>NW_004955454.1:8298250-8495880 GCF_000276665.1 Chinchilla lanigera | reverse complement strand
AGAAAGAAAGAAAGAAAGAAAGAGAGGAAGAAAAAGAAAGAAAGAAAGAAAGAAAGAAAGAAAGAAAGAAAGAAAGAAAGAAAGAAAGAAAGAAAATGAAAGACTTTGGGGAAAGACAGATGGGAATGTCCTGCTCTTATCATTTGTTCCCTCCCTGACTTCCTTTCTTGATATTAGTTGGAAGTGATCCCTTTTGAAGCCGTGAGACCTGAAGGAAATGTGATCATTAGCCCTTCTGTGTCCCTGTCCACCGGTCTCATCTGTGAAGAAATAAGAGCCTGATTCTGAATCCAGATGTGAGTTTGTAAGTCCTTTCCACATACACACATCCACGTTGTCACCTTCACCCCGCCCCTCCTCCCCAGAGGAGGGCAAAAAGGTTGTAGTCCTTGCAGCTTTGCAGCCAAGGACAGCGAGGAGCACCAGCAGGCTTCCCCAGTGCCCCTGGGCGGGTGGGCAGGCCTGAGGAGACCCCAGAAGTCCCGCCCAGGAGAAGGAACAGGAACAAACCCTGCGTGGGAGGTGGAAGCTGCCAGTGTGGGTGTTGTCTTCCCAAGCCCAGCCTATGGCGGGAAAACAAAGAAGGAAAAGGCCATCAGGTCACTCTTCTCACACCGGCCAGTGGACTGCTAACCCAGCAAATCCCCCAGCAAGTTCCCACCCCTGGATTTCGGCTGCACATCTCATTCACAGTGATACAAGCCACAGAATATGACTGGTCCCTTCTGAGAGAAGAAGTTGGAGGCAGAGGAAAGAGGAAAACCTGACCATCCAGGACAGTGAGCCATAGAGGTGTTCTGAAAAATGTACCCAGTTAGAATGAGCACAGAACTGGTTGGCATGCACCTTCTCTCTTCCTTCTTTCAAGTAACCTTTGATGAAAGTGCTATAGGCAACATCAACTTACAGACAAGGAAATGGAGCTTTTCAGAGACTAAACAACCTGCTCAGTCCCAAAAGTAAAAAGCAGAAACCCAGGTCTAGAACTCTACATCCTGGATTCTGAACCATGATGCTCTGTGCTTTCTCTGAGTCTGCCTTTTAGTTTGTAAAAAAAAATAATACCTGCACATAGAACTATCAGAAGGCCAAAAGGAATAATGTGGAAACATTCTATAGGATGAAAATTACATTTTTGTGAATGTTTTCATAATATAACCATGAACCAAGTAAAGATGTGAAAATAACCTGGTTTGAAAAAAAAAAAAAAAACAGGAAGAGTTAATTAAGTTTAATAGGGATAGTAGCCATACCTATTCCACAGGTTTATTTTCACTTTTGTTCTGTACTCTTTTCAGATAGTTCAGATTAATTCAGAGAATGGACAAATCTAATTTCCCTCCCCTCACTGTATTTAAAAAAAAAAGAAAGAAAGAAAGAAAAAGACAGGTATCATGAACAGAATCTCAAAAAAAAAAAAAAAGAAACATCATGTTTTCCCCTGGGGTAAACAGAAGTAAGAGGCCCAGTTACGCTTGCATACAAAACATCGTTTCTAATGTTTCCTTCTTATGTTTTATTCTCTTTAATGGTTTGATCAATCTTCCATTCTTACATCTGGTAATCTGAGCAACTTCACTGAAGATAAAAATATGTAATATAACAACCACTGTTAATTCCTATCATTTTGTTTTGAAACCCTATATCATTTTTATTGTTTTTGCATTGTTTTGGTTTTGTTTATGCTGTTGGTACTTTGTTATTATTTTTTTAATTCTCTTTAAAATTAAAAATAAAATCTGACTACACTAACCTGGCTATTCTCCCGTGCCACATAGACTCAGGGCCCAGCTGTAGCCACCGCTACTGACACAAGGTGCTCTTCCCAGTCTCCACATGCAAAGGTACCCCAAAGTTTCTATCTCTACAGATTCAAGAAGAAATGGTGCAGCTGTAACTTGGATCCCAAATGTCTTCAATGGCCAATGTATCAAAGGTTTTGTCCCCAGTCCATGGCCCCAATGGGAGGTGGTAGAACCTCCAGGTAGAGGGACCTAGTGGAAGGAAGTTAGATCACAAGGGGTGCCTTTGAAGTGGACATTAGTGCAGCCGGCCTCTTCCCTTCTTTCACTTCTCAGCCACCATGAACCAGCTTCCATCAAGCACTCCACCTTGATGCACTGACCTGCCACAAGCCCAAAGCAACAAGGCCAAGTGATCATGGACTGTAACCTCTGGAACCAAAATAAACTTTTCTTTGTATAAGTTATTTATTTTTAACTCCTTTGTCACGGCAATGCAAAGCTACAGAAATGACCTTTAATTTTTGTTCCTTCTAAGGTATGTGGTTTTTCTCCTGAAGTCATAACTTCCTTGTGTGTATTTTCCACTTGTGCCTAGCAGGAGATGCTTCCAAAACCATGGAGGGAAGCATACCAGCTCTGCAGGCAGGGCCTCTGTGCTCCAAGCTAACTCTACGGACCAATCACCCAGTGCATGAGCTCAGCACTCAGGAGTGTTCCCAAGCCTCCACTTTCTTATCTGCAGATGAGAGGGCAGAAGAGGATTCCACAGGCTTTATTCCAGTTCTAAATATCAGTGACTGCCCAGAGCCATATGAAATCCTGTTCCAGCCACTCAAAGCAAACTTCTCCTTCTCAGCAGGGCTTCTCCTTGTCGGATTAAGAACAGAACCGCCTGGATTGCAGAGCTGGACATTCCACAGTGCCCAGCTGGACACTGAAGGATCCCAGAGCCCGGGAAACCCAGCTGACATTTCCCAGGAGATAAGTGGAAGCGTTCCAAGTGCGGGACAGCCAGACACATTTTCACAACACGAGAATGTTCCCAGTCACACAAAAGATAAAAACATGAAAATCTTGAAAAGTCTGAATTCCTACTTAACTTTTTCAAGATGAATCACTTAAATACAAAGGGGTAGTTTAGCAACTTTAGACAGGATGTTAGTGTTTCTTGGCCCCATATGGTTTCTGAGGTTTTTCTCTTAAGTTGCGAGTCTGCAGGGACCATGCAGCAGCTCTCTCTCCTTTTGATGGTAATTAGCCCATCTTTAAACAGTCCCTGGCCACAGTGCCTCAGCTTCCCTTAGAGTAGAAAGCACTACAGTAAGGCACTGTGTCTACTTATTGAAGTTTTAAATTGAAAAGCAGCTTTTCCTTTCTTATGACACATCAACTCTTACTGCTACCAAAAGCTTATAGCCAATGGGGATGTAAACCACGTATAGGTAGGCAGGAATAAATCAGCTTTCTTCGGGTAATACGCTGTCAAAGGCAGCCTGAGTTTCATGTCCCTGTAATCTGTATCATGGTATACATCTGTATATGTGTATACATATTTACATTTATGACCACTTTCGGGGGAGCAGTGCTGGGGATGGAACCTAGGGTCTTTGCACTGAGTTACAATTCCAACATTTTTTTTTATTCCTTCAGAATCTAAGTCACCTAGGTGGGATTCAAATTTGCAATCCTCCACCTCAGTTGCCCAGAACAGTAGGGTTATAAACATGCACCTCCACTTGTGCTTGGTGCTTCAAGGCTGAAACATTTGTCACTTGTGAGATACTAACACTGTACCTTGAGAAGGTATTCCATACCATAAAAATGTCTGCCTGAGCTTGAATATTGCAGGAAGAATCCCTGTAAAAAGTTCTTAAATTATCTTCTTAAATCAGAATGTAGACCCATGATCCTCATAAACTTCCAAATCTATGTAACAGTGGGTAAGACACTGTACAAAAGGGGCCTTAGGCCAAAACTACAAGTGCTTGATTCTTAAGGAATTTACATGTTGAACCCCAAAATTCAGATATCCTCAGAGACCCTAGAAATTACCAGGAGGAATTATCAGAATATCAATATCATCACTGTCACCACCAGCAGCACTAATGTTTGTTGAACATAAAAATAAAGCCTATACTTAGTGCTGTATATGTATATTTAATCTCTATGGAAAAACCTCTGAGGCAAGTTCTTTGACTGTGCTCTATTTAAAGATGAGGAAACTGAGTGTCACAATGGAGAAAACGGTCCAAGTTCACCTGTAAGAAATGCTGAGGTCGGGTTGTAAACCTCAGCAGAACCCGAGATTTTGCCTGTATGTTCCCTCCACTCTATCTGCACCTGTGCAATATCAGTTCCAGGGCTTACAGGTCCAGGGACTCGGGGGGAAAGCATGAAGGCTTAAGGGATACAGGCTCTTCAGATCCACCCTGCTGAGATTCCAAGAGTCTTGGAACGGATGCAGGTAACAGAACGCAGCTTGAACTAGTAGCGCATGCAACAAGAGAGCAATTGGCTCCCACCCTGCGATCCAACATGACTTCACACTGCAATGGGCCTCAGAGTTAGTAGCACTGATAGATAAAGAGGACTGCTTCACCCACTAGCCTGAGCAGGGTCCTGATTCATGTCAACCACATCTAGGCCCCAAGCTCACCCTTGCACTAAATATTGATGTAGATGAACCGTGGTGATAAGTGAGTCTGAGGTCCTGATCTTCTGAAATCAACATTTCCTGGAAAGGACTAAGGTTTGGGAAGTTTGAATCTTCATCAAAATATTAGAAGAGCTTGTACCCCCAAGATAGGGCAGAAAGAATGGGCAAGAGGAAAGCAGATGTTCCTGAGAGCAACCTTAATAGCAGTACAGCCAACGTGAAAGATCCTTAAGAATGCCTGGGAGCAGTGATAGTGAGTATTTTAGGGCTGAGTGCCCAAAACTGCAACCAGAAGCCCACCTATGCATTACAAGGTGCCAACACTGCAATTAGACTGAATACTGAGGATTTAGTTTAGAAAAAACAACTCATATATTAACATCTTTTGTTTTAAAGAAAAATAACATGTGTGATGTAGGTTTGCCACCACTGGCCCAGGATATGCCTTTTTAACAAAATACTACGCTATTTCTCTTTAAATTTTTAAAAATATTCTGGGCACTTTACCTTGTCAAGAGCTTCAAAGTATATTATATATTTTTTAAAGCAATGGCCGACTGGATGTGACGCTGTACATCTGTAATCCCAGCACTTAGGGAGCTGAGGCAGGAGGATCATCACAAGTTCGAGGCCAGCCTGGGCTACATAGTGAGTTGAAGGCCAGCCTCACCTACACAGAAAGACTCTGTCTCAAAAATAAATAACTAAATAAATAAAGTAACCAAGTTTTACATAACAATGATATTTAGATTATTTAAATGATCATCAGCCCACACAAATGATTGCCACCACAGCAGAAGTATTTTAAGATAAGAAAATGCACCAATAAATGCTCTGTATACCATGTCAGTTCTCTATGAATGCTAGTGTTTAAATATATTGAAACAACAAGATCTTCATCTTATTCTATTCACTGTATCATAAATTCTTACTGATTTTTTCATGAGTCAGGGAATATATGTTTATGTTAGGCATAATGTGATTATAAATCTCAATTACATGGACATTTAAATTTTATGACCTACAAAGTGATAACATGTTGTCCTGGTCTCAAATGACTTAGAGCTCTAGTCTACAGTTCAGATCTGAAACATTTATTGCATGTCTATTATGCGTATGTGGCAGGTGCTTGGGATAAAAATCAATAAATAAACACCACCTCTGTTCTTGTTAGCAGGGTAAACAAACATGTGAATGTGTCCTCTGTTATAACTGCTATAATGAAGGCAAGCAGGTATAGTCTGCAAGCTCATATAGGGTTACTTAACCTTGAGAAATGACTAATTTAAGCCAAAACAAACAAACAAACAAAAATAAGTGTTTTAAGCAAAAAGAATATCAAGAGCAAAAGCATGGAAGAAGTGTTGGAGGTGTAGATTAGGGGTATAGTATGTGCTTGTAGGTGTAAGACTTGGGCTCAAAGCCAAGAAAGTGGGGGGGGGGAGTGAGAGAGAGAGAGAAAAGGAGGAAGAGAAGGAGGAGGAGAAGAAGGAAGAAGAAGAAAGAGAAAGAAAAGGGGAAGGGGCTGGGGATTTAGCTCAGCGGCAAAAAGCGCCTGCCTGGCAAGCGCAAGGTTGTGAGTTCGGTTCCCGGTACCGGAGAAAAACCAAAAAAAAAAAAAAAAAGAAAGAAAAGAATATGGGCTGGGGATTTAGCTCAGCGGCAAAAGCGCCTGCCTGGCAAGCGCAAGGTCGTGAGTTTGGTTCCCGGTACCGGAGAAAAACCAAAAAAAAAGAAAAGGGGAAGAAGGAAAAGGAGAAGAATGAGGAGAGGGAGGCAATGTGGGGGAGGGGAGGAAGGGAAGGGGCAAACAGATACATAAGGTGCCCTAAAGAGAAGAGAACAGAAGCATGAGATAGCATGAAGTGTTTGGAAAGACGAAAGCCTTAGATCTAGGAAAACAATGCCCAACAAAACTTTAATGGAAACCAGGCATGGTGACACATGCTTGTAATCCCAGCACTTGGGAGGCTGAGGCAGGAGGATTGCTGCGAGTTCAAAGCCAGCCTGGACTACACAGTGAGTTCAAAACTACCCTGAGCTACACAGGGAAACCTTGTCTCAAAAACAAAAACATGTAAAAATAAAATCAAAAATTTAATAGGAGTCACAAATGCAAGTGATGTAAGTTTATAAATTTTAGTAGCCATACTTAAAAAATAAAAAGAAATAAATGAAATCAACTTGAGCTACACAAGTAGATCCTGTCTCAGAAAACAAAACAAACAAAAAAAAGTTTAATGGGAGTCACAAACACAAGTGATGTGTTTATAGATTTTAGTAGCCGTACTCAAAATATAAAAAGAAATAAGTGAAATCAACTTCAAACATGTGTTTTATTAACAATATGCATCCAGATTACTAAAGAGGCATGTGACAGTCTTCTTCACAGCAAGCCCTCAGGGCCAATTGCGTGTCATAGACCAATAGCTCATCACAGTTTGGACTGGATGTATTTCAACAGCTCAGCAGCCACTGTGCCTGGAGGCTACAGAATTGGGTGGTAAAGTTCCAGAGCCACAAGTACAAGGCAGGAAGTGTCAAATCACATCTCACAATGAGCGCTTCATAGTGTAAGTTACAAAACTTGAGTTAGGGTGGTAGATTTGTGAAGGATATGTTTGAGGAGAAAGAACCTGGAAGTTGGATGATGTCTTAGTCTGTTTTCTCTTACTATAACCTAAGCCCAGTTATTTCATACCCACAACCAGGCAATTTATAAAGAGTAGGGCTCCATTTGGCTTCTGGTTCTAATGAATAGAAGTGTAGGATCTGGTACTAACATTTGCACGGCATCTGGTTAGGACATTTTTGGTGAATCATGAGATTATTCATGGAAAAAAAGTCTACAGTACACCAGCTCAGCTTTCTCCCTTTTTCTTTGTTTTTGTTTCTTTGTTTGTTGGTTTTGTTGGGCTTTTTTGTTTGTTTGTTTGTTTGTTTGTTTGTTTTTACAGTCCCTGATAATCAGCTGTGTTCTGTTCCTCTTTCTCTGATTTTCTATGTCAGACATGATTGTATCAATAAACCACCTTTCTTCCTTTCCTTAGAAAGCCACTAATCCCACCATGGGATGCACTGGCAATTCTAACTACATCCCAAAGCTCTCATCCCCAAATAACATCAAATATAAACCTGGGGATTAAGTTTCCAACGCATGGACTTTTGAGGAACAACATTCAAACCATAGAAGCTGGGTTTGAAGTACAACACCATTGGCAGAAATTTGACATTAGGGCCAGTGGTAATAAAGATGGAGCTAGAAAGTCATGAAATACTGAGAACAAATTGTTATTAGGATTCTGGCAAGTTCACTGTGAAAAGGGTCTGAGGCAGGAGGTAAGGATGTCTCCTTTATTTCTTATTTGGATAACTATAGAATTATTAGAATTTAAAGGTCCAGGCCACCCTGCCTTGGAGCCAGCTGATTATGGAATGAACCCTCCACAAACTGTGAGCTAAATAAACCTCTCCTCCCTTAATTTTGAGCATCAGGTATTTGGTCTCAATAGCAAGAGAAATGTAACCAAGACAGATCTATAAGCAGAAGTCTGGCTGTACACATTATTCTCCTTCACAGAAACATACAGTATAGAGTATACATATAGTGACTCCAGTGTGGACCTCCATCATGACTGAGAGATTATTGAGTGAAGAGGACCTTGGAGAGTGAGCATGTCAGGATTACTCTATCATTATTCTCAGAGATTTGGAGGTTTTCTGTGCAGTACAGGAATGTGGGACAGAAAGATCCTTAAAATGAAACATTGGGCTTGGTTAGGAGGTATTAGCATTTATCTCACTCCTTAATGAACAAGAAGAATTAGAATCATGGGAATGTGGTTAGACACCTGACATCAGATACATAAGCAAGCCACCCCGCTATCAGGAGAGTGGCATACACCATGATACTGAGAAGCTGCTAGCTTGCCAGGTGTTCATTCATGGAAGGCATCAGCAAGTCCAGTCCAGGGCTGTGGTAGAAGAGAATACCTGCACAAGCAGGAGTGTCAAGAACAGTCATCCCCCACTAACCTACAGCTCGGGACTTTCCAGCATCACCACAAAATATATTTGATGGAAGGAGTGAAGAGCTTCAGGGTCCATAACACTCAGGCCCCTACATGTCACAGCAAGGCCCTCAGGCAGCCATTCCCAGAAAAGCAATTATAAGGGAGATGTCTCAAACTGGAGAAGTGATTCAAACGAGGATTTAAAGGGTCACTGAAGAGTGAGTCACTGATTGATCCATAACTTGAAGAGATGGGCGTTTTGGATAGAGAACTTGGAAATTCTCCCATATGGGTGAGTTTCCCTGATTCTTTTGCTTCAACCCTCAAATATTAGGAGGGTCAGGACTCTGTGCTAGGAACTCTAAACATTGGTGTGAGTTTGAAGTTAATGCTAGACCAGTAAGTCACTCAGCTCTGGGGGTCAAGCGATGTAAAGTCATGAGGCAAGGTCTCAAGGTAAAGACTGAGCCACACTCTCCATCCTTATCTAAGATGGCACTCATGAAGCAGAAAGTGAAGGAGATACTAATTGTGCCTAATCTTGGATAGCCACCACCTCATGAGGCCATAAGCACCCGTGGTAGGCTTTTCAATTTATAGACCAAGGAATACCAGGGCCTGGGATTTTTCAAGACTTTCAAATAACTTACCACCTAGATTTTATGTTAAGAAGATTGACTTAATTCACAAGACTAGGGAAAAGAATCCTGAAGAAATTTCCTGGAGTGATTATTTTAACCCAACAAACACAACATCCTAACATAGGAAAAAAATCTCACCTCTGTGTCACCTTCATCATACAGGAGTCCAGAGGGATAAAGTGTATTCAATCCAAGTCAGGAATGATTCTCATTTGATCCTTTACACAAATACCCTATGTTGCCAGGGCTACAGTGACTCCAGATGTCTCTATCACATGTGGATACAGCTCACAGAGCATACTGAATCAACCAACTTAGACTTTTTCCCTTTTCTTTCTCTTTCATCAGAAAGATGCACTTACCTATTCCTGACCTTATAAGAGCTAAAAATAACCATGTAGCTCTTTCCCCAAAAATATATTTGAGGAAACCCATGAATAATGTCAACTTTTCAGACTCTGAAACATATCAGGGTTATTTGAAGTAGCAATGAACAAGTCTGAAATTTTACCTCTGGGTTGGGGCACTTATTCATCTTTATCCAAATATTTTGAGATGAAACTCACATTAAATCAGATCATCTATAAGAAATTCAAATATTTCAGTGAAGGGGGTGGAAAGGATGCCGCTGACCTAAGTAACTTCAAAAATGAATGAGGTCTATACAACTAAAAGAAAATAAATGTCCACAGGCAAGCTAAGTCAGTTCACAAAATTGTTTCCTTTGTGGGTACAGGTTAGTGATTCTGATACTGCTATAAATGTGTAGTGGAACTGAACAGTTAAGTCAATAGATGACAGATAATGAGACCATGGTTTCTCACTCTCGAGGTGGGACGTTATAAGCACACAAAGAGGAAAAACTAGAAAGGGCCATGTGGCAATAGATGAGAACTGGAGACACCAGCATGAAAACCAATTTTACTCAAAACAGATACAGCTGATTGCATATAGCACTGTTTAGAAAAAACTATACAGCCCTGGGTTACTCTGGAGGCAAAAACATCCCAATAGAAATCAGTATATATAACACCTAAATCTTGGTTTCTAACTTCATGCTCTCAGAAAAGGAATCAGGGCTCTTGGCAGAAATGGCTAACAAAATAAGAAATATAGAAATTGATAATGAATGTATCCAGATACTACACAAAGTTGAAGTAAAGCTAAGCAAAATAAAGTATTAATATAAAGTAAAGCAATGTTAAATAATAACTCAAAGTATAAGCTATCCAAGAGTCCATGCACATATAAAAGTATGTACATATAAATAAATGAATAATTGATTGAAGAAACAACTAGGAAGAATAGACAAAGCTCTTGTGCAGAAGAACTCCAAATAATACATGTAGATAGTTCACCCCAAAGATGGTTGTTATGGTTTAAATATGTGTCATCTCCCAAAGACTCGTGTATTTAGGGTACAAAACTCATCAATGGATTCACTGAGGAGTTCCCAGTTGAACAGGCTGTTAGAAGGCAGGGCCTGCTTGGAGGAGGGGGTCACTTGGGGCATGAATTTACAGGGTTTAACTTTTCTTGGGTTCTTTCCCTGTTCTACTTCTTCGCTGCCATTGGGGTGCAGTTTTCCTCCACCATACCTTTTACTGTGATGTTTCTGCCTTAGAGCCAGCTGAGCATGGACTGAGCCTCTGAAACGGTGAACCAAATTAAACTTTTGCTCTTCTAAATTGTTATGTCAGTGTTATGGTTTATGTCTGTGTGTCCCCCCAAAACCTCATGCAGCCAAGGGGCAGGCTTTTAGAGTTTGATTATGGGTGTGAGAGCTGCACCTGCCCTGGGGTGGATAGTTTGCATATGTAAGGGAGAGGAAAAGAGTGCTTGAGGCCATTCCGCCCTGGTGTATGCTGGTTGCTTAGCTGTGTTCTGCCACCCTGAGCTGTAGCTCTCTGCCATGTGCCACTCTGCCTTATAATCTGCCAAGTACGGGCTGAAACCTCCATGAACTGTAAGGGAAATAAACCTTTCCTTCCTTCATTTTGGGCGTCAGGTATTTTGTCCCAGCAGCGAGAAAAAAGTAACCAAGACAGTCAGGTACAGAAAAGGACCAAACTAGTACTACCCAAAATTATGAAAATCACCAAAAACATACAAAGTGTGGAAAACTGTCCTAGATCAAAGGAGCCTATGAAGACATAACTATGAAATGTAATATGGGATTCTGAGACAGAAAAGGTATATGAAGTAAAAACAGGAAAGTTAGCATCTAAGGACTTTAGTTATTGATGATGTACCTGTATTGACTCACTAATTGTGACAAATACACAGCACAAATGTAAGATGGTGATAAGGAGGAGAACTGGATTGGGAGTACTGGCAAGCGGCACTGTGTTACTAATTTCTGCATGTGCAAAACTTCCAAACTTAAAAGTTTATTTAAAAAATAAGTAATTAAACAGGCAAAAAGGTAATTCTAAACTAACTTTTTAGGAGCAGTTTACATTTTGATTATCATAAAGTCTGTCTGGGCTTTTTTTGAACTCATACCAAGCTGGGTTCGCCATTACCATGCTAATGTACACAAACACATGATCACACGCTGGGAAAGAGGATGTCCATCTCTACTTTGAATTTTCAAAATGGTGAAGGACATGATTTGCATGAGAGAGGTGAATATTAATCAGAGGGCATAACGTCCTGCACTATGAGAGGTGAGGAAAGCTTTCTAAACTAGATTAAACGTTTCAATTCTTTTTTTGTCCACACCTTGCTGATCAAAAACCCAGAGCTAGCTATTGCTCCCAAAAATATGCACATGATGCCATAAACATTTATTTGTATGGGGGAAAATTCTGATATTTGATGTATAGTGATTGTAAAATAGGTCCACAATTCTTTGTCATTCTTCCCTATAAGAAGCAGAAGCTACCTCTGTCTCCCTCGTGTGTGGGCTAGGCTTAGTAGCTCAGTAAGACTTAACTGAATAAAGCAGGAGTAGTCTGTGTGACATCAGAGACAGGTCATAAAAGATACTGAGACTTCTGCGGTGCTCACTCTCTTCCGGGTCACTCATTCTATGGGAACCCATAGCCTTGTCTTTAGATCGCGCAAGCACCCCGTAAAAGGTGAGTCCTCTAACCATCAACCAGGTGAGTGGGGCTTCTCAGAAGCAGCCTCAGCCTCTCAGAGGCCTTCAGAGCGACTAAGCCCAGCTGTCATCCTAATTGTATCCTCACGAGACATTTGTGCTCCCGCCATCCACCTAACCCACTCTTTTTTTAAAATTTTTTATTCTGAATTCCTTTATTATACTAAAAACAGAAGTGATTACAAAGGAGAAGGTAGCAATGGTAATGCTTTATATTTGCTTTAGCTTGTTCAGGTCCATTAAGTGATTGTTATTAATACAGATGCATTAACCTCTGACAGAGGTAAGTATGTGCATTACCTGGTGCACGTCCTTTTTGGTTTTATACCAGAGGCATTGCAAAAGTGAATGTAAGAACAGCAAAGCTACATCTCTTTTCCTCACTCACAGAAACTACAAGACCATGAATTGTTCTAGGTTTAAGCCACTACACTTGGAACAATGTCTTAGGTAGCAAGAGATAACTAATTCACGATACCACATAACATTTCCCTTCTTTTGAACACAGAAGAGAATTAATTGGGTATTTCTTGTGAGCCTGACCACTTTCTCTAACCTGTGTAGAGAGCCCAGATCACCCTCTACTTTCCCTAAAGATACCTGGAACGGCAAAGTTAAAGGGAATGGTTAAGACACAATGTTATAAAAATTTGGAAATTAGAGGGAAAAAGTAGCTTACATGACTCAAAGAGAACTAATGTCTACAAAACATATATCTGGATTTTATCAGAGCCTATAAAAATGTTTTAAAATAGTCCCATGAGGAAACAGAAAATGTGGAATGGATGATGGCTGAACTGTTCTATAGAGTACTGCCACCGCAAGGGTCTGGTCATGTTGGTAATGCTTTAGCTGGAGACACAGAAGCGTGCTGATCCGATTGACACCATAACATATTTGACAAACTTAGTATTAAATGACCTGGATAGATAAGAGTAATGTATAGGAAGTGGGAATGTTTGTTTAATAAAAATGAATGAAAGTTCTACATTCGGGTTTCTAAAAAATTCAACTATATAAATCCAATTTGGGAAACCATGTTGTTTGCCAGAAGTTCATGTGGAAAAATCTACTTAATATGAGCCAGCTTTGGGAAAGAGCTTTTCAGAAAGCTAATAAAACCTTAATAGAAATAATAGAAAATGGGGGAGAGACCTACTGAACTCTGAGAAGGTCGAAGCTCAGCCTCAGGACTCACATTTCTGCCAGTGTCACTGATCAGGATTCCCAGGAGTAGAAGGAGATGGCAAGAAAAGGTACCAGACCTTGGGGACCACCGCCCCACCTTGTGAGGAGTAGCCAAAGGAGCAGAGGGCAGGGGAGCAAAGGGTGCCAAGCTGGGCACCCAGAGGCTTTCACTTAGAAAGGGAGGGAGCTAATCTGTGCGGTCTTAAGGAGCAACCCTTAAGAACTGAACTAAGAACAATAAATAAACAGTAGACTATAGGCTTTTGCTCATGGATAGACCTATCCAACAATGAGATCAGCTGCCCTCAGAGGTAAGTGGGGATCAAATCCTGTGGAGCAGATGGTGAAAGACTTGGCCACAGATCAGATGGCATTAAGCCTATACAAAACATGGACACATTTATCCATACAACGGGATTTCTACTCCCAATAGTCATATAGAGTATTATGTGGAAGAATATTAAATGTGATGCAAAAGCCTTATATGTAATGCACTCTTAGAGTGAGTGACATTTAATCCAATTCCTGGAAATCTTCAAGTCGGAGGTCAGACACTAACTCTAAGAAGAGTGCCCACATTCAACAGGAGTTGGGAAGTGCCAGTTGCATTAGTTTTTGTTAATGTAAAAAGAAATAGCTGAGATAATCAACATTTGGAACCAAATGTTTATTTGGGTTCCAAGTTTCACCCCATGTCCAACTGGTCCACTACTTTCGCCTCTGTGGTCACACCATGGTAGAATGCATAGCAGAGCCAAACCGCTCACCTTGTGGCTGGGAAATGGAAGAGGGAAAGAGGAAGAGACTGAGGTCCCACAGTCCCCTTCAAAGGCACGCCCCCATGACCCCAAACCTCTCACTAGATCTCCATCTATTAAAGGTGCCTCAGTCTTCCAAAAGCAGCAAGCTGGGGCCAAGCCTTTCACACATAAAACATTAGACGTCTAAACTGTGGTAACATCTTTCACACCTCTGACTGCCCACTAGAGTTATCTGGGAACTTTGAAAAGTTCTGTACCCAGGCTGAACACTGTCTAATTGAATCAGAGTCTACCAGCAATGAGATGAAATAGTAAAAACACGCGGCATGAAATGGTTACAGGTGCTGGGCTAGGGTGAAGGTCATGGTAATATTAATGTTTTTGCAGCTCTCTACATGTTTCTAGGTACAGCCAAGAATACAAACACTGCATTATGTGATTCCTAAGCCCCTTTCAGCTTCATGATTTTGTACTTTCATGTCTGGTTGCTTGGTATCCAGAGAATCCACCCACCTTCTATTCCTCTTTTGTGAGAGCATCTTGTACAGGCAACTGACTTCATCAAATATTCCAGCGTCTAAGCTCAAGTTCTCTCATTATTAGTTGCAAGCTCAGGTCATCTGGTTTCTTTGCACTGGATCTTCCCCTGTAAGACAAGAATAGTAAAATGATGGTAAGGATGCGGAATAAATAGAATTCATGTGCAGTGCTTTGCACATCTGCCACACAGAGGGAATTAGATATAGGAAAGCTATTATTATTAATACAGGTATTAAAAGAAAGGGCCTAGCCGGGCATGGTGGCACATGCCTGTAATCCCAGCACTCAGGAGGCTGAGGCAGGAGGATCGCTGTGAGTTTGACACCAGCCTGGGCTACAAAGTGAGCTGAAGCCCAGCCTGAACTGCATAGCGAGACCCTGTCTCAAAAAAAAAAAACGAAAAAAAGAAAAGAACGGGCCTATTTAAACCACATTTTGAACATTATCTAGGCTAATACAATCTACAGAAAAGAAATACAATGTAAATATAGTATGTTCTAGAAAAATAAATTTTACTTAAAATTTTAAGCTATGCATTTTCATGTATTCTAATTGGTAAATCTGCTTGTCACAGAGGTATGAGTTAACAATTCTGAAAGTATTTTCTATCTATGCTAGGACTGAGCAGAAAAATGAATGAATGATAATCACAGTCTGATTTCTCAAAGCAAGAAGAAAAGTCTAGATTTGACCATTTACTAATAGATTAGCATCCCAGACAGGAGAACAAACTTAGTGCTCAGTTTATTACATTATAGATGGAGATAGACATTGGTCCAAATATATGTGTACATAGGGGTTAATTGCCCACTCATATATTCCTTAGCTCTGTTTGCTGGTAGGACCTGGTGGCACTGGGACCCCAGTAGCAATGAGCATACTTTTGACCACACCTTTATTTCTAACTAACAATTCCTCCAATAAAAAGGAACAAGAGTCCTTGAAGAAATGGTTGATTCTGGACCTGAGATAGTAGAAAATTAAGGTGTCCTTCAGTGTCTTTTAAGGCCAGGAAACAAGAACATTCTCCATGAACAAACAGATGCAAGCATGCTGAACAGACATGTGGCCAGCATGAAACAACTCCGAATGGCAAACGCAAGAGTAATCTGATCAACAAAATAAATAATATAGCTTGGGGTTTTCACCTGTAGGATAAAATAAATATCCATGGATCCATACTGATTTAAATAAATGACTGAGCAATAAATAAATGGAGAAGAGACAAATAATCCTTCCAAAATAATTCCAAATAATTTATGCAGATACCTTCCTCTAGGAGGTAGGAATTAATGATTCTCCCGCAGGGTGAGTAACTTAGTGGCTCACTTTCAGAGAATAGGTGATACAAAGGGTGACCTTTTGGTGGGAAATCCTGGCAGACAGCGCCTTCACCAAATGAGCAATGTTAATCTCACCAGGGATAAGTCATGTTCACCTTGTGTTTCTATAAAATGAAGTGATCCTACAATAAAATTGTAATTGAAAATAAAAATCAATTATTTTCATTCATTCTTTTAAAATCATTGTTTTAATTCATATTCATCTACTTGGTCACAGTTTAATTGCTTAAAACTATGAGACCTCGACATACTATTATTTTTGTGAGCTATATATTGTTGAAAACTGCAGTGCACATCCTAAGTATACAGAAGTACCTAGTAAGATACTTATGCCCACTGGGATATGTTTAGAGGAAAGTAACCTCAAAGCTTTGATTCACCTCAGGCTTGGGACAAAGCTAAAGATTATACAAGTACTGTCAGAATGAACTTCAAACTCTACTGGGTGTTAATTTTAGGAGACTAAAATGATTGGGAAATCTTTGTAGATTGGAAGTTGCTTCTGAATGATCCAGAAAGACAGAAACTGGGTCTTGCTGAAAGTGATCTGAGCTCCTGGAACTTTCTTCTACTCAGCTGACATTCTGAAGAACTTGCTGGGGGCAAAAACACTAACCCCAGCATGACTCTGGGTCTCCCTATCCCATTCCTGCCTACCGCAGTTCTTGAATCTTTATACAGTCCGGAAGCTCCAAGCTCTTCCATCCCCTTCAGGAGCCTGCTGTCATGATGGTGCCCCTTCCTAGAATACAGAGCCTATGTGCCGGTGACCCTCCAGGGAGCACACCCTATTCCTTCAGTGAACATTTATCCCACACTGGCTGTCTATGCGGTCCTAAATGACCACCCACAGCCCTTTACTCAGTGTGTAGATGCTAACTACACACCCAGTCACACAGCAGTGACCCACTGGGAAATGTACGCACACCGGCCAGCACTGAGCAGGCTCGAAACAAAGGATTGTCACAGCCAGAGCTCCCCATAAATCATTTTCAAGAGGGGCTACTGCAAAGAGGTTTTCCATGCCTCTGTGAAGGACCTGTGGAGGTGAGGGCAGAGCATTCTGTAGAGGATTGGTCAACCCAGAGGGCCACCGCAGGGACCACGCCACCCCCCAGGAAAGGACACAGGTCTATGTGGTCAGACAGTTGACCTTGGACAGATAAGAGCTTAACAAACCAGAAGGCAGATGCACCACAGCAGTGCTGTGCAAACATAGGATTGTTCTCTGGGGAGTGCTGTCTGTCATTTGACGACAATATTTTAACCCCTCCTCCCCTCACAGCTGCATGGGGACTCTATTGTAGGAGACCAGAGGAGTCCTATTGCGAGTCCTGGCTGGACAGGATGAGCAAGGAGGATGCCCCCAGTCCCTCAGAAGGAGAGGAAATGGGACTGGTCAGCAGACTGGGTGTGTGGGAGTGGGGGACGGAAGGAATCGCGGAAGCTCCATTGTTTTCACTCAACTGAACTGAGTGGGCGGTGGTCTCATTTCCTGCAATGGGAATTCTAGAGCAGAGGGAGGAGGTGGTAATCAGACTCAGGTTGTATTCGTGGTAACTGAGTTCCGATGAGACGGTGCAGTGTTCCAGTGGGCGTGGCAAGAGAGGGGCTGCTAAACAGGACATGAGGATTTAGAAGTCGTTAGTTTATAAATGGAACTTAAGACCAGGCCCTGGTTGAGGTCTTTCAGGTGGACACTTTGTGGCGGACACACGGAGCCCAGGCCAAGCTTGGTTGGGAGAGAAAGGGACAAAATGAGGCCAGGAAAGAGGAGCAGCGAGATAGGGGGCAGTCTCAGGATTGCACGGCCATGAAATGCAAACAAAGCAAGTCCTTCTAAGATCTGTGGCTCACTGCGAGAAGGCTCCTGCGGCTGCCCAGTAGGGCGCTGCCTGTCCCTGGGGCTGCAGTGGACAGTAATTGCTGAGCCCGGTTCAGCCAATCCGACTGCTCCCTCCACGAGTTTTTATATAACCAAGTAATTTCTCCACATAGAAGGCAAATCTCATTGGAAACATTTGCTCAGTCTATAAATCGACTATTGCCACTCACCAAGCTCTAGCGTGGCTTCCTTCTTCCCCAATGAAGGCTTGCATTTTCAATTGCTGTGGGTGCTCCGTGGGTGAGGAAAGCTTTCCCTCTCCTCCCACCCTCTGGCCCGGGCACCCTTTATCATCTTATATATGGCCAGCCATGAAGCCTGTGGACGTTCTGCAGGGTTGGCCATCTTGTCTGCTGAGCTTTCTGTTACTGTGACAAAATACCTCAGAAAGTAAATTTAAAGAAGGAAATGTTTGTTTTGGTTCATGGTGTCTGAGGATTCAGTCCTTCATCGCTGGCCTCCACTGTTTTTACCTTGTCTAAGGTAGAATATCATGGCAGGGAGCGCACAGTGGGGCAAAGATACCTAACTCATTGTGGCCTGCGGTAGGCAGGAGAGGGAGAAAGAAAGAACAAAATGAACTTCTCATACCCCGCCCCCCACCCCGAGGCCTGCTTCTTCCAGCTAGTTCCAACTCCTACACCACCTCCCAAGTTCCCATGAAGCTCTGAAGCCATAAACGGATCAGTCCACATCCAGCGGCAAAGTCTTCATTACCCAGTCACTTCCTAAAGGCCCCGTGTCTGAACACTGTTGCATTCTGGACGCAGCCTATGATGCTTAAGCTTTTGGAGGACATATCAGACTCGAAATCTAATGATGAGCTTAACTCACAGAAGGAACAGCATTTTTGGAGAGAGAACTGAATTGAATTGTCAGCGTCCAGCTTCACTACATCACCAATTTCCAGCCGAGGAGCCCAAGGTGTCCCTGGATGCACTTTAAGAGGTCCCTGAGGCCCTGAAATCATGGATAGCATAGTGAATTCTTTCTCAGGCCACATCAAGCCTGGCGCTGTCCTGAGAAGGCTTGGAACCCAAGAGAGCTACTTTCCAGGTAGTGAAGTGGGTCTGGGGGAAGCTTCAAAGCTGGCTTCTCTACCTAACCCTATCCAAGTTGCTGGGTCTCTTTCCCTGACTTTTACACACTCAGATAGCATCTGTTACCCGCCCCCCAGAAATACTTATAAAGCACCTGCAAGGTGTCTGCTGTTTTAAGGGCCATGAAGTTAATTTTAGACAAAGCAGATAAAAATCTCTACCTTAATGAAATTTACCTTCTAATGGGACAAAAAAAATCAGTAAGAAATTAATGTGTGCGTGTGTGTGTGCCTGTGTATGTGTGTAGTATGTTAGCTGGTTGATGAGCACTAAAGAAAATAAGACAAAATTAAAAATGATGATCAACAGGTTTGTTTACTCTTATGACACACATCATGTGCCAGATACTGATCTGAATAGTCTACATGAATTTTCCCATTAAACCCTCAAGACAACTCTGAGGCTGGTATAACTAAGATCAGTGTTCAAATACATCACAGGTAGGACACAGAGGTGACTACCTTGCCCACAGTCCCATAGCCCAGGCTGTAAAAAGGAGGGACTAAGGGAGTAACCTGAGCTAAGGCAGCCAAGGAAGGCTACCAGGCACAAGTGTGAGTGTACATCCCACAGGATCATACAATAGGCCAACTAGCTTTGGTTATTACTTCAAATTTGTGTATTAGCTGTAATCCCTGTGCTGGAGGATCTATTCACTCCTGGGAGCAAAGGGTCACTTGCCTCTTCCACCTCCTTTTGCCTAACTACTCATGCTTGCTTTCTAAGAAAAAAAAAATAGGGATAAAGAGAGCGAGCTTATGCAGAATTTGGACGCTGTATAAAAACCTATTATTTATGGAGCAATTTAATATAAGGAAAACAAATCATAGGTGAAGTAAATAGGTAACAAAAGGCTAGCACACGTTCCTCTGGAAGATGTACAGAATCATTTCCAAGACAAATGATTTCAAATGTGAACCTCACAGTTTGAACATAAACTGAGATTTGCAAGCCATGAAAAAAATTTAAATGCTGCTTTCTTTAGATTTGAAGGAGGAGAGGCTTGAAAATACTTTTTAGGATAAAAGAAGGAACTAGAAAGACAATGGTACTATGCAAGTCACGGTAGGTACTGTACAGGTTCTGCAGAACAACGGGCCAACAAGTAAGCGCCGCTCCCACACCCAGGAGTCTTGCTCAAATGATGTCTGATTGAGGGGTAATTATGGAGGAAAATGCCAATTGCACATTTCATATCTGTGCGCTTTGCCGAGTATCGTCGGAGCCCCAGGACAGCATATGCAAAGAATAGTATGACAAGCTCAGGATGGGGAGAAAAGTAGTCTTGGAGCAGAGCCAAGCAATGTGGAAGTAATTGAGACGTACCAGCATCATTTCCATAATCGGTTTTGGATGCACAATAGCTAAAGATTGCGCCATGGAGTCCCATTTATCAGCATTCTGGGCTTGCAGTGTTGTCATAGGAGGTGACAAAGCTATTGCTTTTGCAACGAGCCAGAGGATCTTTACTGAGGAGTGATGCGGGAAAGAGATGAGCCATGTCCACATTGCACGAGGTGAATGTCCTGGTCCATCTGCCCCAATATGCCTCCTTGATCATCTCATCTGCTACCGCAGTAAGAAATGGTTTTCCTAAAGCCATTTATGGGTTATGAGGGCCCATGATTTTACAACGGGGAAAGTAGACATCACACAGTGCAAAAGTCAATGAGCATTAACATTTTTTAAATCACAGTATGGGCAGTGAAAACTTCCACTGTGTCTCTGGCCTGGGTCCCCTGTCTCTGGAACACTGAATTACCATGTCCAGTATACAGCAAGTGCATGACACCGTATGCAGCCTTCCACAGCTCGCAGTGAATTAAATCCCATCCCAGGGCAGGCTTGCACCCTGCTCATGCCTGGCCAGGTTAATAGTCTTTGAGATGCTTCACAGTCCTCCAACAAGGGCTCACCTATTTGCTAATCTGAAGCTAATGGTCTCCATCAACTTGGAGATTATTATACAAGGACTGCCAGTTAGCATATTGTGCACGAGCAATAACTTCTCCCTGACAGAGAAAAAGAAGAGCCCAAAGACTACTTGCGTGAATATTTGATGATTCTCCCAGAATGCATAAAATGAAATATCTGAGAAACCACTCTTAGATAGGGATGGTAAATATACCTCCCACCAGGCCCAGGGTGACCTGTAAGCCACCACAGAAATCTTCCCACTGAAAGAGTCAGCCTTAATGACTCCCCCTGTGTGACATTCCAGGCAGCCCAGCTAATCTTTGCAGCTGAATTCCACAAAATTCATTCACCTTTTCTCTTTGCTTAGGAATGAAAATACAAATTGCTGAGCTTAATGTTGACATCAGTGAATGTCTTAACTCACCTGAAGAACCCTCTGATCTGTCCAAAAAGGACATTAACATATGCAGAGTGTCTGCGTGGGGTGCAATGATGAGCCATGTGATTACCATCATTCCACTTTGCTGTCCAAGTCTTCTGTAGCCAATGGGCTGCCTACCTGGAAAGAAAAAGAAAACATGTAACTTTGTCAGTGGTGCCTCTAAAGGACCTAGCATGGCGACCTCATGGCCAAGACTAACTTGGTTCAATGTAGTACAGTAATAGCATGGAAGCTAAGCCATCACACTTGTGATACTCAATTTACCGAGTGTGAGCTGTGTGACTTTGACTATCAGTGTATTCATCTGTGAAATGGGAATACAGAAGTGCCAGGCCCAGGGTGTATTGTCGGGATGAATAAGTCACTTAACATTTGTAAAATGCTCAAAAGAGTGCTTGCCATGCAGGAAGCAAGCCCTAGGTACATGCTATTACTGTCATTACTGCTAACCTTAGTGGGGTGGCCAACAGCTGGGGTGGAGTGGCTGGAAGTCGTCAACAGTGCGGGTAGTGAGACTGTGCAAAAAGCTCCAAAGGGGAAGAGGCCAGCGACCGGGAGGGCTGAGCCCTGAGGGCAGCAGCCGTGGGCTGCAGGAGAGAGGCCTGCCCCATCCAGAGCTGATCTCAAAGCGCAGAGGATGGTGGACTGCAAGCTCCTGGATTGAAGAGAAGGAAGGTAGGACTGCATTTTCAAAGCCTGTAAAAGGCTACTGTGGAGAAAGAGCCCTGGCAACACCTGAGAAGCGTGCCTCAGAAGCACTGGAGACTCGTGATTTTTCTCAGATGCGACTCTTCCTATCGAAACAGGTTCTACCTGAATCCTTGCTTCTTCCTACCTCTGGGCTTTTATCGCAGCTCTATTTTCCACCTGAGAACCTAGAGTTGCATCTTTACATGGTTTATCAAGGCTCAACTATTACTCAGAACTTCTACTGTGAACCAGTCTACTGATTAGTGAAAATACCTAAGTCCTTCTGGTCTTGCACACTGAACATGTCGTTTGGATAGCGCTGTGGTCAGGCGTCCTTGCAGAGGCAGACTTTTTACCTACTAGTTTGCTATGCAATCCTAGAAGACAAACAGAGCAGAAAAAGGACATCTTGGGGCAAAAGACCCACGCCATTTGATATACTTATCTCCCATACACATAGTTCTAATTAGCTGAATCATTCCTTAAGCAATAGTAAAGAGAGACTGTAACAGATCTTAAACCCTGATAGCCTTTGTCCAGTCCAGCAGAGTGGAGCTTCAAATCTGAAATCATCTGCAGTAACCACTTACAGAATAGGGCCAATTTTCAGACCTAAATTACTTCTGGCTCCACAGTAGCATCTGCCCATGAAATAAGCTTCTAGCAAACAAACTCTCCAACAGCGATTATCTGGAACGGCCTCAAAACTACATTTTTGCCATTTGAGACTCCTTTCCACAACTGTCAGCCATCTTGCCTGCTAGCAGGCCTACAGGCAGAAGAAGGCTGGCAGTTACAGTGTTGATTTAATAATGGAAGTTGCTATCCTTGAAAACTTTACGATGCTCAGACACAAACCCAGTAAAAAAAAAAAAAAAAAGGCCAATTCGTTCAGAGTTATTCAAAGCGTGCCACCTTACAAGAGAAGATTCATCTACTTATAGAGGTGCCCTAGCTGAACTCCATTAATCTTCATTTGCAAACTCCCAGAAGGGAAATTGATAATCTTTTCTACATAATGCTTAAAGGGGAGGTAAAAATGACTTTTGACTCAGGGAATGTTTTTGCAAAGTGGAGATCAAATACACTTGTTACTCTTCAAAAACTTAGAGCTGTGCAGACATGTATTCAGGAGGACAACTAAGTATATGTGTTTTAGCAGCCATGGGACTCTCTTTGGAAAGATTTCCCAGCATGCCCAGTACCAACCAGCGCCCCACTGGGAACTGTCCTCACAGCAAACATTTCCCAAATGGCAACCCGGGGTCCTGCTAACCATGCCTGTGCTTGTGCACCTCTGAATGCCTACCACCAAATTTAATATGGTGCTAGTACTCGCTATGAGCCTTCTCTGCAGAGAATACGAAAGATCTTAGCCACAGACTAAAGATGGATAGTTCAGAACACTGCCGAAGTCCTACAGTCAACATCTTTTCCTTCTTCACTCTGAGAGTTCTTGATGTTGGTTTCCCCCAATTATATGTAACACAGGCTCCGTCAAGACAGAGACAGTTTGTGTTCGCCTGATTAAAGTAAGCCCACGGGCAACAGGATAGATTCCTAACCCCTAACTTGTACTTAAACTAAAATACAGAAGAGAAAAATGCAGAAAACAGATCTGCCAAGTCCTTGAACACTGTTTCGGCTTTCTCATGCCTCAAAATTATTTTCTCATGCCAGGGCTGTTATTTTCCCCAATGTGATTCTTATGCAAGGGCAAAATCAGTGTAACCTTTCCCATATGCCTTCATCAGACGGATTAAAGAACAACCTTTCTCAGGGTCACCTATGGAAAGGTCCAGCCACCTTGGGTTCCCCTGCAAAGAAGGGTTAGGAAGTTGAGAGACCCCGGCACCAATAAGTCCTCCAGGTCAGAAAAACAGCAACCTGGTTTGATTTCCAGTATACCACTGCAGTGATATATGAGAGACTATATCAAGCTCAAGAATAATACAGACATTCAAAAATCTGATTTTATTACATTGTGAAAATCTCATCTAATTTTATTTGGGGGAATATTATTTGAAAGATTAAACTTGGTGAGTTAAAATATCGCCAGAAAAGCTTAATAATGACTTCACATTTTAATGGCCATGATTTCCTTCCTCTGAGTTTCCCACCACAGTGAATCTTAAATATAGAAACTCCCTCCCCTTTCCTTCCAAATTTTCTTTTCTCTCCAAGCCATCCATGTCCACGGTTAGGCTCCATTCCTGCTCTCAGAAGATACGCAGTCATCTCTGCCAGACTTTCCGCAACTGCCATCCGCAAGCCCAATACTATAGTCTCTACTTGAATGGTATCCCAGAAAGCTTTGCGGCCATATTCCCAGAGCAATCCCAGAATCCCTGAGACAACAGCTAACAGCTGGTCCACATATAGTTACCCAAGCCTCAAAGGCCACAAACTATAGGAATACAGTAGAGGAAAGACAGAATGAATGACTGAGCTGAGCTAGACCAAAGTAGTACAGGGCGATAGGGCAAGGACTGCGGTGAAGATAAAACTAGTCCGTTTGTACCCTGCACACTCGCACGTCCCTATTGCGGGGTAACCATGATATCATAATCAGTTCCATCTTGGTAACTCTCCGCCATGTCATAAACACATGCTATGACTTCATGGGAGGATAGGCCAAATGAGAAGCAGAACTGTGAGGGAGGAATGCTTGTTAAAGCAGAACTATTTCCAATATCTGAAAGAGGGATTTGAGAAACCAATTCTAGCCAAGAACTTTTTTTTTAAATTTATGTCTTCTCAGCATTAAAGCAGTGTCCAAACTTGCCCTGCTGACCCATCCATGGTAGCCTAGAATGAATTTGCCTCCAGAAAACAATCCAATGAGCAGCATGGAGAGCTAGTTGCCCTCCTGCTACCTAAACCCCACTAGCTTTCCAGTGGGGTGCCTCACACTCCTGGAGCATCCACCTTCCTACCGCACAAGTGGGACCCACTCTCTTACGACTGCGAAATGAAAAGACATTCATTTTACTGATGCCATGACTCATGATGGAAAATAGCTAATCTGTCCTGGCAAACACTGAGAGGCCATTTAATTCATCCCTGAGCAACAATCAGGATACAAGTCCCCAAAGAGAATTGGGGAAGAAGACACGCAAATGAGCGCTCTGCAGAAGTCCCATGCTTGCATTTTTTGCTCAGCAGCACCAAACTCCCCCAAGACCAGCAGATGAAGTAAGGGAAAGCCTGCAGGCATTTGGGTGTAGGAAGTATCCGCAACCAGCCCTGGTTCTATTATCCACACTCCAGGAGCTTCTGTAAGCTGTGAGATCACCAATCCCATGCTACCACCTTATCCAAGCAGATCAAAATGTATACCCATGACATACAAATTGTATACATAACATAACAATGCTACTCTAACACATGGGCCATATAAGCAGCAAAGCATGCAATGCAAATGCAGCATACATGCATTGAATGCCGCCAGAATCTCCTTGATCCCACTGCCATGAACTCAGTGACAGGAAAGCAAAGATTTTATTTTATACGTGCACATTAAATGCAAGTGTGAATAGATGCAGTCATATCACATGTGCGTTTGACACACGATCTCAACTAAAGTGATCTCATTGATTTTCCAAGGAGGGCACAAGGGTTCTGGAAACTTCATTTGTTTTCTTCCCTCCCTACTCATGAAATGAGGCTGCCTCATCCGCATGGAACACCTCCACACACAATGTGACTGAAATCATTTATGTGAAAAGAATCCCACCCTAGGAGTCCTGGGAGTCACACTCTGGGTGAGGACTTTGAGAGAAGTAGCTAGTGATCTTGTGGGAGATGCGGCAGAGGCGAACTGCGGCTGCACAGGAAACGCTTCCTAAAAGTCAGAAGAAAAAGTGTACATTCAGCAACTGTAGGAACATAAGTGAGAGAGAGAGCGGAAATAACTCACAGATCTGAATTGTGTCCTAAAATACAATATACTCCCTCCCGATCAACCCAATAGCTGGCAGGAAAAGTATTTTGACTTCTGTATCCTTTTCTGCAGACAAAGACTTCTGTGTATCACGATCTATTTGAATAGGTGAGTTTGAGGACAGCTGCTGAGAAGTGACCCTCCTCTGAACGCAGGAAGAGAGCTACTGCTAACAGTGCAGCAGCAGAAAGCCACCCGAGGAGACCACAGTACCCACACCAAAATAAGACAGATCTATTATCTTAAATTTAGTTTTTAAGTTGATATTTAATTGTTTGATCATTCTTACGTGTCTATATTTGTTTATGTGCATAACCAATATGAAGATAATTATGCAATACAGCAACCATGGTTAATTTCTTTTCGCCTCGTCTGAAATTCTGTATTGCTTTTAGTGTTTTTAGGTTGTGTTGTTTATGTCTGTTTGTTAATATGTTTTGGTTCTTTTATCTTTAAAAGTAAGATTTTTAAATAAGTAAATAAAGTTTAGCTTTTAACCGATACTTAAAAACATAAAAATTGTACATATTCATGGAATACCATGTGCTAGTTTGATACATGCACACATCGTGCCACGTTTATATCAGGCTAAATATTTAGTTCTCACCTCTTTCTGGTGAAAGCCTTCAAATCTCTTTCTTTTAACATTCTGAAACATGCAGCCTGTCATCATGGTCTCTAGTCACCCTATAGTCCAGCCCACTACGACTTCTTTCTACTGCCTAACATAACTTCCTATCCATAGGTTTCTATTTCTCCATCCTTCTCTCCCTCCCTCCTCCTCTCCCGGGCCTCTGATAATCACCACTCTCTTCATAACTTCTGTGAGATTAACACTTTCATATTCTACACGTGAGTGAGATCAGGCAGTATTTGTGCTTTGGTGCCTGGCTTATTTTACTTAACTTAATGACAGTTCTATCCACCTTGTCCTGAGTGACATTTCATCTTTTTTTTGGTTGAATAGTATTCCAACATGTACATATACCACATTCTTTTTATTGATGAGTCAGGTGATGGATATACAAAAGACAAAAATCTTAACACTCACAGTGTCACAGATTCTACACATTACTGAAAGGAGAAAGCTTTTTTTAAAGGCTCCACAAAACCCATATGTCCAACTCATCTCTGCCATTTACTAGCTTAGTTACTTTAGGTAAGTCGCTTAATCTCTCTATGTCTGGAAAGTTAGAATTATATTTACCTTATGGGTCAGTGTGCAGATTAAGACGTTAGTGTGATGCTAGAACAGTGTTTGGAACATCCTAAGTGTTAAACAAATGTTAGCTGCTGTGGTCGTCGCGGCTGCTGGTACGTGAGGATCAGACTCACCACACTGCTTGGGACACAATAGGACTTCTCATTAAGCGATTGCTAATATTGTAATTAATGCTACACAAACACTCTCACTCTGCCAATGATAGATGCCTATTACATGCACAGTGTTCTCTGCATTGAGAATACACACCCACTCAGATCATAGTCTCATGTGCTTCTATATGTCACTTTTATTATTTGTTCTCTAGGTGGTCATCCCAATATTTTTATACTTACATTTACTAACCCCTGCTCCATTAACCTGAATACTCCACAAAAGTCTATTCTTTCTTATACTTTTCCTAATTTACCCAAGCTGGTGAACAGCAAGGTAGAAATAACTGAGCTATAAATCTTGGCATGCCCCTCGCTTTTAAGAGAGAAGACCATGGGGGAATCTGTATGTGAAGAAAGAGAAGGAAGCACCTGTGATTGTCAGGGGGAAATGTGGCATTTGGATTGAAACTAGCCAAGAACACCTTTGTAAATCTAACATTTGACTTCCTTTAGTAGTGTTTTTCAATTCAGAGGAGAAAGTCATCAAATCATTTTGTCCACATTTCTGCCCAGTTCCCTGATATGTTTATAAATATTTCTATAACCATAAAAATAAATATTCTTCAATGGTGATTTTACTACTTAGGAGAGTTGTTGTTAAGGATATATTTCAAGTTGACATTTTCCTATTGTCTTTCATTCTATTGCTGTTGGGAAAGTGTACAGTAGATGTTCATGACCACTGCCTGTTTTCTGTCATTGAAATGCATCTTTTGTGTTTCTAAATGCACTTATTTTATAGGTGTGATGCACTTATTTTGTCAGTCACTTTAAATAAAGCGGTACAAATAAAAACTCAAAAAAATATTTCTATAACATTCATGTTGATGAAATGTTTTATTTTGGAATATTTGTATAATTCTATGCAATTATAAGGAGTGATATAAAGGGATCTCAGATTCAGAGCCTCCCGAGGCAGCCACTTGCAATACTACAGTATGGTATCCCAGGTATTTACAGTCAGGGTACAGAATATCTTCACTATCACAAGGACACCACACACTGGCATATTTCAGCCATATACCCACGTATCTTTTATACCCGCTATGTCAATCTTTGTCAATCACTAATATATTCTCTACTTCTATAATTTTATCACTTCATGCTGTTAAACAGTACCAGGGATATAGTTCAGCAGCACAAGTGCCTGCTTGGCAAGCACAAGGTCCTGAGTTTGATTCCTGGTACCAAAAAAATTAAAATCTTATCAAAGATGTTAAACAGCATGCAACCGTTTAGGATTTGCTTATTCCACTCAGCATAATGACCTGGAGATTCCTCCAAATTGATCCATGTATTAATAACAAGTTGCTTTTTATTAGTAAGCAGTACTCCATGGGATGGTTGTGCCTATTCATCTAACCATTCAGTCCTGGAAGCACATGTGGATGGTTTCAAGTTGAAGCTATACAAATAAGTTCACCATGAACACAACTGCACAGATTTTTGTGTGCACGTAAGTCTTCATTTACCTAGGATATAGTGCAAAGTGATGGGCTGCATACTAGTTGCATGATTAGCTTCTTAAGAATTCACAAAGTAGTACAACTTTACACTGTCCAGTAATGTATGAGTGACCCAATTTCTCTGAATATTTTTCAGAATTCAGTGTTACCATTATCTTTTTCATTTTTACCTTCTGATAGGAGTGTGATAGCACCTAACCGTGATAGCATCATTTCCCTACTGGCTAATAATGTTGGGCATCCATTTGTATGTTTGTTTGACACAAGTACTGTCAGTCCTGTATCCATTGATTCTGTATCAATGGATTCAACCAACCATGAATTGACAGTATTAAAAAGAAATCCACCTGTCCTAAACACTCACAGACCTTTTTCTTGTCATTATTCCCAAAACAGTTTAGAATTAGTATTTATACTGCATTTATATTGTATTATAAGCAATCTAGAAATGATTTAAAGCATATGAGAGGATGTGAAAATTTTATATATAAGTACTACTCTATTTTATATAGGAAGTTGAGTATCCATTGATTTTGGGACCTAGGAGAAATCTTGAAATAATCTCTATAAGGGATGATTTTATCTCCCTCAGTGAAATATCTTTTACTGTCTTGTCCATGTTATAATTGTATTGTTTGCTTTTTCATTGTTAGTTTTGAGGGATCATTATGAATTCTAGAAATTGATCCCTTGTTAACATGGCTTAAAAATATCTTCTTTTAGTCTATAACTTGTCTTTTCATCCTCTTCATAGGGTCTTTCACAAATCCAATGTACTTTATCCACTTTTCCTTTTATGGATCCTGCTGTGTGTGCATGCATGTGTGTGTGTGTATGTGTGTGTGTGTGTGTGTGTAGGGTGTGTGAAATCTAATAACTCTGCCAAGCTCAAGACCATGAAGATTTTCTTCTACATTTTCTAAAACTTTTAATGTCAGCAGTTTATCTCTAAGTCTGTGATACATTTAATTTTTGTGCAGGTGTGAGATTTAGATCAGCATACATTATTTTCCATTTGGTGTCTGATTGGTCCAGCAACATTTTGGAAAAAGCAATCTTCCTCCTAATGAATTGCTTTTGTATATTGAGTCAAAGATCATTTGTGTATGCATGTGTAGGTCTAATTTTGGGGTCTCTGTTCTTGTATTGATCGGTGTCTTCCCCTACCAGATGGTCATGTGATCCTAATGATTATAGCTGCAGAGCACATTTCAAAATCAAGTGGATGATTTCTTTCTTCTTTTGCAAAATGTTTTCTATATATTTTTTATTTTAAAGAGAACAATAAAAAAGAACAATAGCAAAATACTAACATTTCAAATGGGTTTTTTATTTTATTTTTTATTCTCTTTAATGATCAATCTTGCATTCTTATATCTGGTAATCTGAGCAACTTCATTGAAGATAACAATATGCAATATAACAGTCCCTGTTAATTCCTATCATTTTGTTCTGAAACCCTGTATCAAACTGGTTTCAGTTATCCTAGTTTCTTTGCCTCACCATGTAAATTAATGATAATCCTGTATATATTTAGAAATATCTTTCTGAGATCGTGAAAGCAATTGTATTCAACATGTATATAATGCCAGAACAAGAGACACTCTTATGTTCATCTTCCCACCCATAAACTTGGAATGTCTTTCCTTTCATTAAGATCTTGGATTTCTTGCCTCAGTATTTGTTGTTGCCCTCATACAAGTTGGATGCATGATTCTTGGACTTACACTTCTGAATTTCCTTTTCAAGTAATTGTAAATGGCAATTTTTATCCCTGAGTCCACATGTGCATTGCTACTATATTAAGATGCAATTGATTTTTATGTCTCTTATATTCTATGACCTTACTAAAACAGTTAATCAGTCATAATTTTACTCTATATTTCTTAGCATTTCCACATAGACAACCTTGTCCCCTACAAATAGATAAAGGCTATTTTTTCCACTTCCAGCTATATGTCTTTATTTTTCTTCTTGACTATAGCACAGGGTAAAGCTTCCAGCCTTATGTGGAATAAGAGTAATAAGAGCTAAATGCATTGTTTTGTTGTCTTGGGTATAACACATTCTGTCTGTCATCATCAGTATAATGTTAGCCATAGATCTTCTGCACATACCCTTTCTTCACCAAGTTGGAATTCCTCTTCGTCCCTATTTTCTCTCAGTTTTTATTCAGAATGGCTGTTGAATGGCTGTTGAATACTGTAAGACATTTTTTAAGATTATGTGACATGACTGTATGCTTGTCCTATCATAAGGTAGATTACATTGATTGACTTTCAAATATTGAACCAACCTTGTATTCCTGGAATGAATCTCACTTAGTGACAGTGTGTGAGTCTTCTAACTCAGTGCTAAATTCTACCTGCTAATATTTTCTTAAAGAATTTTACATCTATCCTTTGTATTTACAAAGGATAATGGTCTATAGTTTTTTGGTTTTATTTTGTATTACTTTTTTCTTATTTTAGTATAAAGGCCATACTAGTTTTATAAAATGGATTGAGAAATTTTTCTTCATTCTCTGTTGCCTGAAAGACATTCTAGATCATTTATATTAATTCTTCTTTAAACACTTTCCCAAATTGATCAGCAAAGTCACTGGCCCTGAGAGCTAGTTTTGTTTATCAAAGAGTTTAATTGTGAACTCAATTTTAATATTTATAAGGTTATTCAAATTATTTGATACAGGGGCTGGGGATTTAGCTCTGCGGCACAGCGCCTGCCTGGCAAGTGCAAGGTTGTGAGTTCGATTCCCGGTACCAGAAAAAAAAAAAAAATTATTTGATGCTATGTGAGTTGGAGTAGTTATTTATTTTTCAAGGATTAGCCCATTTAAGTTGCAAAATCTATATTGTAGAATTATAGTATTTCTTTGCTATTTGCTTGATGTCTGCAGTGTGATGTCCTCTTCCACTTCTGATGTAGATCATTTGTGATTTCTCTCCTTGTCCAGCATCAGCCATAGTTGATTTGTCCCTTGCTTTGATCTTTCCAAGAATAAGCTCTTCTTTAATTGATCTTTCTTCATCATTTTGCTGTTTTCAATTTCACCAACTTCTGCTTTTATATTAAGTACTTCCTTTCATTTACTGGTTTGCACTTCTTTTGATTTTCTGTTTTTTTGATTCTTGGTATGGGAGCTTAGGATAAACATTTGCTCTTTTTCTACTATATGCATTTAATACTATTAATTTCCCTTGAAGGACTACTTTAGCTGTGCCCTAAAAATTTTAACATACTGTTTTCACATTTTTGCTGTGGTCAATTTTTTTTTTTTAATTTCTGTCGGACTTCCTCCTTGATTTGTGCATTAATTCATGTTTAATTTTCAAGTGGTTAATAATTTACCTGTTCTATTTCTGCTATTGATTTCTAGCATTTGGTTAGAATAAAGCTTTTTTCTCCCAACATAGTCAGGGAAAACAGTCTGCATAATTTCAATTCCTGTTCTTGTTGAAGTTTGTGTTGCAGTCTAGGGTAGGATTTATACTGATATAGTTCTTTGGGTACTTTTTAAAAAGTATGTATTCTACCCTTCTTGGAGTGTTTTAAAATATTAATTATGCTCTGTTTGTTGATGGTATTGTTGATTTCTCATTCTTTGTTGATTTTCTATTTGTTGTATCAAATATTGAGAAATAGATGTTCAATTCCAAATGTAACTGTAGATATATCTATTTTTCCTTTTATCTTTATCTGTTTGCTTCACATATTTTGCAACTTTGTATTTGATGTATTTTTGTTCTTGATAGACAGACCCTTTTATCTCTATATTATGGTCTTCTCTATTTGCTCAAAAGTACACTTTATTTGATATTAAAATAACCACTTTTATTTTCCTTTAGTTAATACCTGAATGACTTTTTTCTTCTTTTCATTTCAATCTGCCTGCATAGTTGTAATTGAACCATTTGTGGGTAGTATGCAAGTGACCATATATTTTAATTCACTGTACCTATTTTTATCTTTTACTAGAATATTTAGACCAATTACAATTGGTCTTATCAATACTGTCAGTATGATCATATAGACAATCATATTGTCATAGTGATCATTGACATGTTACAGCTTCATATGCCATTTCATTTTTAATTTTTGGCTTCTTTTTTTTTTCAATTTTCTTCCCTGGTTTTGACATTTTTGCACATTTTTAATACTTTGATTTTATTCATTTGTAATGTTTTTATAGTTTTTCTTGTATAACTCTCAGAGTGATTTATCTAGATACTCCATTGTCTTACAAATCACATTATATTAATGTCTATCATTTTTCCAGTAGAGAAACTTAGATGCCATTTCTGAAATTGTCATAAATATTTCCTCTACTACTTTTCTTTTGAACATCAAAATTATTTTTTAAAAATAAGAAAAAACCCATCCCATTTATGCAAATTTTGCATCCTGTATTCTTTTCCTTGATGCCTTAAGGTTCCCTTTCTTACCATATCCATTCTATTTTCAATTTTTTTATTTTAAAGAGAATTTTTCCAAATAAAAAAATAACAACATAGACAAAAACAAAACAACTAATTTGAAGACAGCAATATGCACTAGAAAAACCATTGGTGAGTTCTGTTTTCAAATTTAATTTAATTGTTCCTTGAGATGGGTTTGCTGGTGACAAATTCTTAGTTTTCCTTCCCTCGAGAATGTCCTGATTCCCATCATTCTTAAAGAAAATGCTCACCTGGGGGGGAAGTTCTTCCGTTTGAACACTTGAGAAATACTAATGAGAATTCTGTTATTTTTGTTTTCTCTCTCTAGAGAAGGTGTTACCTTTTTCTGATTGCTTTCGGTATTTTTTTGTCTTTAACCATCAGCAGTTTAATTACAGTGTGTCTCATGTTTTGCTATTTGAGATTCTCTTAGCTTCTTGTAGTCTATAGACCTCTCATGCCAAATCTGTGAGATTTCAGTGACTGTTTCTTCAAGTGCATTTCCAGTCCCACACTCTGCCTCCTCATTTTGGAACTTGATGAAGAATGTTAGATCTCTTGCTGTAGCCCCACACACCCCCAAAGCTCTTTTCAACTTTTTTTCCCACTGCATTTTCTTTCTGTTATTCAGATTGGCTCATATTTCTCATTCGGTCCTCCACTTGAATTATTTTCTCCATCCTTTATTAAGTAAGCTCTCTCACTGAACTTTTTAGTTGGAGTATAGTATTTTTAAATTCTAAATAGTCTATTTATTTTTTTATATTTTGACTAAGTTTTTCATTTGTTTTAAAAGTGTTCAACTTGTTTGTTGAAACCTTTTTCTTATGACTTCTTTAAAGTATTTTCAGATACAGTGGTACCTCAGTTCATGAACATGATTCTTTCCATAATTCTGGGATTCTGGTTGCCAACCAAATTGGATGAGAACCGAATCAAACTTCATGATCAGGTTCAATGCTCACTCTGCAGAAATTTGATTCAGTTCTAGTCCAATTTGGTTTGTGACCAGTCATGGAAAGAATTAATTTCGTGAACTGAGGTACTACTGTAATTCTGAAGTTTTCAGATCATGTGTTGGCATCTATAAGCTGTCGTCTGTCTTTCTGTTTGAGGTATTCCTGGTTCTTGGAATGTGGTTGATTTTTATGTTCAAATGATGTTTCATGCGTATTATTAGACTGTATCTTCTTTAAGCATCCTGACTTAGTCTATTTGTTCTTGGCTGCAGCCTGCAACTTCTTACTGCCATTTGCAGGAAGAAGTCCATTCTCCTTGTTCCACCTCTTTTGACTTAAAAGAGGTAAAGGTGGGAAGGACTTAAAGGTGGGAAGGACCATTCCTTGTTATTGCTATTGGGGTTCCGCCTCCCTGTATGGCTTCCACTGGCACCGTGGTAAGCTAAGGTGGCCTCGTTACCTCTGGACCACAGTGAAAGTTCTGACTCCCACTCGGCCTTTTCTGATACCTCCCCACTTGGCAGAAGAAAAGGACCCCATTACTACTCGGTAGGAATGGAAATCCAGGCTCCTTACAAAGGGGTTTTCAGAGCCCATTGCCAACTGGAAAGGATGGACACCCAGGGCCCCATCTTGGATTTCTGTGACATCCCAAGGCAGCACTGTGGAGAGGCGTCACTGTACCTAGCAAGGGTGACAGCTCAGGCCCCCCACGTGGCCTTTGCTAGCCAGCATGGGGAAAGCTATACTTTATGTTGTAGCCTTTGGTTAGGATAAAGCAGTCTTATCTTAAAACTTCCTGTCCTGCTGCCTTTTTCCTGGGGTTTTGGTTGGAAGGCACCCTTTTTACTTAAGGCTTTTTGGCCTGAGCTCATCCGTGTGTCCAGTTTTCTGGCTTCTTCAGCTCCAGCTCTAGAACATATGAGGCACAAAGAAAATACAAGAAACTCATGACTGTGCTGCTTCTCCTGTCCTAAGATCTGCTTCCCTTTCTCCACTGTTCAGAATTGTCTTATGATCAGTTCATTTACACTGTGTTAGTTGTTTAGTTGTGTTTAGAGGGAGGAATAAGGAAAAGTATATCTACCTTATCTTCCTAGAAGAGCAAGCTCTCAATTCAAGTAAGTTTAAACTCAGGACCTTCAACGTAACTTGAACAACCAAACAAAATGAAATTACGTGGCCATAGCCAGACAATTTAAAATGCAAAGTAAGTGTTAAAACTATTTCATCGTTTTTATACTCTGATAAGGCACTTCTATGTTTTTATATTTTATAATGACTATTACAGAATATTACTTACATTAAGAATATTAAAATTATGTAAAAATACATATATAGCAATACATGAGCTTCACAATGCATAAATAATCTTAAATGGTACATAATAGAAAAAGTATAGCTATTTATACAGAAGTCATGACTCTGACTTTATTTGCACCACTGAAAATATTTAAATATTATTTCACAGGATACCATGCTGGACTCTGTAGAGGGTAAAGGCATAAAACAAAGTCCTACCCTCTGGGAATTTACAATCCAGTAATTAAAACAGATAAATAACCCTTGACAATGTGAGGTCTCACTAGAAGGGAGAGCGGGTAGGCATTATAAGAAAGGAAAATATTCAAGCTAATCTTTGAGGGAAGGGAAAACACTTAACTAAAAATCAAATATGTGCCAAACAGCTCTTATCTCTGGGGAAGGCATCTAGAGCAGAAGTAACCAGCTTAGTAAATCCCCAGAGTCAGGAATGTACCATAATTCAGGCAAATACCAAGTATGGATGAAGAGTACAGTGTACTTAGGAATGAAAAGAAACCATGTGCTTCAAGTTACAGTGAGTTAGGAGCATCTATGAGCTCCTTAAGGAGCTCAGATTTCATAGCACAGATCATGGAAGGTTTTGGATAGGGAATGGGGCAGGCTCTTACCCTTATATTGTAGACTAAAAAAAAAACATGCAAAAGAACTGAGTAGATACAATAAAACAAACAACGTCCCTTTAAAAGAAGAAGAAATCCTGAGATTATTTCAAGCCTATCTTACTGAATGTGTCATTCTAAACTCTGTCAGCCACCTTTTTCCTGGCCTTAAATGTGAGTTCACAGGGTGCTATGAGGCTCCAATGTGCAATCTTCCATAATAATGTTCTGTACAGAGTCACATGCATCACTGAGCAGAAGTATCCCGGGGTTGAAGAGGAAGAATCTAGTGGCAGTGACATTGACCAGAGGCAATTGCAAGCATCAAGCAAAATGCACTGAGGGTCTCCATTAGTGCTTGTGCTACAGAATTAGACTCTGAGTCTATGGCCTTAAGGACAGTTCTGCAAGAGCACCAAAAGAACATGGTGGCTTTGGGACTACACAGGGAGAAGGCTTCACACCTCCATGAGCACTTTACTTAGCCTCCTCTCTGAGCTGCTCTACCTCTCTGGCTGCCTCATCCCTTTCTAACTCCTGTTTTATCTTGCTTCCTGCTACTTTCTCTTTCATTCACCTTCACACCTTTTTTAGATTAATTGCTGACTCTTTCTTGTCTTCTTATTCTCCTCTCCAGCCTTTACCCATTCCTCAGACCCCTCAGGCTGCCACAAACTCCACCACGGAGTGACCTTCACCTCTTCACTTTCCACAAACCTTCCCTCCAAACTCCAGGGACTTTCTGCCTTTCTCAGGATTATATATCCTACAAATGTCTCTCCCTCCTCCCGCCATTTAAAGATGAGAAAAGGCTTTAGCTGTGGAAATAGAACTTGAATGAACTTTGAGATAGAGATAGGATTTGAAAGCAGATTTGTGGGAAATGATAACATTCAGGACTGTAATCATTATACCTGCTCAAGGTGCGATGTGTGTCTGACTAAAGTAGAGTGTGCTTATTTGCTCACTCAGTCGTGAAATATGTAAGATACTCTAAACACCAGTCACAGAGGGTGAAAGAAACACCTAAAGGAACAAAGTCTAAGGGAGGAGACCCATATTATTCCAGGTAATACACTAACAATCTTCCCCTCCCACCCCGGTACCAAGGATCGAACTCAGGACCTTGCACTTGCCAGGCGGGTGCTTATGCCACTGAGCTATATCCCCGGCCCCACTAACAATCAGATAATAGTGGTAGCTTAAAATAAGTGCTCTAAATGAAGACAACAGATTATAATGAACAAAAGCTAGAGCAGCATGTGGGGAGTTAAGTCGGGCATCAGGGGACAGCTCCAAGAAAGTCACATTAAAAATGAAGACACCAGGCAGATCCAGAGTGGAGAAGACTGCCTTTGCACAGCTCTGTATTGGTAGAAAGCCAGGTCCAGGAGGGCAGCACTATGATGTGTGTAGGAACAACAGAATTGCTCAGATGAGGTGAGTGGGAGGTAGACCAGCAGCACCCAGTCTATGTGGCAAGTAGGATTCAATTCATTTCTAAGTGCAATGGGAGACCACTGAAGGTTTTAATCAGGGAAGCAACATAATCTGATTTCATTATATAGACAAATGGTGGACATACAAATGAAAGTATGATTTAGGGACACATCATGGGAAGCTTTCTGTAACTTTCTGTAGACTTTTGCATAAAACTAGTACGTGTTTCTCCTCTGCTTCTATAAGTGTCTATTCCACTCTGTTGACTTTTTCTGCCATTTTCCAGCCACTGTAGACTATTTTAAACTTTGTAAACCATGGTTCATTCTAATATCTAGCATGGCAGGTCATCCTTTATACTCTTCTTCTTGGAAGTTTTTTTAAAAGTTCTGTGTAGGTGAACAAGACTAGCACTATGCTTAGGAATCCCAACCTCACGCCCACACAATGGAGACTAAGAAAGATGAAGAAATTTAAAAGGTAGCCCAGACCTTGACAACCATCTTGACGTAAGAGTTCATAACATAATTCTCATTCTGAGTTTAAATCATCAACTGAAGACAGAAAAAAATGTACCAACATCGAATTATGATTTAATGATCCTCATACATAAGGTCCGAGGGATGTGAGTAAATGCCAAGACGGTTAACCAGCCTGGACAAATGACCAAAGTAACCATAAGGGTACGCAAAGCTGTCAGCCATGGATGCAGCCTGCGGGAGCCTGAGCAGCCAATCTGGGTCAAGATATTCTACTTTGCTGTTAATTTAGGAATACAAGACATAAATTATTCAGCTTTTTAAAGCCTAATGCAGTGAAAATGGAGGAGAAAACTCTGGAAGTTGGTCTCTCTCAGAAACTTCACTATAATCTGACCAAAAAAGGCAAAACAACTTTAGGATAAAGACAAAGGTTTGCAGCAACCAAGAAAAAGCTGAGTCAGGGGGAAAGGCAATTGAAATAATTGCCACAGCCTCACTCATTCTCCCTGTTGGTTGGTGGACATCACTTTGGTACCTGGTTCCAGGGAAGCGGACCAGACTCTGACTCAAGGAACCATGACCGTTCATCTGATCTGACTTCCACAAAAGACTGACACAGGGGCTTTACTCTGTTCAACCTGCTTAGAGTACTAGGGCTACACAGTGGGATCCCCAAAGAGCCAGAGACAAATGAACAAAATCATTGTTGCCTGGAGCAGAGTAACAGTCGGAGCAAACAAAAACCCACTGAAAGCAGGGAGGAAACCAGCCGGCCAATTTGGAGAGAATAAGAGATCTGGAGTCTTCTTGCCTGACCAGTTTGGCAGTTCCATAAGTTAAACACAGAATTACTGTATGACCTAGCAAATCTACTCCAAGTATATTTGGAAGAATCGAAAATCAGTGTTCAAACAAACACTTGTAACAAATATTCACGGCAGCACTATTCATAAGAGCCAAAAGGTGGCACAACCCACATTCTATCAGCTGATGAATAGACAAACAAATGTGGATAAGCATGTAATGGAATATTATTCAGCCATAAATAATGAACACAGATAAATGCTACACCAATAGATGAGCCTTGAAAACATTATACTAAGTGAAGAAGCCAAAACTACATATTATATGATTGAGTCCATTTATATGAGGTGTCTAAAATCATCAAGTCCATAGAGACAGGAAGTAGACTGGGGCTGGAGGGTGATACCAGTTCAAGGCACATGTCATGTCCGCTACTATAACAGAATTACTAAGAACTGAAATCAAGAAACTTCCCTAAGATCTGCAAAAGGAGAAATAATGGGATTGGGACTCTACTGATGGAGAAAAAAGCCAGGGTCAGCAATTGAAGGAACGAAAACATGAAGGAAAGGAAAAAGCAACCAACCAAAGGCTTCTTTGGATTCTTAGCACAAAAGATGGAGTTCCTTACTTCTGTAGTCGAGTAAGGGCTGGAGACTGTGAACAATGAGCTCTAAGAACTCACTGCATGGCATTCCTACCAACTATTAGAGACCTAGTATTCTAACACTTGTATCAGCCCATGTTCTGCTTTAGCTGATAAATTTGTTTTGCTTTTCTAGTGTATCAGCTAACATTGAAATCAAACACCTCATTTGAAGAAGATCATCACAAAGGTACAACAGAGTAGTCGAGCTGCCAGCACCCAGGGCAAACTCCTTTCTGCAAACAGACTTCCTACGGTACCCTCTTTCCCTCTGCCTCTGGCCAGTCTGTTCTCCTAATTTTATTTGTAATGGTTCTGTGTATTTTTACTGAAAGCCATCACAAATATTTTTCTGGAGTAGATAGAATATTAACCAAAGGCTGAGAACACATCAAATGCAATGCAGTTGAAAGAACCAAAACAGAGCTCTACAGAGAATCCCTACGCACCAGGCTAGGAGCTGGAGTGACGTACAAGAAAGCAGAGCTGCTCCTGTCCTAAGTGCTGCAACTGGATTCGGATCAAGGAAAGAGCCTAATCCAGCTAAGAGAGGGTGGTCAGACAGGGCTGTCTAGAAAATGACATTTCCTACCCGCAAGGAGAGGCAAGGGAACAGCTGATGGGGATGGTTCTCGAGGGAAACCAGGGGGCAAAGGGGCCCGCGGTGAGCAAAGGTTGGAAGGATGTGGAAGCCAATGGGAGAGGGGATGGGCCTTTTCCTACCCCCAAGATGTTTTAGTGCCGTCAGTTACTCCCATGACACCTGCATAAAATGCCACTACTCCATCACTGATTGCCTAGTTCTATATAAATTCTAGTCGTGTCTGACTTGAGCCTTTGAAGGTACTTAGGATGGTGGTGATTTCCCCCTTCCTTTTTTTTTTTTCTTTTGGTATCTCTAACACTGAATAATACTGAAGGTACTTATCATCACATTTGTTGTTTTGTTTTGTTTTGTTTTTAATCTCCACACTCCCACAAGATGTGTGATATTCTGTAAATATCCAGTAATGCTAAATGAGTGAATGTGTAAGTAAATGAAAGAATTGATCTCTTTCAAAGTTTGAAGCTGGACTTTCAAGGTAAGTAGGATATATTCAAAAGGGAAATAACTAGGCAGAAAGACCAGCAAGTCCTGAGAAAAGCACCGAGGGGAGTTGTATCAATACTACTTATTGCTGACCTTGGATTTGCAATAATTTGGGGGCTTCTGCAGTATATTATATAGCATAAATGCTCAATAATTGTTCTGTTGTATTTATGCATCAGAGGCATTAGAGTAAAGACAGGATAAATTACAGGTGGGCCCCACACCTTTGGAGCTCTTTCCAGCTCAGTCCGTCTACAGGTCTTAAAAAATATTGCATGGTAAAATTTTTGTCGCCAACCCAAATTTTTATCTCCCTTGAATCCCACATCCATACATTTAATTGTCTGTTCAACATTGCACAGAATGGCCAGTAGGTCTTGACACCGCCAGTTCAACAGGGAACCCCGATTCCTCCTATTCACCCCTGCCTGAGTCCATGAGCACCCCGTCTCTGTACTCAGCCCCCAAACCTGAGTCATGATCGATTCCCCTTTTGTGCTGCAGAGCCATTCTAACAGCAAATCTTGTTCATAACACCTCCAGAAAATATCCATAACTGCGTCTTTGTGCCATCTCTAATGACAGCCCCCAGTGCGGGACACCAGCGTCTCTCTCAGACCCCACAGTAACCTCCGTCAGCCTGAGTGAAATGGCCTATGGCCAGGTTCCTCATAGATGCATGCTTTGGTCTGTTCTCCCACACAGACTAGGGTGTGAACCACAGTCACTGCGGAGGCCTCCAGAGCTAGCCACAGGAAGCACGTCCTTTGAAAGTCATTTCTTGGTACTGTGGGGACCCCTGAACCGCTTCTTGATAAAGTTTTTCCTTTTTAAAATTTGAGATTGAACCAGGGCCTTCAAACTGAGCTACAGTCCCAGCACACACACACCCTTCTTTATTCTTTATTTTGACATAGGATCTCTCTACGTTGCCCAGGCATGGCCTGAACTTGTAATTCTCCTGCCTCAGCCTCCCAGAGTGCTGGGACTGCAGGCATGGGCCACTGCTTTTTGCTCAAATTTGTTATTACTTATTAATGCACCTGTTAATATTAAAATAAGCCCAACTAGACCACACTTGCTCCCGGGATCCACACTCGCATAGCTGACGGGGGAACCACTGTGGGGAAGAGGAGAGCCAGGGTTGGAAACCAGCAGGTGCAGGCTGCGATAAACCTGAGCTTTTACCCTTAGTGATCAGAAAGCCCACTCAAAGGAGAGCGGCTGAGCGGGAATGCAGTTCACCAGGGTCTTGAAATAATGTCTCTGCTGGGTTGGACAGGCTAGGCCCCCTGCTTCCCCAGTACCCCATCATCAAACTGACCTTTGCACAGATCGTTATTGTCTCTGGAACGCTCTGCCCTTAGACATCTCTGCTTGCATCTCTATCCATTTAGTTCTCCAATCGCACCTCCACAGAGAGGTCCTGTTTTAAACTGTGGCCTTCCCTGCAGCTCCCCATCCCCTTGTCCTACTTCATGCTTTACCTTCTAACTTCTGATCACTTTCAGCATAGTAGGAAAGCTACTCATGTACTGAACACACTGATTGCAGGGGTATCCCCCGCCCCATGAGAAGTGGCGCTCTGTGCGGGCAGGGACCGAGCTGCTCTGTAATAAATCCCAAACTTGGACTCAGATGACAGCAGCCTGTGAGGAGGCTCGAAGAGCGGCTGGAAATTCTCTCTGCATAAAACACGTTAGTCATCAGGCAGAGGTTGATTCTACATCATTAACTGCCACTGGTTCCTCCTGGGCTCTCACAGGTCATCATCATACTGACCATGCACCTCAGTGACCACTGCTCGTCAGGCAGGTGGATACCGATGGGCCTTACTCGGTCACCAGAACACACTGCGCAGTGTCAGAAGACAGGGCAGATGACCCAGCCTGGAGGGAGTAGGGTGGACTGTGCCGGTGGAAATGGGCCATAGGCTGCTGACCTGCAGGAAGAGCCTCAGGGAGCTGTGGAGCTTAGAAGCACCTCTCCGCTCTGCACAACAGCTGTCAGGCCCCTGTACACAGATCAGCAGCTTTTGGCCTTTGCCTCATATTACGTTGCTGAAAAATACAAGGAAAATTCTGCAGGGTCTAACACTGACCCTGAACAGGATGTGTGGGGGTAGGTATTGCTCAGCGGCCCATGAGGAAGGGTCAAGTCAGAAGAGGGTCACGCACTCAAAAGAATGAGATAGATGTCGCCTGGAGGAGAGGCTCTTCCTGCTTACGTCTCACAGCAGTCGTCCTCTGCCTTCGGTGTACCACACGTTCAGATCAATGCGAAAGGACATGGCGAAATGCGTGGCGAGGAGCTTAGGTTTCTAAGCCAATCAAAAAATACCACCAGAAAGTTTTTGCAGTTACAGGGTTGTTTGTTCACCCACAGCTGTGCTTTTTTTCCCCTCCCATTTCTTGCATTTCCAAATACAAGCACTCTTGCTTCAGGGCATAAGACCCAGTTCTCATTAAGTGAGCTTAAATAGCTGGGAATGGGAGAGGGGTCTAGGGAAAGGAGCATGGAAGGGAGAGGATTCCTTCCCACATGAGGGTTCTGGATCGCTATGAAAAGGATGCCCAGCCACAGACCAGTGCCTCATCCAGCGGGCAGAGCCCATACTGACAAGCAACCTGCTGAAGAGGGAGGGCCTGTGTTTTGGGGCACCTCAGTGCAGTCACAAAAGCCAGCTGAGAGTAATAATAATATCCTTTGCACTCACAGAGCATTAAATGAGGTCATCCAGGTAGGGAGTTAGAAATATGCTAAGCTCTTTGTGGTCTTAGCAGTTCCTGTTGTCATGAACCATAGGAAGATATGTGCAAGAGTCCTGGACCCTTTACGAGGTCCTCTGGATGTTCTTCTTGGGGTCACATGTCAGGAAAGGATGAGGACACACAGGACAGACCCAAACAATAGCAGCTAGGCAAACAAAGCAAGGTCCAGGACAATCCACCCTTCCATGGTGTTCAAGAGTAAATGTGGCCAAAAGCAACCCTCAAGAATGTCCCACACACAACCTCATGGGTACATGTCATCAGGAGCTAGGTTTGTCATTGTGAGTCACAAGAGGCTCTTGCGACTGTCCCATATGCAGAAGATAAGAGGCCCTTGTGGGTCCCCAGGGAAAGATACTTGTACCTGCTTTCAGATACCACATGGAACCCAGTGACCATGTGACCTTGGGCAGCACAGCTAACCTCCAGGGCTGAGATGGCCGTGTGGATATAAAGCAGCAGTATAATAAAGAACAGACGCAACTGTGGATCTTTGCCACTCCTGAGAAGTAATTCACACGCACCATGTTATCCCCTTTGTTCCCTCTACTTCAATAGAGATGTTTTGGGAACCCTGCAATTGGCCACAAGTTTATATAACCTCTCATCTGCCAATTCTAATAGAGAAAAATGGTTGAGGTTTTACAGAGTAGTTATGTTCACATAAAAACAACATCCAGTTCTGCATTGTAATAGGTGAAATAAATCCTGCCCAATTTCCATCACTAATGATAATAGAAGGAAACACTATTTAAAAGAAGGCTGTCCCATACCTATAATTGCAAACAGGGTAGTCATTGTCAGAGGGACAAGTACAGATAATCTCCAAGGAAGATTAAGCAGCATTACTTTTTCTGGATGACTTCTTCATTCATTACCAGTTATTGAACGTGGAGTCTAATTTCCAAACTCCATACATTTTTTTTCTCCCTGGTCCTACAAATCTCATTAATGGACTTACTAAATGTTGCTTTGCATGGCTAAATGACAAGCACTCAGTCTATGCATGTGGGATGCTGTCGTGAGCACAATAGGCTAAAGCCACTCAGAACTTAGAGCCAGCTGGTGATGGAAAAGAGAGATCACAACAGTAAGTCCCATCAGTGGGATACGCAGGATTCAGTGAGAGCCGCTGGGGCTTTTCATCAACCCCAGGGTGCAGTATTCTTGGAACTAGTGCTGGTCAGAACTGAGAGAGTTAACTAGAGCAAAAAGTGGAGAGAGTGCCGTGGAAGACAAATGCAAAACCTCAGAGTAAGTGAGAGCATGGGGTGCTGCTGTGAAGGCACAGGGTTTAGAGGTTGTGTTGGTGACGGAGGGGAGGTCAGTGTTAAGCAGAGGCTTTAGCAAAGGCATGCTAAGAATCTGGAGTTTTATCTGAAGCCAAGGCAGTCATTGATGTATGTGTGGGAAAACTACAGCGTGGAGTCAGGGACCTGGGAGAAGGACGTTATAGAGAAGGTGGTGTCAGCTCCGCTCAAGGCCACAGTAAGGCCAAGTAAGAGAAGGAACAGTCCTGAGGATAGCAAATCATCCTATTATCACGAATGCCCAGTATTCAGGACTTGGCATCTCTCACTTACACTAAGTCCGCTGAAGATATCCCTGGAGGTCTACCCATGGCCACGGAGAAGCCAGACATCCTCTCGCTGTAGTTCTGCCTCTTCTTGATTGTCCCCACTCAGCCAGCTGATAAGAAAAGGATAGCGAGGCCTGCAAAGTGGCACTCATCATCACTTCAGTCCCTGTTCCATTAGCCAGAACTCCATGCCATGGCCACACAGAGATGAGAAACTCTCATCCAAGTGTGTGCCTGTGATGAAAGGGGAAGCAGATTTCTGTTAGCCTTTATCGGGTTAGTGGTTATCAGTCTCTGCCACAAGGACTTTGAAGAGATATCTTTTCGATGTAGCAACAGAAGGTAGGTGTTGATTGTATCAGTTAGCTATGGCTGCCTAAAATACCACTCCACAAGTGCGCTCTATTCCCGAAGAGCCCCTGGGCCTGCCACACTGTTCTTCACTCAGTATTTCCACAGTGATACAATAAGGAGTGGCCAGTGAGTAAGGAAAGACATACGAGATGTGCTGTGGTTTAGGTAAATGTCCATCAGAGGCCTAGGTATTGAAGGCTGATCTGTCTGTGGCACTATTAGGAAGTGGTGGAATCTTTAAGTGGTGCCTACTGGGAAAAAGCTGGATCACTAGGGTGTGTCCTAGTAGAAAATATTCGGACTCTGGCCCCTTCCTCTTCCTGGCTACCACAAAGTAAGCCATTTCTTCCACCACATACTCTCCAGCACAGCGTACAGGCCCCCCACAGGACCCAAAGCAGCAGAGACAACCAACCATGGACTGAAACCTCCAAAACGGTAAGTCAAAATAAATCTTTCCTTTTTTTAAATTGATTATCTCAGGTATTTTGCTAAAGTAACACAAAGCTGATGGATAGAAGCAGCATAACTGTGATGATCGGATTGCTCTGAGCTTCCTTACAGGATTCATCCCATGGGACAGGCACATCTGTGGGTTTACAGCTTTATCAGGTTGGTTCCAAACAGTCTTCTTTGGACAATTCAGGCTTGTTCTGCAAGGGCCCAGTCCTCTAATTTTGCCCATGGGCCCAGGGTGCCTTTAGTGCCTACGTCCTGGTGGGTGTTGAAGAGGGTAAGTTGGGGCTACTCCTAGGAGCTACAGCCCTCCTATCCTAGGAAGTAGGATGACTGTAGCCGTCAGATGATCGAGGATTCCTGCATTAATCTGAATATCTCTGAAGCAACCAATTTGCAGAAGACCACAAGCTACTAGATGAATTATCATATATGAAACCCTAACAACGCTCTTCTCATGTGCTTTTGGTGTAATGAGAACTAGGGCTTCGGGTACCCTTTCTTATCGATTAGTTAACCCTTTTCCTTGGAGCAGCAATAAACACTGGCATGTTCTTTGTATTTGTAGAGAACACTATATACTCTGAATCATCCGTGTTTGAAAGTTTTCAGAATTTAGGAAGTATTCTTTCTCTGTATGTGTCTGTCTGTCTGTCTGTCTGTCTCTGTCTATCTGTCTCTCTCTCTATCTCTGCAGAGCTGTGCTTTCAGACATATTAAGTTGCCAAAAAACAATTTTTGAATTTCAAAACTGAGAAATGTCTTGGTTGTTCAGTAGGTGCCCACCCACTTCCTGTGAATTCTGTAGGACAGTGGTAAAGAAGATATGGAAATTCCTTTGGTAATATTATCCCTATTCCAACAAAACCCTTATTCCTATGGCCATTACTAGAAGATGTACTAATGCTATTTCTGATGATGACAACAGTAATAATAATAAATTTAAATATCAAAGTTAGTAAAGACGGGTAGGAGACAGAAAGTTTATTGCTCAAAAGCACCGTCTTTCTAGGGCAGTCTCGGGCTTTCTCTGTTACTTTTGCTGTAGAAGATTTCCAATTTCTCAAAGCAAATAAATGTCTTGTACCATTCATTCACTTAGCCTACATTTAATGGATGCCTGCTTGTGATCAGTCAGTAAGCTGGTACAGTGGCAAATAAGGCAAACATTAAATATATTATGCAGAAAAACAGACAAAGTTGTACTATGGGCACAAAATGTTTACTGAATTTTTTTTCCTGGTACTGGGGATCAAACCCAGGAATACTCTACCATGGAGCTGTATCCTGAGGCCTATTGTATTTCATTTCTTTTCACTTTTTGTGACATGATCTTGCTAGATTGCCCCAGTGGGATTTGAATTTGCATTCCTGTCTCAGCCTTCCTCAATGCTGAGATTACAGAATTTTACTACTGTGCCCAGCTTTTACTAAACATTTATTACAAGAACGGTAAGTCCCATGAATACAAACATCCGTATTACCATATGCAAGCTTTAAGGAGACTAGATAATCCCCACATACCAGAATGGCCCAGCCCATTTGGTCAAAGCCCAGCTTGCAGCCTTTTATCTGTAGATAAGGGACATTCCACCCTTCTAACCCACCCCTGCAGAGGTCCAGGAGCAACTCCTGGCTCTTCTGAAAGAGACAAGGATGATCATTAGAAATAACCTACAGAGATCTTAATCCTACAGTTGCCTTAAAAAGTCATATTCCATAGCCCAGCATAGTACCTCAGGCTGGTAGTTCCAGCTCCCTTCATGACAGAGGAGGGGAGGGTCACTTGAGCTCAGGAGTGTGAGGTCCTCTGCATCGTATACAGACCATGTGTCATGAAAACAGAAACAAAAACAAAAATCATACTCCACTAAATGCTCTAATAATAAGGCAATCAGCCAATACAGTCCATACAGGAACATACCATGAGGTTGAAACTATTCCTGACTTTTCTCCCTGCCATTTCCTCTGGGAAAACAAGATCAGGACAGGGGAAAAAAAAGTTGTCCAATCTTCATATGGGAGCTTAGTCTTAAAACTTTCTGAGTTTTAATCTACACTACACACCCCAGCATTCTTAGAAGAGAGACTACTTCAAAGCTACTTCTCTCTGCAGGTCCCTTCCTCAGGAAAAACAGAAAATTGTTACCCTTCCTTTCATCAAATTGTGGGCTACTAGCTGACTTCCAGATGAGAAAGCTGCAAAGGCATGCAACTCTAGGTCTTCCTAGTTCCAAATATTTAAGGAAAATCCTATTGTAGGACTACATTATGGAAAAATAAAATTTCAAGAAGCAACCAAATAGAAAAATAATAATAATTCTCTAGAATATGTCTGGGTTGGTTTTGTTTTAAGTATTAATTTTTCATTTTGTGTATGTGGGTAGAGGTGCAGAGATTACTCTCTCACCAGTCAAATCAGAGCAAAGCCAAAAGGTGGAGCACGGGCAGGAGCGGAGGAGAGTGATCAGCAGACGGTGCGTCCAGAGAGGGACTTGTCAGGGGTCACAAAGGAAGGAAGAAGAAAGTGAGGCTTTGAAAATGAAAAATGTTTCAGATGAAGAGGGGTGGGCAGTGTTCCTAATAACAGGGAAGAAGAATTAGGAAGCGCTATTTGAATAGATCTTGCTTCCAGGAGACCCAAGAGGCCCAAATAGACCCTGATCCACTGCTCACTAAAATGGCCAAAACCAGACAAGGTGTCTTCAGGGACAGGGAGCTACAGGATGCTGGTAATTTGCATTTATTTCTCTCAGGAAGAGAACACTTTACAGAAATGTCACCAGTTTTTATAAGAACTCCAAGAAGGCCCGCGGGAGCAGGAGGGAACATTATTGATGTCTGGGTGCTGAGAAGTGTCCTGGTGGAGGCCATTCCCAGGCAGCTCGTTTTATTTCCTGATTTGTACAAATTCCAAGTACATTCTGAATGTTCAAAAGAATAAGTTTTGGGCTGGGTTTTTTTTTTTTGAGACACTTTTTAAACATAAGATCAAACAAATATTACTAAAGTGGAAATCTTTTACCTTGGGAATAACTATCACCCACATCCCATCACTGCAGATTCCATGTCTGAAAACACAAGATTCCTCTTTTAGGACAAAATGGCCAAATGAATTTTCAATTTATATCTTCTCATCTAAATGTTATGATTAGGAGGCATGCTGCAGGGATTTTTTTTAAGTTTAGGTAGTTTGAAAAGGTAAATGGGTCTAACTGCAATTAAATTTGTCAATACAGAGAAGAAGATAAAATTTTATTAATGGTTGAAGGAATGTGGGTCCTTAGCGGCCCAGCCAATTCACAAAGACAAAGGCGATCCATTTACAGGGGTTAAGTAAACAGAATATTTTATATAATACTTCAAATGAATCCATCTGCAACAAGGCTAGAAGTCTAAAACTGGCTTACAAGATTCATGTCTTCGGGGTCTCATGAACACTGTTCAGAGGTTCAGCCACACCAAGCGGGCCACAAGCGCCCACAAATGAAGCTCCCAGCCCTGGGTCTTCAGCGCATTATTCTTTTGGCGTCACTCTATGTTGCATATTCTGCAATCCTAAACATTCTCCGGTTGGAGTTTAATGACCAGTCTATCAGAAACAGGAAGTGCTAAAAAAATATATTTAGGCAAAAAGAAAAATCCATGCCTGGAATCAGGTGCTGGGAAGGGATGCTGCCGTGGGTTGCACAGAGAAAGAATGATAGGATTTGTAAAGTGGTTGATGATGCCGTTTCCTATGGATTACTTCCTAGATATCTAAGCAAATGTATACGGAGCCAGGGCTCCAGGCTGAGATCAGGAATTCTGTGCATCTAGAGGCCAGGGAGAAGCTGCCTTTTCTGTGGCGGGCACTCCCCCCGAGGCCCCAGGAGCTGAGGAGACCCACACAACATAAACTTCCCTCTTCAAGTATTCTTTGGCCAACAGGAGCTTGCTAATTGATGCCAATTATCGGGTTGCCAGCAACTCCTCCAGATTAATATTTCAGAAGTTAGAAGCCCAGCTGAGCATGAAAACAGCATCAACTCTGTGTCAAGAATCGCATTTCAAAACTGCAGGGGCAAAAAGAGAGAAATTGAAATTCTTTCTCAAGTAAGGAGGAAGAGACTCATTCATCTCATCAATACTCAGGACTCTGGAAGCCTAAATCACCCCCTACTACCACCACCACCAAACACCAAAGAAGACATTCATCTGCACAGACTGGCTCATGCGGCCCACAACCAAAGCAATGTCCCCTACAGTTTTAGAGCACTTAGTTTTCTGGAGCAAAAAGAAACAAGCTTAAACTTCCTTCGGTAAAAAAATGCCTTCCAAAAAAATGTGTTTCGGAAAATAGCAACATCACTCAAGTGTGCACTGCTCTCCCTGCAGGGTGTGAAAGGCCCCGGTTCACAAGCACACCTCGTACTGGCCGCTGTCACAGGGCAGCGGAGGACGGAGGGTGCTTTCTCTGCCCCACTAGGCTGTCGCTCTCTTGAGAGGTCCCAGAAACCAGAAAGTCACCCGGTGAGGCTGAGGCTTTGGGGAAGTGTGGTGTGTACAGCTATGGAGCTGTCATAAGCAAACAGCCGGGCCCTCTCCTGGACCCCACCCCAGGCCGGCTGGCCACTCCTGATCCCCAATAGGCCCAATAGACTCCTCCCAGACCCCAAGCTCCCTCCCAGAACCCCAACTGTCCCCTACGCAAACCCCACATCCTCACTCTGGTCCCCACCTACCCTACCCGGTCCACCCCCAGGCCTCCCCTGGGTTCTCCCCAGACCCCTAACTCCCACCCACACCCAAGCTTCCCTGGTCTCCCTCTGACCCTCCTTTCTGCCCATACCTTCGTCCCCTGCTCCCGGATCCTCCTGCATGCACCCCCAATTTCAGCCTCCCCCCAGGACCCCTGCTCCCCAGTCTCCCGGACCCCGCTCCCCCACCTCTGAAGGCTCCTGCGCCCTCCCCGCCCCCTCCCCTGCAGGCTCCAGGCCGCCTCCCCTTTCCTCCCTCCCTGGAGCGTTCCCTGCCTGCCTATCATCTTGCTCTAATTGTTTCCAGATTCGTGTGGGAGGTCAGGGCCCGGGAGTGCTGCTTCATGCCAAGTTTATAAACAGAGCAGTGTTTCCAGATGGCCGCTGGCTCCAGCCTGGCGAGCAGGTTGATTGGGACCAGAATAACAACAGGTGGAGCGCAGACAATGAGTTCCTTGACACTTATTTACTCCCTCAGCTTTTCTTCCCCTTGCAGCCCTCCACTCCATCTGCCGAAAGCCACCACCACAGATTTCCACAGTGGCCGACCGGGAGAGCAGGGGGAGCCGGTGGAATGCAAAAGCAAACAAGTTATTTCCCTAATGAGAGTGGCAAGTTGGAGGTGGGGGTGCGAGAGGGGGAAACGCGGTGACACCGAAGCTTAAGTTGAGCCTTGAGCTGCACGGGAGCCCCTGGGCTGGGAAGGGGCTGTGTGCCTCTGTGACACGAAGTCCCAAGTGACACAAGTGGGAGAGAACCACAGCCCGCTGTGCAGGTCCTCTGCCTGTCCCTGGAGAAGGCAGCAGTGACCTACTCATCTCATTCCCCCTGCAGCGCAGATTCCTGCTCTTCAAAGCCCCCTGCCCAAGGGGGCCCTGCCGGGCCAGCATGGTCTCTTTCCTTCTGAAGCAGGATTCTGGGAACTGCCTACTGCGTCTCTGAAAAAGAACTGACCAATAGGCCAGAATACTATTAGGAGAGTCAAGGGGTTCAAGCAGAAGGAAATAAGCTAGAGTCTGGGCTGCAAATGAGAACCCATTAAATAAACAAGGGATCGGCATGGAGACCCTGCTGCCATTCACTCCTCTCCACTTGGCGGCCAGGAGGTGAGGCGCTGGCCCCCGGAAGGTCACCCTGACGGGCAAGCTGCTTTACAAAGTGAGGCGAAGGGTTTCCAGGGGCTTGTTCAGTGCTGCGATGAACAACTCTGGATGGGTTTCTACAGGTGGAAATAAATGACAAACCACCCTGTCCTTCGAGCTGTCCCAAAAGCCCTGCCAATAGGACTCCAGAGAGAAGAGCCTGGCAGACGCATGTGTGAGCTCATGAACCAGCCCTGCAGGGTGGAACAGTCCCACAGTCTCGATAGGGGATGATGACGCCGCCGGAAACCAGGCTGTCTTTGCGGTGGGAAGGATGACAATCACTGCTTTACAGCCCTGACCTACAAAAGGACTGGCGGGAGAAAGCGCCTGTGCAAATAAAGCACATAAATATCAGAAGTATGTTTTTAAGGGTCTCTGAGTTAAGGCTAGATTATCTCTGTCAGTCCTTTGAATCTGAGTCTTCTACTTATAAAATGTAACCCGACACTCTGGCTTTGAAGATTTGGGATCCAGGACCAGGACTGCGCAATTTATCTGAACTGACAGAGCCTTTAGAGCACAGGCACCGGCCTCACCCCTGTGCATGTCCCACAGCACTGCCTTGAACACACATCAGCACACTGCCACAGCCAAATGCAAGGGTATCTAAAAAAGTGCCTATCTGAAAACAGGGCGTGGCTATCTCACTCAGTTGATGAAGCATCTTTATCTAGAAAGAATGTAAATCTATATTGCTTTAATTACCTTCACTAGGAATTTATTGTGCCTTTTTTTAAAGCTCCTAGGATTATATAGGGAATCCTTAAGAAAAATAAACTTGCCTTATACTAAAAAGCAACAAAATGAGTTGGAAGGCACAGACTTACGAAAGGAGAAATGAAGGGGACCCTAGAGGAAGACCAGACCGAGAAGGCAGGCATGGTAAAGGATCAGCTCACATTCCAGCCCCATAAAGTCACTCAGAGAAGGGTGAAGTCAGCTCCCCACAGAGGATGTTTACCCCTGGAGGAGAATCTGTGGAAGATGCTGGAAATTCCCTGCAGGATATTATTACTGATGACAGGTGCCCCATGTAGACATTGTACCTCTCACTGAAATTAGAAATATCAGTGGCTGGGGGTGTAGCCCAGTGGTAGAGCACTTGCCTAGCATCCACAGGACCCTGGGTTCCATCCTCAGCACAGAAAAAAAATAAATAGATAATGAAATAAAAGGGAAGGAAGAGAGAGAGAAAGACCCAAAAGAGCTGTATTTGTCATAACTCACGAATCCTGGAACGTAACTACACAGGCACTTTGAGAACAAGTTTTCCTCAGCAAAAACGAAGTGCCAGCAGCTGAAGAGAATTCCACCCACATCACCCCTCTTCAGCCAAGGACCTAGAAACATTACCCTGCGGCTGGAGACAGCCGCACAGAATCTACCCCTCTTATACAGGAGAACTTTTTCCACTGTGCTCTAAGACTGAGCATGAAATTCTGTTCCCAACCACAAGGCACTGAGACACACCATTGTGGCATGCACTGACTTTACCAGCGCAAGGACACACAATTTGTTCCTACAAATTGCAAATACCAGGTTCAGCTGCAAGCTACTTTTATAGCTTCCATACTCAAGGCCGCTCTCTCCATGGTTAGTGCAGAAGTGGAATTCGTTTGGCTCTCTCTGTCCACACAATGACAAATACATAGCCCCCAAGAAATGGATCTAACGAAAGCCTAAGAGTATTATCAATGGCACAGAGCCTCCTAACTTCATTGATAAAAATAAACATTTTCTTTCAGGATTCGAAGTGTTGGATCATACAAGTGTTGGCTTTACTGTATGTCAATTTTAGCATTCCATTTGAAGGCCAAAGATGCAAAACCTGAAATAATAGCAAAAGAAACATTTTTATCAAGAATTTTATTCTTCAGCTTGGAACTTATTGCATCTTTGCAAATGCAGACCAAGGTATTTCAGCCAGTGTATTCATTATTTTTATACACTGGTGGGGTTCTCAAAACAGAATAATGAGGCAGTAAAGTAGGGATACTAAGGTCTAAAGGAGGGCTTTAAATCATTGGTGTTTACTAGCAGTGCTATCCTACAGAGCATGTTTAAATGCTTACTGAAACAAAACTTATTTAGAAGTTAGCCGCCCTGCTCTCGAAGTTAACCAGCTAAGCTGCCTTTTATGCAACGTTTAAAATACTTCTAACCAGAATTAAGGAATTTTTTCCCCCTCAGACTTGGCAAACAACTGAAAAGACTAGTGTGGAGGAGGTGAGAAATGCCATTTCCAGATCCTAAAAGAGCCAACTGAGCCGTCCATGGTGACTTAACTCAAATTCCCTCACAATGGACTATTTGTAAGTGCCAAGTTTAGAGTTTAAGGATTCGGAGTCAGAGATTTCAGAGTGTGGATGATAAGTACATCCTTTCTACTCCCCCCACCCCCAAGAATTAGCTCTTCCCAGAGCTCCTCTCTCCGTCTCTGCTTTACCAAAAGCCATACCCCATTCTCACAGTGTCCTCACAGATAGAAGTCATTGCTATTGCCAGCCCTGGCAATGTCTCACCGTGAGGTGCGGCGAGCAACCACCGAAAAGTCTACACCACCTCCACGCCACATGCATGTGACCACAGGCGGTGCATGGAAAGATGAGGCATTCATAGAACCAGACCTGTGATTTCTTATGCTTCTATCCTTTAACTCAGAGTGCAGCCTGCAAAGACTAGACAACCAAACCCGCTCTCTAAACCAGTCCTAACTGCATTAGAGACTCCAGTTCACACCAGTCGGTGTTCCTCACGTAAGGAAACAGTAATGATGGGCCACATGCTGTGCCTGAGAAAATGGCAGAGCTACTCAAACTGATAGTCCCCAATTCAGCCACACTGGCAGCGTTACCCTGATAAATCTGACACTGCATTATGGACTTGCCGACTGGGCTCTGTTTCAGCATTGCCTCTTTGTGTATTATTTTTACTCTAATTGGAGCTTGAGGTGTTTGTTCAGGTCTACAGCTACTTTTGCTTTCCAATCTCCACACGTGCCTCAGTAGCAGTAGGGCTGACTTTGCACTTGTTTCACAGCCTTGATTGGGCAGTGAAAATGAAATCGCAACCTGAAATCAGATAGTCAAACCACACATCAATTTCAGCATTTGCCGGAAAGGCTGGTGAGTTAAGACAAAATGAGGCGTTCAATAAAAGCTGTCTGACAGTGACTAGGAGGCATCGCACAGCCATCCAGATGCATGTGAATAAGCATGTAAATTCATAAACAATAATCTTCACATCTAGTTCATCAATTTTGAGTTGCACTTTGAGTGTTATTCAGCCATGCTGCCTTTGAAGCCACTGTTCTGTGTTAAAGACGGTTGAGAATCTGGTTCTGACATCGTGCATTTACTGATAAACCAGATTTTTTTTCTCAAGGATTTATGTAACATATGCCATCAGATAATTCAGCTTAAACTTTTTAGGATAACTATGCATTAAAGGGCTAGTGCAGGATCCTGTTAAGATTTTTTAGCCAAAGCTGTAGCTGGACATTAAATCTACTCTACTGGGGAAGGAGTCAGTTAACATCCTTACAGGGCAGGCAAAGCAAACAAACCCCTTGTTCCCACGGCCTCTGGTCATAGATTGAGGAAGAGACACTGAGACGCAGCTGATCTGGACTTTCTCTAACTCTGGTTTTCTGCATGTAAGCTTTGGCCATTTGACTCAGACTATTAAGAATGTATGTATGATTACATATAAAGAACTTATAAGCCCCGAACAAAAGATCTATCTAATACCATTTTGTTTTTTTGTGCAATCACTTTATAAACAACCAAACCAGAACTCTTGGAATCTGCAATGAAGGTTCATATTCTCTATAATTTGCAAAATAACAACCCACATCAGCAGGAGGCAATCGTGCCCCCTCCCCTTAGTAAGGAGTCTAAAGATGAATGAATTTTTAAAAATATTTTTTTGCCATAGCAAAGCAGAGCAATTCTACCCATACAATCCTACCCATGATGTCATGTAAAATATTATTTGGAAGAAAAATCTTTTCTCATTGTATCTTTTTAAAAAATCTCTATTCTCATTCAACACTGTGGGGCTTCTATAACTTCTGGTGTTTTCAAAGAGAGAGAGATTTGTTTTAGTGGGATAATTTCTTATCTCCACACTGCCTTCTGCCTCACAAATGCTGTATTCACATAGGCTCTTATTCTCATCATTTGGAGCCTAGCAATGGCTCCTTGGTACCACTGCCATCCCCAGATTCCCACCTGGATGCTGTTCCGGAGAGTGACATACAGATGACAGTCACCAGCCTCGGCAGGCTCCCACAGCATGGGAAATTACCTTTGTCCTGAAACACTGCAAAGCTCTCCAAATCTGACTTAGTTAAACTTCCTTCCAGGACACAATTCCCTCTAAGAGACAAATACACAAGTTGTAAATAATACAATTAAAATCTGTCATAACACTGAAATAAATTCTTGTTACAGTGAAACAAAGTTATTTTATTTGGAAAGGCCCAAAAGTTACTGGTGTCCCACTTGCTTCTGATAAAGATTCTTAAATATCCAAAAGGATTAGGAATGTAGTACTTAGTAGTAATAACTTATTCCCAATAAAAATGAACTTTGGCTAAGAACCAACTAAAAGTTATGTAACTTGAATTAAATTCATGACAGTTGAGAACGGCTTGCTTCCAAAACTCAATGTCCTCCAGCAGATTTCATAATAGCTACCTGATGGTCCATTATTCAAAAAAAAATACCGAGAAAGAGAGGAGAATAATGTGAATGCTTTGAGTTTTGAGAAAGAGGACGCTGAATAAGACTTGAGTGCATTTCAAAAAGCTGAGTATTAAAGTGTGTGTTAAACTGATTTTCCCTCTGGGAACTCAGAGCTGCCATGATGAGCCAGCAGAAGTTCTTGATGTGAACAGAAGATTGGACAGACCAAGTGACCTCTAAGGGGACAGCTAGCTCCTTCCGAAAAAGGGAAGTTGAATTCCCCAGTGACTTCTGCACAGCAAGGCTAAAGCAGACAGAAGCTGTGGACATGCACCTGTGCCCCACCCAGAGGCACTGGGTCACAAACCAAATTGTAGAGTCACACATGGTGATCCTCTAAGAAACCATCTGAGGGTCCAATAAGAATAGTCAGGTAGAGGCAGGGCAGCTCCTACCGTCCCTGCGGCATGCAAGGTGTTGTCAGCTCCAGGTCTCTATGTGACCTTGGGCAGGGACAGCGGGATGTGGAAGTCGCAAAGCAGCACACTCTGGCATTCCCATGAAGCAAAAGACAGGCAACCCCGAGCAGAGGAGCCCTTATGGACTCTCTGGAAAAGAAAAGAACTTAGAATCCAGAAATTCTACTTGAGCTCAGACTTTCAATCAAAGGCTCAGGGTAAGCACTGCGGGTTTTTTGTTTTGCTGCATTGAGAATAAAACCCAGGGCCTTCCACATGCTAGGTAAGTACTCTACCACTGAGCTACAGGCCTGGCTTTATTTTTCTTTTCTTTTTTAAATTTTGAGGCGGGACCTTGCCAAGTTGCCCAGGCTGGCCTCCAAGTCATGATCTTTCTGCTTCAGCCTCCCAAGTGCCTGGGATTATCGATTTGCACCAAAGCAGCTGGCTTGGGCATGACATTTCCAGGTGGCCCATTTTGCAATTTGGCTTACAAGTCTGTGCCTCAGAGTTGGTTGCTATCACCTGCGGCCACACGCAGGCTGTAGCAGGCAGGCTGTAAATGCCACAGAAAAGAGGAAGGCCCAGGTCTGAAATCCCATTCAGCTGAGACCTTTAACCAGACAGCCAGTTCCCTTACCTGCAGAACAAGAAATACCATGGTAGGGTCATTCTGAGGATAAAAGTGATGGGATGTGTGTGAAGCACCCCGCACAAAGCTGGAGTAGACATTCATTTCTTTCCCAGCTGCTCTGGCAGATGTGTTGCCAGATCTGGTCTCTTGAGATGGCGCAAGACTTATTAGTCAATGGCTAGAAATTAGCTTTTAAAAAAAATCAAAGCAGTATCCGTGGAACTTTCAAAAGAGTACTGCATGCATTTTAGATGATGGCCAAGAAGCTGAAATATTTTTCAATCTATAAAACTTCATTCAGGAGGGTAGCAGTAATTTAAGGTAGAACACATAAAGAGCAGACCTCTTTCAAGGCCTGCATTTTATAACTTCTCTGAAATATCTGGCACATGGAAAGTGTCTCAAAATCTGGCTCCTACGTGTCACCAGCAGAAGCAGCTGATAGGAACTGGGCTGATTGCTTGCAGCAGTAAAGGGGAACACCGTTGCACAAACCTTGGCAGGACCTCAGAGGCAGGAAGGTAAAGTCTGCATTTTTGCGAGTTAGGAGTTAGATTTGAACTGGGCCTTTCAAAGTAGAGCCTTGATTAGGCTTGGGCAACAGTCCCGATACCCCACTTAGCATCAGAAGCAAGAATAAGGCCAGGCCTTTGAGACGAGGGTTTCCTTTGAATCTTAGGACAGAAATTGGTTTGTTGGCTTTAGCCAGTTCATGGTAAGTGACTGCCAAGTATCCCAGGGGCTGAGAAATCCCAAAGATGCTATTAGGTACAAAATATATTTTTTAACTTATTTTACCTCATTTTATATTAGAAATCAGTATTAGGAAGGAAAAAGATTGTAAGGAAATATGACCACTTCGTGTATGATTGCCATATCTCAGGAAAACTCTGTGGTCACTCGTTTGACAGTAAAATACCTAAAAGTAAATGAATGAATAACCTAATTAAACACAAAAAAGTATTCTGGCAAAATAATATCTTTGTAGGCTGCACGGGAACAAAATCCCTTTACATTTTAGATTAATACATTAAACAGCAAACCAAAGAAACAAATCCATCAAAATTGAGCAAATTTTGACTGGATTTTTAACACATTTCATAGCTCTTTGCAGCCATGTTTGCACTTATCACTAAGATAAAAGAGCTCTTTCAATCTTTAGATTAATTTATTGAAAATTCCCGCAGCTTTGTATTAATCAATCATTTCATTTTTAAAGCATATTCTCTGTTTTTAGGGTCACGATAAAGCAGTTCTTATGTGGGATACAGCATCTGTGAACATCTTTATCAAGAGAATCACTCTTCCAAGGTAGAATGACAGAAAGAGGAGCATCTACTAATTTCATAAAGCCGTAAACTTACACAGCATTCAACTTCCTTTCCACTCAGAATTTTCAGATTGCTTAGCGAGGAGTTCTGCCAGTGGAGTTATTTCCCATGCTAGTGTGCATTTCTCTCCAATTTCTAGCTCACCAAGCATGGAGGAGGGAGCCGGAGTTCCTCTAGATCAAGGTCCACCTAGATGTTGCCTGTTGTGTCATAGATCCCATCACTGAGGCCTCCAAGCTCTGTCCTGTCTTTGCTTGCAAACTGGATCAGAGTCTAATCTATTTCTACAAGGATGGCTTTGGGAAAATCGTCCAAAAAAATATCTCTTTCAATACTTACAACAGATTTTCTGAGCCCCTCTGATTTAGTATAATGTTCAAAAAATTTTTTAATTTATCTTTGGAAATTTCCTTCCTGTTTATGCCCATATTTTTTCAATTTAGGCCCTTCTCAATAATAAACCAATTGGTATGTATCAGGAAGTCCCAGCTAAGACACCCCTAAAATTGTTCTAGACCTTTCTAATGTCTCTCTATCCAAGCAAGTCTTTGGAAACCCTAAGACTAACAATGGCGCTCAGCTCAGAGAAAGTGAGAGAGCTTGGTCTCGACTTTTGATCTCAGATTCAGATCAACAGAAAGAGCTTCCTGTTCTCAGGAAGTGTAACTCTGAGAAGCAATGGAGTCTCAGGGGTTTCTGGTCAGTCAGGAGGGAAGGGAATTTATCAGAGGGCAAAATAAGGACAAAGGGAAATGAAGCATAGGACAGGGAAGTAAATGTAAGAGAAGGGCTTTAGGTTTGAGCTGTAATTTACAAGGATGTAAAGGTTCCAGTTTTTAAGTTTTCTACATTTTCGTTCACTTTCATAAAGGAATCTCTCAAGGAAGAGATTTTGGCAACTGGCTTTCTTTGTTCTGATGTTTTGATGCTTCCTCATATTACTTAAAAAGTGAAGAGTATTGAAGTTTGAATGTAGCTCCTGTTTCTTTTAAGACATCTCCCTAATAAACTGTCTTGGTGATAGCAAAAGTCCTCAATCCTAATGGAATCATGCCATTTAGAAAGACTAGCACAGGAGCTGGGATTATAATGTAAACATATTACTCCTGAGGCAGGAGTAACACCCTAGACTTAATGTTAGACTGAGACAAATAAGCTATTGCTTCTGCATCCCAGACCCCGCTCCCAACCCAGCAGATGGGCCATCCAGCTGCAACGCTGACAAGGTTTGCGCCTCAGGAAGGATGGCTGTGTCATGACTCCTAGAAGCTGCCTCTTCCTCACAGAAGGACTTGGACTGAGGAACGCTCTCCAATGGTGCTGATGAATGTCCCAGGCCTAACTATGCTCAAAGGATACTGGTCTTAGAGGAAAACCTCAGAACTGCTCAATCACCAGGGCTGGTTTTAGGAACAGGCTCATTTCTAGGTCCCTCTTAGTAGGGGCAATAAAAATGACAGGGACAGAGATAAAGAGAAGCATTAATAATGGGGTTAGGAGTACACTTCAGTGGTATAGCACTTGCCAAGCATAGGCAAGGCCCTGCGTTTCATCGCCAGCCGTCACATAGCAACAACAATAACAACAGCAATGAGGTTCCTCTCCACCAAGGACAAACATTTCTCAATTCTACTCAACCACTCAACAGATATCTGAAAAGCACCCTTATACCTAGGAGACAAACCCTGCACCCAAGAGCTCATTAAAAGACGTCATTTTTCCTTTTACAGACCTGTTCACCCCAGAGTCATGATTAGGAGTTCCAGGCCCGGTGGGAGACTGCAGGACTCTGAAGACGGCTCTGTTTCCCCGTCAAAAATGCATCTGGTTTTGCAGTCAACTTTGACCCCCAAAGCTATAGAAGGTTGTCTCCCTGAACATTACCAACACAAACCATGGCCACAAAGCTGAGTTCACTGCTCACTGAAGGGAAGAGTAATGCCACCAAGGGAGGGTTTGTCAGGAGCTCAGGGTGTGAAAGGAAAGGTCAGAATAGATGGAAATTTAGACAGGAAGTTAGACTTAAAGCAGGATTCGGTTAAGACAGAATAACACTCAAGACACCACTATCACCAAGGACAGAGGGAAATACAAGGCAAGGGCTTGGAGGTAGGAGATTCCTTTGTGTCCTGGAGAACAGACTGTCTGTGGATGTTTTCCATGAAGGATTTGATGGTCCTGTCAGGAAGTTTCTCTCATGAGCTATCAAACCATTTGCATACGTAGGCGGTTCATGGAAAAACCAAATTAAGCTCATGAAGGCAGAGGACCAGCCCAAGGCCAAGCTAATGCAGAATAAATTGTGTCAGATCTGTGTCAGTGTGTCTAGACAGAGTGGGGGAGGGGGCAAAGGCTCTCAAGTAAGAAACTGCCATAAGTGACAAAATAATAAAGAATGACAGCAATTCAAAATACTGTTCTAGAAAAATCCATGTCAACATGAGGATTGGCAGGTAGGAAGAGAGAGAGAGAGAACTTTAACCGAGCACCTTCAGAGATTTTCCCATTTATTCCCCACATGATTGAAGCTCACAGGGATTACTAGCCTCATTCTTGGCAAGTAGTGTAATGGAACCCCCAAAGGGTGCAGTAACTTGTCCCAGATCACATAGGTGGAGAACCATGGCACCTCCTTTTAGACCAAGGGCTTTTGATTCTGAGGCAGTACGTTTCACTACACCAGTTGCCTCCAAATAGGGAAATCATAAAAAAGAAAATGTTCGACACACACATGGAGGTATACTCAACTATAAAAGACAACCTGAGCTGGAAGGCCTCTGAAAAATTAACACTTGCCACCATAATTTAAGTCCAGAGCTCTGCTTTGTCCTCTGTTTCTCTCTTTTCCCTGGACTGAGTGCGGCTCTGCTAACATAATGTACAGTATCTTAGGAATCAGAGACCTAAGGAAAACCCACCTCCTCCTGGGCTCTTGGCACTAGGCTAATATGCAAATACAAAGTAGAGGCTAGAGATAAAAGTCCCCGTCTCCCCTCCCCAGAGAGCCCTGGGGTCAAATTGAACTACTCAGCCTGCACATTTCTCACAGTAAAGTTGTACTTTCCGGCGGTGCATTAGATTTCAGCATGAGTGGGAAAGAGCTTCCTCCTCGGCTTTGACTCCACGGAGCCATCAGAGGATCAAGGGAAATCAAGGGTGGGCGTCCCTCTGGGTTGCTCCAGGTCACCCCACAGAAAAGCAGAGGGAAAGCCTTCACCGAGAGCTGTTTTCCCTTGAGTCTTCCTTGTGTGTCTCAGCCAGGTCCCAGGAGAGAATCAGCATTCTGGGCCAAGACGGGACGTGTCCATGGGCAGTGGACTACGATGACACATGTTAGCGTATTCATCTTGAGACATACTGGGAAATTCCTGGGGAAGTTGTTAGGAAGCTCTTGCTTTTCCTATGCCCGGAGCTAATCTCTTTCTGAAGACTATAAAACTGATGATCTATATATTTTCATCATTTTCATCAGGGGATGTGAGATTTGGAGAAATTTGATGCCTTGCTCCTACGTTACAGCCTTAAAAGAAGTGCTTATAGGCAACGGGGATTTAGCTTAGCGGCACTGCGCCTGCCTGGCAAGCGCGACATTGTGAGTTCGATTCCTAGTACCGGAAAAAACAAACAAACAAACAAACAAAAAAAGAAGTGCTTACAGTGTTGTGGTCAGGCATGGGACAGTATATAATTTCTTCCCTAGATAAACAGTCACAAACAGACCTGTGAGTGCTAACATACCTGGGCCTGGTCCCTAATAACCCACCAAAGACCTGGCCCAGCAGGAGAAGAGAGAGCACAGGGCAAAGAAAAGAGGAAGGTCCTGCCTCCTCGGTCACAGGTCGATGAAGGCCACACGAGGGAATGGATCTTTTGTATTACATCTCCACAGATGGCTGGGCATGTACCACAGAACCAAGAAGCAAGGAATGGTGACAGGGGTCAACTTTAGTAATGTTCTAATGACATGACATCATGTATTAAGCGTCATATACCAGGAGCTTTAACTCTGCAACCCCATTTTAGTTCTTACTACAGATTTACTAAGTAGGTACTAAACTCCCACTAGTGGGACAAAATCATCTCTGTTGTAGTCAAGGTTTGCAAGGGAATAGATTTAATACAGGACACATAATTTATAGCAATATTTTATAATATTCACCCAAAAAGGCAAATGCAGAAGAGTGCGGGAGATCTGTCCACACACTACAGACCCAAAGAATCCAGCTGAGGGCCTGGATCCCACGATCCCAGGGCGATGTCCTGCACGAGTCCTGCTGAAGATCTAGAGTCCATAGCAGTGTCCTTCTCGAGTCCAGCTGCCGTCCCAGAAGTCTGTGCAGTGGACTCAGTACAAGTGTGGACTTGCAAGGGTCTGCAAGGATCTGCACTGGGAAGGCCCAAAGGTAGAAGCTAAAAAATCTACACCAGTGCCATGCCCTGCTGTTAAAAGTTACTGGGAAGAAGGGTTGTGCTTGTAGTCGCTCTCTTAATATTATTTTAATATAGCTTTGTAATCAGGTTAATTAGTCAAAGCGTTGTGGTTTTAACCTTGAATTTTGAGCTCCCTTTGAATATTTTGCTTTTGGTGTGGAAATGAGTACAGTAAGAATTGTATATATGCAATGGTTATGTTAATGTAAATTTAAATAGATCGAGACAAGCTAACTTTTCACAAATCTGCCACTGTAGACTATGCTTTAAGGAAATGTGTCTGGTTATCAAATTGACTAAGGGTGGATTATAGCGGATTAACTAATGGGCAATTTGTAACCCCCAGCTGAACTGAATCAGCGTGGTGCTGGTTGTGGGAGGCCCACCTGAGGATTGTTGCGAACAGCATAAAAGGAGAACTGGCGGGGAAGATGGTTCTGTTGATTCTGCTGGAGAAGCTTGTCATGCTGGGTTTCCTCGTATGACCTCAGCTGTTCTCATCAACCGAAGATCTTGGGTCCTTACTGCTGCTGAGGATGGCTGCAATTGTTTTCTGAGGAGCTCTGGTTCTTACCTTGGGTGTCACTTCCTGGCTCCAGTGTAGCTCCCTCACCCTGCCAGTACAGATCCTTCACTACGCTGGTGCAAACTTTCCAGCTTCCACCAATGACCTTTGGGCCTTCCCAGTGCAGATCCTTGATGTGGACTTGCATAAGACACTGTCCTGGGCTCCAGGCCCCCAGCTGGACTTGTGGAGGACATTACCATGAGCTCTAGGGCTTCAGCTAACTGGTACAGGACATTGCCACAGGATCCAGGCCCTCGGCTGGATTATCTGGCTCTCTAGCACTTGGACTAGTCTTCCACACTGTTTTGCATTTGACTCTTTGGGTGAGTATTATAAATTAATCCTACAATTTATGTGTACTGTATTAAATATGTTCCCTTGTAAACCCTACTGCAACAACCTCCATTTCAGAAATGACACATTTATGATAACCTTAGTAAATTACTTATTGCCCACATGTGTAGGTTACTGGGGCAAAGCCAAGATTTGAACCAGCATCCTTCTGCATCCAAAGCCATATCCTTTCCCTTGAGCCAGGCTGCCTTCCATTTTACTCAGTCAATGGGGCTTAACTTGGCACTGGCTTGGCATGAGGTCAGGCAGGACCCCCGGGGAAAGAACTCTCCAGGGTGGCCCGAATCAGAGCCACTGCTGCGTGAGGGACATTGACTTCTGTGTGGTATACATCATGTTACTTTGACAACCCTGCAAGGCAACTATTGTTAGACCCATTTAATAGATGAGTAAACTAAGATTTGTAAGGTATGGTGATAAGGCTTGTAGTAGTCAGGATTCCTAACCAAACTACTCTTGGAGAGAGTGAGGCACCATATAGGTGTCCCCTGCCCCTGTCACAGTCAGATTCAGATCCCCATGGGTACAAGGAGGTAGAATTTAAGGATTTTTCCTCAGCCAGTCAACTAGCACATTTCATCTGCTACCTGTCCTTATGCACCAAAGTATCTTGATGTTTTGCTTAATTCCAAAGGCACTCATATTTTTTCTGCCAAAATGGAAAATGAGTTCATCTGTCATTTCTTCTATTTCCCATCTTCCCAGCAGCTGATCCAATGGTGATTTCCTGGGGGAGTTTTAAACTGCTTATACCCTTATACTTCTGTGTTTACCCTTCAAGCCCTCCACTGAGTCCTGAAGCACTTGCTGAGGACTAGGTTGGTACAATGAAATAAATACCCAAATTCTGTACTCCTGCCCTCTGCTCTTAATGAACCCTCTCCAGGATGTGGTGTCAGTGCCCCAGGGCTGACAGACTACAGGATCTGAGCAGGACGGGGTCTGCATGGAGTCTGCGTGGGGTCTAGTTAAAGGCACGCTGGGAATGTATATAAAAAGATACTAGAGCAAATACTTTTCTTAATGCAGAAAGTGAAATTGTGACAACTGTATTTTATCTAAACTCTATTATGACTACTGTATTCTATCTAAACACTACTATGAAATTTTGTTACTTTCTGGCTTATTGTTGTTCCTTATCTATTTGCAGCATTCAGTAGCTCCTGGCCTCAAAAGTGATGTAACGGTCTCAGTGTACGGCTGAAAGAGTCCTCAAATGGTATCATAACAGTACAAATGGTATTATAATAATACAAAGAGTCCTCAAATGGTATTATAATAATATAAAGCCCATTCCTATTATAACTCAAGCTTCCCTTTCATCAAGTGAATTGGAGACAGTGTGTCGTTCAGTTGCTTGTTTTATTCCCAGTGAACGGGAGGATTTCACACGTGTGATTTTGCCCCATACTCCCAGGATTTAATTCAGTTGGTTGAAGGTAGACCAGGAATAAAAATGAACCCACATACAGGACAGAAAAAAATGCTATGCCTCAATGAAAAAAGATGCATTGCATATATCACACTGCTCCATGCGGTCTGATGTTACCTTGTTTCTGGTCATCAAGCTATTTTGCACCTCGGTAAACTGCAGGCACGGGGTAGACATGCAAACTTGTCTTGTCCTGAGGGATTGCAATGTTCCTAGGGGGGAAAAATCAGTTCTGACCCTCCATTCCTAGTATTAAAAAAAATAAAAATCATCTCTTCCTCCATTTGCATTCACCTCATTTACCCAAAATAGATTTGTAATGTTAATTTCCTTTAGACCGTTTTTAACATCCGTTTGGTTCCCTCATCAATTAATAAATAAAATCTTCAGGCATTCATTCCTGCCTACGCGGGAATCTTGCTCTCAGCTTTTGCTAAAAATCTTCTTCTAACAAAAATACACCCTACTTGATGTCTTTGCCCTTCCTCAGAGCCTTCATGGACAGATCCAGCGTGGATTATTTATCTCTCACCTGTGTTTCCAGATTCTTCCGGGTGAGCTGGGCATGGTGGGGCACAGCTGTAATCTCAGCACTTGGAAAGCTGAGGCAAGAGGATTGCTGTGAGTTAGAGGCTAGCCTGAACTGCATAGTGAAGCCCTGTCACAAAAAGACAAAAAAAAAAATTCTTCTGGGTGCCCTTTAGTCTGACCCAACTGATATGCTCATAATGCCTCACCACTGCATCATTTAATGTCTATTTTAACTGATTTTTTCTTGACTGTACTGGGTATTTGATGCATTCGTCATGATAGACAATCACCATCTGGCCAAGATGTGCCCAAGACACCAATCCAATGTCCTTGTTTTCGCTGATAGAACTATGAAATCAGTGGTTTCAGTTTTTAGTGGGAAAAAATAAAACAGGTAAAGAAACAGTACACAATATTTTAAGAGCTATTTAGGAAATTGCCCAGTTTAGTAATATGGTTCTACCATTAGCTTTTCAAGAAATGTCTCATTTTGAATGTCTGTAATAATACCACAAAAACTAATTCCACAGGTGAAAAGTTCCCAACTTTCCTTTTAAAGAAAACACATCAACAAGACAAATGCTACAGTCCTTAAGGAATACATTAAAGCTTCATATTATTGAAGAGTTTTCAGAGAATTTCAGTCCCTCATTGAAGTACAAAGAACATTCATTTAAGACAATTTTCAATCTGATAACTCAAAGGAGATTGAATGTTTTAAATCATCTTTTATAGAATAGATGAACATGTTAATGGAATAACTGAAGATCAGGAAATAAATCATTTGACTCCTGCACTGTAAAACTAAAACTCTCATGTATTCCCTTTAAGACTTTTGTGTAACTGAATATTACTATTAAAATACAAATTGAGGAAGAAAAGAATTATCTTCCAAGGGATGATGCCTAATATAAATTATTATTTTTTTCTTCACTTCTATCCCTGAATGACAAAGAGGGCCTCATCATCACCTTTTAAAAGCAATTTGCTGTTCTAATGATTCTTTTTGAGAAAAATAGATTGAAGCTAGTGGCAAGTTTCTCATAAGTCTTCTACAAGTAGCCATATTGGCAGGAAACCTTTGGCAAGAAAATACAGGTAAAGCAGATCCTTTTGCAAAACCAACCTTGCCCCTCTGTGCTTTAGCTCATGAATTAAAACAAAAATATGATTGAGAAGTAAAGTAAACTGCCAGACGAAACATGTTTCTGTCACGATTTAAATGCCTGGATGCTAAAGAAGCCAGCCATGGGACAAAGTTCACACAGACTGCAAAAATGGAAAAAGTCCATGAATCAGTTAAAAGCATGCATTTTTTAACCAAATTACTTCTTCCTAAGGGCAGGGGTGTAGCTCTCTGCTGCTACATTATATCATAAAATTTCAAATCATAAAATTTCAAATAAAGATTCCTTTATTAGGAAATCACACACAAACAAATATTGCTCCCTGAGTTCTCTACTGTTTCATCTTTATAGCTCAAAGCCCTCTTTCTCCAAATTAACATTACCAATTAACATACCAAGATCTTCTCAACTTTCTCTAAAAGCAGGGGATGAAGCTGAATCCCAGGCAAAAAGTAAAGCCTGCTCCTGCTCCCTCCATATGTCTGTCAGTTCCGAAGGATAGAACAGCCTCCAGAACCGACAGTGTGCCTGAATGCCCAGGTGAGCCCGTCCTCCAGATGGGCAGGGCTCGCTGACATCAGGTGAGCCATTGGCAGGGGCCCATTGGAGTCCACGAGAACTCAGGGGCAGGTAGGATATCCTTCCTAGTGATCCTCAGACACTCCTTTTCTGTGAGGCACACAGGAGTAAGGGCAGAAACCAGAGGAAGGTCTCTCACCATAGCAGCCAGCTTGTCAGGGAGACTTGGACAAAGTACACGGCAGGAATACCTGGGCAGCCTGACATACTGGCACAAGGATCCCACAGACAGATGTCTGGTGGCCAGTTTGGAGAAGCCCCTTTTGCTTCACAGGCCACACTCCTCAACAATATGAAGCTTTCATGTATTCACTAAGGACCACAGCATTTTTCTTACTGATGTGTTTTCTTTAAAAAAACAAAGCAGACCAAAGCCACACAGGAAAGACTCTGAAAATTAAACTGTTAATAGAACCCCAGTCCACAAAACTCATGCAGGATAGGGAAGCAAACCTAAGTAGGGTGACTTCATGCTAAAATATAAGCTTTAAATAGGGCCTGGAGACACCGAATATAATAGACAAAATACCTAGCAGACAACTAAAAGTCACCTGTAGTACCAAGAACCAGGAAAATAACAACTTGGAGAAACAAAAGACAACAAAACAGGGCCAAAAGTGATATTAATCCAATGCTGGAATTACCTGATAAGGATTTTGAAATAATAAACATGAAAATGTTTGAATGATCAATTTAATACTCTCTTGAAACAAATGAGAAAATAAATCTTAGAAAGTAAATAAAAGTTATATTTCAAAACCAGATGAAATTATAGAACTGGAAAAAAACATCCACAGATTAAAAAAAAATTGTTTGATAGGCTCAGTGGTAGGTCAGAGATGAAAAAGATCAGATCAATGAACTTTGAGACAGAACAATAGATGTCCTCCAGTAGGAACAATGAAAAGAAAAGAGATTTTTTTAAAAATGATTATGCCAGCAGATATGGCTCAGTGGTAAAGTGCTCACCTAGTACACAGGAAGCCCTGAGTTCAATCCCCAGCACCACCATAAAAAATGAATAGAGTTGGCCTCCGAGTCTCTGCTGGGACAAAAGACCAAGTATTCATATTACTGGAGTCCTGAAAGGAAAGAGGAGAGAGGGTAGGGTAAATGTGTATGTAAATCTATTACAGCTGATCTCTTCACAAGTCTGTCAAAAACAGATTTTAAAATGCTGAAAAACTTCTAAATAATATTGTTAAAACACAGAAAGAAAAGAAATGTTAACTAGAATTCTATACCCAACAAAATTACCCTTCTGGAATGAAAGGTAAATAAAAACATCCTCAGATACAAAAACTAAATAATTTATCATTAGTAGGTCTACCCTTAAACAGTGTGTTCAAAGAAAGCACTTCAACAGAAAGTAAATGATAAAGCAAAGCATTTGAGAGACTAGGAAGGATGGAGAAACGATGGAAGTGTATGTGTGAACACAGACAATAGGCAGATATTCTGTGAGTTTTAGAAATTTGTTGATAACTGAATGAAAGTCATAATGGTTTCTGCTTCATAAGAAAATGGTATTTAAAAAAAGATAAAACTTCAGGAAAGTAAGGTGTCCACACTTTACTGAAAATGGTAAAATAGTAATACCAGTCAACTATTAAAAGTCATACGTGCATATCGTTAAACCCAGAGCAATCACTACAAAAACTACTTAAAGATGCACACTAAAACTAATAATAAATCAAATTGGAATCCTAAAATGTATCAATTAACCAAGAGAAATAAAAAAAGAAAAAACCCACACAGGGTCAAGAACTGAAAAACCAAATAAGAAAATGGCACATTTATATGTTAACATGCCAATACTCACCTTAAATGTAAATTATTTAAATAGTCCAATCAAAAATTATAAGTTAGAAGAATGTAGAAAGAAACATGACCCAACTGTGAGTATCTTTAGATGCCTCAATGTCTTGAACCAATGCAAAACATTTACTTTTCCAGGTCATTGTGAATTTGGTGAAAAGCCAAAAGTCACACCATGCCAGATATGATGAATTAGGTGGATGAGGACACACTGTAATGTTTTGTTGTGGTTTGTTTGTTTGTTTGGTACCTGGAATCAAACTCATGACCTCGCACTCGCCAGTCAGGTGCTGTGCTGCTGAGCTGTATCCCTGGCCCCACACTGTAATGTCTTTACGAGCCAGCCCTTCTGTTGGGTGACACTAAGCAGCAATACTCACCACATTTTTGATGACACTCATGAAGGAGGACATCCAAAGTTGCTTTGGAAACTGGCAAGAAAGATGAGTGATATCTGTGTTTGAAGTGAGGGGAAATATTTTGAGTGTGCTGACTGGCAATATGCCTTTTACTGTAATAATTTTTGTATCTAAATAGTCACTATATTTGTTGATCACCCCTTAAGTACTGCTACCAAAATGTTCTTTTCTTAGACAATGACATAAACAGGTTAAAAGTGAGGGATGGAAATATGTATACCATATAAATATTAATTTTTTAAGCCAGTAGTACCTTATCAATATGACTACATAGGTTTAAGAGCAAAAGAATTCTCAGAGGCAATAAGAAACACTGGATATTGATAAAATATCAATACACTGGGAAGAAATAGTGGTCCTAATTCTGTTTACAATAAACAATAGAGCTTCAAGATACACAAAGCACCATCTAACAGAACTGAAAGGAGGAATATACAAACCCATGATTCCAGCTGAAAGTTTCAGCAGCCCCATCTCAACAGCTCTTAGAGAGAATTTCAGCAAAGACATGGAGGATCTGAAGGACAAAGGCAACCGGCAGGACCTGAGTGACATACACAGAACATTCTACATAATAACCAAAGAACACAATTTTTCGAGTGTATTTGGTATGTGTATCAAGCTAGTCCATATACTGGGCAATAAACATCAATGAATTTATGAAAGTTAAAGTCATACATGTTCCCTAAGTACAGCAGATTAAACCAGAAATCAATAACAAAGAGAAAAGAGAAACTTCTAATAAATTTCTAAATAATTCATGGGTCAAAAAAAAGGGAAACTTAAGAAAAATGAGAGCATACAACAAAATGAAAACAACAAAATACTCAAAACATCAAAATATATTGAACGTGGTTAAAGTAGTTATAATACTAAATACTTACATTGGAAATGAAAAATACTTGAAGAAATTGAGGCAGGTAGTTAGCAAGTTTGACCCCTGTCTAGGCAACTTAGTAACTTAGTGAGACCCCGTTCAAAATAAAATATAAGGGGCTGGGGATTTAGCTCAGTGGCAAAGCGCCTGCCTGGCAAGTGCAAGGTCATGAGTTCGGTTCCCGGTACCAGAGAAAAACCAAAAAAATTTTAAAAATTAAAAAATTTAAAAAAATAAAATATAAAAGGGCTGGCAATGTAGCTCAGTGCAAAGAGGGTGGGTTCAATTCCTAGTACGGAAGGAAGGAAGGAAAGGAGGAAGGGAGGGAGGGAGAGGAGAGGAGAGGAGAGGAGAGGAGAGGAGAGGAAGGAAAGAAGGAAGGAAGTAAGGGGGCAAGGAGGAAGGGTGGAGGGGAGGGAGGGAGGGAGAGGGGAGGAAAAGGAAGAAAGGTATAAATACCTACCTCAAGAAACTAGAAAAACAATACATGCAACACAGAGATACAAAGTGGTAGGAAATTAATAATGGTTGATTTAGGAGAACTCCTCTCCTCTCCCCTCCCTTTCCCTCCCCTCCCCTCCCCTTCTCTCCTCTCCATTACTTCTGGCACCAGATCTGATTCTCAAGGTGGATGAGGACACACTGTAATATTTTTATCTGAAAAAAATACTACAAATATTTAGAATTAATTCAACACATCAGGGCAACCACAAAAAAAAAATCTAAGAACACTTTGCCTAATCCCTCAGGAGGTACCCATCTAGACAAACTGGTCCAGCCATGCCATGGAATACTACTCAGCAATGAAAAGAAAGAAACCTACAAGCAACAACTATCCAGGAAATTATGCTGAGTGAAAAAGCTCAATATATCAACATGAAAATAAAAACCATATTACTGGATACAGAAAAGTCATCTCACAAAGTTCCTACTTGTTCAATACAAATAGAAGACAGAAATAGAAGGAAATTACCTCAAACTGATAAAAAGCATCCAGCATCTATAAAAATACCTCTCAGTTAACATCATACCATACAATGGTGAAAGATGGAATGCTTCCCTCCTAAGAGTTAACCTATAACCATTACAGACATGAGATACATAATTCATGAACTGCTTTAAAGCAATCTCTAGGACAAATAGAGAACTTCACAAAATATTTAAGGAAAAAATAAAACTGATCTACTGTTATTCAACACAGGACCAGAAGTATTAGCCACTGAAAAAGGAAGAAAAAGAAAGAGTATAAATACCAGAAAGGAAGAGATTAAAAACTGTCTGTATTTGCAGATCGCTTATGTGGAAAATCCCAAAGAATCTACACAGAAAACTCCTAGCGTACCAAGTAAGCTCAATAAGGTTTCAGGATATAAGATGAGCCTACTAAAATCACTTCCATTTCTACCTACTAACAATGAACATGTAATGACTGAAAGCACTTCTGGCACCAGATCTGATTCTCAAGGTGGATGAGGACACACTGTAATATTTTTATCTGAAAAAAATACTACAAATATTTAGAATTAATTCAACACATCAGGGCAACCACAAAAAAAAAATCTAAGAACACTTTGCCTAATCCCTCAGGAGGTACCCATCTAGACAAACTGGTCCAGCCATGCCATGGAATACATCAGGGCAACCACAAAAAATCACATTACCAAGCCAGTGTAGTGACTCATGATTATAATCCCAGCTACTCAGGAGGCTGAGGCAGGATTGCAGGTTCAGGTTCCACCTAAGCACCTTAGCAAGACCCTATCCCAAAAGAAAACATAAAGTCTTAGGGATGTAATCAGTATAGAGTACCTGGTTCAATGCCCAGTACCATAGAAATAAACAATAGAAAATACATCACCATTTATTACCACACAAAGAAAATAAAATACTTAAATATATACCTCAAAAATCATGTATAAGAACTCTATGCTGAAAATTACAAAATGCTTATAAAATAAATAAAAGAAGACATAAATACATATAGGTTGAAAAGTATACATATTTCATAGACTGGAAAATTCAATATTCATAATAAAGTCAAGTTTCTTCAAATAGAGCTCCAGGATAATTACAATTGCTCTGAAAATCCAGCAAGGATATGTCTTTTTCTAGACAAAATTGTTCTAAGGGATTGTATGAAAAGGCACAGGCAAAGAGAAAATAACCCTGACAAAGAAGAATGAAGTGATGGAAGTACCCTACATGGTATCAAGTCTTACAATGTAGCTGCAGTAATCAAGACATTGTGATTCTGGTAGAGGGATAGTTACATAGACCAGGGTAATCAAATACAGAACCCATTGCTTCCTGGCCTTTTGGCTAAGATCAAATGTCAAATACAGAACCTATAAATAGACCCAGAAAAATATTCCCAATTGATTATTTACAAGGTGCAAAAGTATTGCAATAAACAACGTTTAGACTTTCAAGAAATGGTAATGGTGCAGATGGACATCTGGTGTGCGCATAGTAGGGAAAAGAGTATAAAATTTAGTTTGAAAGATGTAAGAGAAAATCCCAAAGTTCCAAGATTAGGCAAAGTGTTCTTAGATTTGGAACCCAAAGCACATCCATAAAAGGAAATATGGATAAAGTGGACCTCATCAAAATTAAAACCTTTTATTCTGTAAGAGCCCCTGAGAAAAGGATAGCAAGATCAGCTTCATACTGAGAGAAGATCTTGGTAAGCCACATACTTTACAAAGGACTAGTAGCGAGAATATATAAAGAAGTCTCAAAACTTACCATTTTAAAGAAATCAATTAGAAATGGACAAAAGCCATAATGAGAGGAGGATATACGTATGGCAAATGAGGACATGAAATGATATTGAACATCATTAGGCATGAGGGAACTAAAATCTAAAACCACAGTGATCTCTATTGTTTTCAGAATGATCAAAATGAAAAAAAAAAATGTTGGCAAACATACAGAAAAATGTAATTATTGTCAATGGGAATGTTAACAAGGTACAACCACTCCAGAAAAGTTTGGCAGCTGATAAAATTAAACGTTAAACTACTATATAATCCAGTAATAATACTTTTAGGCATTTTTCCCAGAGGAATGAAAACTATATTCACATGAAAATCTGTACACAGATATTCACAGCAGCTTTATTTGGAATAGACCAACACTGGAATCAGCCCACATATCCCTCAGGAGGTACCCATCTAGACAAACTGGCCCAGCCATGCCATGGAATACTACTCAGCAATGAAAAGAAAGAAACCTACAAGCAACAACTATCCAGGAAATTATGCTGAGTGAAAAAGCTCAATTGCAAAAGTTTGCTTTGTCTAACTTCATTTCTACAATATTGTCCAAATGTCAAACATTTAGTAATGAAAAGCAGATCAGCAACAACAAGGATTAGGACAAGAGAGGGAAGGCAATACAGGTAAGACCAAAGTGGGTATGGTTATAGCTGGGCATTGACAGGGGTCATTCTGGGTTGGAACTGTTTTGGTGTCTTGATTATGGCCAGGTACATGTGCAATAAAAGTACATAGCACAAATAAACACACACAAATGAATGCTAGAACACTTACCTAGCACAGGCAAGCCCTGAGTTTTGTCCCCAGAATCACACACACACATACACACACACACACACACACACACACACACAAAGGTGGATTGTATTAACATCTTGCTTATAATATTAGTTTTGTAAAATGTTACCACTGTAAGAACATGGGATGTCTCTACACTTCTTTTTTACAACCACATGTGGACCTACTACTATCTCAATAAAGTTTCAAGTAAAGACACAGTGGCTAGGATGAGGTCATCCTAGTGGCTAAGATGAGGTCACTGCTTTGTCTTGGGCTTATGTTTGGCTCAAAACCACTCCCCACTCAAAGCAAACAAACAAAAAGAAGCAAAACAAACAAACAAACAAACAAACAAGCTCCTCCTGGGTGTGCCTCTATAAGCCCAAGTACAGATGGGATATGAGTGGCATGAGCACACGTACGCACACACTCTTCTTGATTCCCACAGGTGAGGAGATGTCAAAATCAAGAAGCTCCCAAAAAATGCAAAGTGAATAGTTGGAAGGGATTTTGAGATCTTTTGAAGGGTAAGAAGTCAAGTCTTTATATTCCTTGTTTTGTTTTATTTTGTTTCTTTTTTCCCCCTGGTACTGAGAATTAAACTCAGAACTTTCACAATGAACAATGTTCTCAGTCCTCTCCCCACCGCCCCACCACCACACTTTCTATTTTGAGATAGCATCTGGCTAAGTCACTAAGTTGCCCAGGCTGGACTTGAACTTGTGGATCCTCCTATTTCAGTCTTCCAGAATGTAGGACTACAGGCATATCCACCATGCCTGGCCACTGCAACTTTTACAGATGGAAAAACACAGGAAAAAACATCAAACTGCAGGCCAGAAGCCTTCCTCCACAAAAATGTGCCAAGTAACTCCTGCAGGCTCTGGTCTAGGCTCTATTATGCATTATCTAATGTAACCTCTAGTAACCTGGAGCAGTAGATATTGTTGTCTTCATATTAGAGATGAGGCAGTTGAGGGTCATGATGGTTCAGTAACCAAGTAAATAACTCTCTTTCAGGTAGTAAACTACGTGGAACCTGCTGCCTGTTCCTGTGGTACCTATTTAAAAATTCAGTAATGTGAAAGTCAGGGACAACTGAACTGAAGACTCCTAAACTCCTTATCGGTTCTCTGTGAGCTAGAACATGATAGTGGTGCTAGACGGCCAATTCCTATTTCTTAGTTTATCTACATGTAACAGGAGCACGGAGCCCAGGATCCATTGCTTGGGAGGGACGGGAGTTTGCTCTAACAAACCTCACTATGACTGCTCTGGCCCTACCCTACCTCCCTATCAATCTACCAAGCAGATCCCATTAACAAACAATTTGCCCACTCAGATCTTTGGTTCTTTCCATGGGTGTTGGGCCAATTTCTGGCAAAGGCCAGTCAGTGGTTATGAAAGCTTCATCCTGTTGCTCCGTTCAGTGGGGGTTAAACTCCCAGTGCAACTCAAGGTTGGCTGTGGCAGACCTCTTCCTTAATGCAGAGATGACTATGAAATACAGTGATGTCCCAGGGTTCTTTTCATCTGAAAGTCCTCCCAAAGTCCAACTACTCTCTGCAGGAGAGGGCTTAAGTGCTTTGACAAATCTGCACAGGAAGCTGCGCCACTGAAATCTTACACCCAAAGCCCCGGCAGCTCTTTCTAAGCCAGCTCACAACCTGCATATCGGCCAAATACAGTTCTCAGATATGCACGCAGGCTCCTCCCAATTTCCATTTAAAGATTTTCGCAAAGCTAGTCCCTACTAAGGGTTAGAGGCTCTGCCAGCATCCGAGGACAATGCTGCCGGTAGAAATTTCTAGACGCGACGGTTTAAATGGGTTGTAACTGAACTGGAAACACATCTCTATTTCATTTGAATTATCAGCGATGACAACACAAGCTCTGCCATCGTTTTGAATTTCCCTCTCTACCATCTATGTCGAAGTGACTGTCATGGTTTACAGTCAGCTGGTCTACCCTCATGAACGTTCAGAACCAAAAGCCTTAAGGTCTCATCCCCCGCCACAAAAGGAAGTCAACGGACACAGTTAGCTGGGGCGAGCCCCGAGCTCCTCGTGGACACAGCCCAGGAGATGACCGGAGGAAGGGGGCATCGTCCCTAGTCCTTGAAAAACAGAAGGAGGAGCGAGCCACCTTCAGGGTAGGAAACCTTCGCTCTCAGCGCCTTCAGCAGAGCTGGTCTGGGAACCCAGGATGGAAACACATTCTTGGCTGGTGCTCAGTGACAAAAAGCAAGAAACTTCTAGCAGAACCGCAGTCAGCTTCCCCGGGGGAAATCAGTCTGCCCTCTTTCAGACCCTGGTGGGACGGGCGGGCGAGGGACCTGCAGCCTCGTGCGCAGAAACTCACACACGCCTTTAGCACCGCTCCCAGAAAGAGCATCTTGTTTCCAATTTGGCCATAGATAATGAAATTAGCCCCCAAATTACCATAAAGTGGAACAAGTAAACACAAAGGCAGGAGCTGGGTTTTGGGGGAGGGGAAGGGGAAAGGGAGGGGGCCCCTCCACCCTAACCCTACCCAGCAGAGTAAGGTCTAAGGCTTTGGAGCTGTTTAAATTCAAAAGCAGTGCTTGTGTTTTTTTTATCTCCAGTGCTGTGTTGACCGCAAGCAGATAAAGAACACTCAATGACACTTTCAGCAGAGCGGCTCTGTTCTCGCAGGGCCGCTCTGTTTACATCAGGAAATCCAGCCCGGGCGGGGACAGGGGTGGCCGGCGGGGGCGGCCTGGGCGCCGGCCTCCCTCGCGCTGCCGCCGCGCTCTGCTGGCTCGGCCGCGCTGGCCCCTGGCGCTCGGCAGCTGACTCCATCCAGATGTGCCGCGGCTCCAGAGTGGCTGCCGCGCGCAGTAAATGGGCATCCGAGGCTCGTCAATCTGGGCCAGAGCAATTGCGGTCTCGCGGGCCGCCCCACTGGCACACGGAAACGTGCGCTCCAGAGGGGGTGCGGGGCCCGGGCCGGGGGCACCCCGGGCGCGGGGAAGGGCGCGCGCTAATGACCGACCCGGGAAATGTTCCTAATACATTTGTACATTTCCTTGTAAATGTTTTACACTTTGAAAGAAAAGGGGAATGCTGTATATCATTTGGAAAGGTTGGCTGTCTATAGGTCCCTGTGGATATGACTGGGTTAGTACGACTTGTAACCAGAGCAAGAGAAACATTTAAAAAAAAAAAAAAAAGCTGGGAAACACTGCCAATTAGTCATTACAGGGAGATTGTAAAAACAAGAGAAAGAAAAAGAGGAGGGAGGAGGAGGAATCAAAGAAGAAAATGCCCCGGGAAAAAAAAAAAGTAAAAGAAACTAGATGCGTTTTTCTGGTGTTTGAGTACAACAGGGAAGCAAAACAGCTGTGGGCCTTCTAATCAGGAGCGACCTGCAAACCAGCTTGGTCCCCAGCGCAGCCCTGGGGGAGCCTGCGATTCCCCAAACTCTGCCTTATTTGCTGTCCCTGTAAAACTCGAGCTGGGTCAGAGGCCAGCCAGTGTGCTTTGGAGTGGGACCCAGTTGTGCAAAATCCAAGTTAGACATTTATTTCTGATCGCCGACCGCCTCCACAGTCTTTGCAGGCTGAGCTGCAATAAAAAGAAGACAGGAACCGTTTTTTTTTCATAATCCCAAGTTCCTACCAACCAGCCACAGGCTTCAAGCTGACTATGCCCGTGGTTACCGAAAACTGCTTTTAACTTTACAGTAATTCTTAGGATTGAAATCTTCTTTTTTCTTTCTCTAGACGCCAGAAGCTAAGAACACGTAACATCACAAATCTGAAATGGATCTGTGTGACCATCTTGAATAACTGTATTGACCCGTTTCAGGACATAGAGAAATACGGTGTATGGCAATGTTAGAATTGTAGCAAAAACCCAGGCTGGACAATGCTTCTTCCAGGGAAGCAATGGGCTAGCTCTGCCTCCAGCTTCCTCTGGGGCCACTCCCCAGGGACTGGGAGGCAAATACTGCTGGCTGGAGAAGAACTGCTTATCTCAGCAACATGCAGAGCCGGCTTCCAGCCAGGCCTTCTCAGCCCACAACGATTTTAGTCCCCACCTCCTCTGAGTCAGGAGGACGCCACATGTGTCTCAGATCCAGACCCTGGCAAGGGTACAATTCCTCTAATCAGCTGGGGTCCTCCTTGGTGTCTGGCCACAAGTCAGCAGATGCGCAAGTCAGCTTTACCAAGAGAGAATATCTTGCATAAGATCTGTTTCAAAAACAATTATATGAGCAAATTATCTTGGCTTCTAGAAACAGATTTTCAAAATCTAGTAGCAAGATCTCAAAAAATGATTAAACCACAAATGCTATTTTAAAATAACATTAAGCCAGAGATGCGATGAAGAATTCTTATAGAACCATTAAGAGCATGTCCCACTCCCTGAGTCCAAAACTTCTTCACATGTGTGCTCGGGGGTGGAGGGCGTGTTTCTCAGGGATCATCTCTGAAGTTCAAAGGCAGGACTTATTTACATCTGGGCCTTCCTCAGAGATAGGAGTTAACCCAGTAAAAGTTCTCTATCTGGCCAATACTTTTACCTCCATAAGCAGAGCTTTGAAGTTTGCCAATGGAAAGGTTGTAATCAGAGACTGACTGGAGAATCCCTGTGACCTGGGTCCCAAGCTACGCTCTCTCTAATTCAGTGCTTCTGTGTCTCACCTTTGAGGTGGCCCTGGTTGAACCCGGTGGCTGACATCCTTGGCTTGCCCATTGTTTCACTATTGTGATCTTCAACAATTGTTTTCCAACAGTTGTTCATGCTAATGATTTGGGGATCTATGACTAAAACTGAGATGTTTTTCTCCAGTTCTAGGTAGATTCTTCCAGCTGCAACTAGACATATTCCCTCGAATTTCACATCACCCTTTGAATTGCAGCACATTGGCATAGAAATATATCTTCTTCCTTCCCAAATTAGATTCGCATGACCCCCTTATCTCTCCAGTGTCTCTCAAAGATGACGTCACTCTCCCAGGCCCAGGCATGCTATACACCCTGAGTTTCTCTTTAACTCATTCCTTGTGCTCATCATTTTTGTTCTAATTTCTGCAGCACCTCTGTGGGGCAGGCCTTGTCTCCTGCTCTAAAGATACAACAGTGAATAAGCCAGCCTGCAGCTGCCCACCTGTCACCCACTCAGCACATGACCACCTATCCACCCAGCTTCTTGGTGTAATGTAATACTTGGGCTCAAAACCTTGAGCACCTTCACTTTTCCCTCATGAAAAAGCTTCGGCTCTTTGACCTTGATCACCTCTGCAGCTGATACTCCCCTCCTTTTCCACCACAGCCGCCAGTGTCCAGCTGCCCTCATACTTAGGGCTTCTCTGAGGAGTCTTTTTTTTTTTGTTTTCCTCTTCCTACTGTGGGAACTCCACTGCCAGCCTGGAGATCCACACTTGCTATGGGTCTCAACTTGTAGAGGGAGGTTTAAACTCTTCCCTCCTCTCTAGAGGTAAATGCTAACCAAACCCTAAACCCCAAAGCAAGCCTAATTAGTCCCTCAAGGAGGATGAGCCTCCACAGGGACCCCGGAGGCCCCAGTAAGATCTTATCCACACCCTGCATGGCTGATGACCAGCTGATCTCCAGTGTCCTGAGAAGGCATTGCTAAAAGAGCTGATCCTGGCATGCCCTTTACATTTCCAGCATGACCGACACAGAGGGATAGTGGGCACAAGCTCCAGAGCTCTCTCTTTCCTTGTCAGAAGGGCTAGAGTCCATGACTTCTCTTAAAGAACCAACAGTCCAACCCTTCCTTAAGTATCCCCAACAATAGTACCATGTAACTAACACCCAGCTCCTCCAGCCCACAGTGACAAAAGAGGGAGCTCTCCAAGCCTGCAAGGGGCCAGAGAAAGTTAGTGCTACATGGCGGGTGGCCACAGCAAGCAGGCCACCTCAGGGGGACCTTTCCTGTGCATGGAGAGGCCTTCGCAAGTCCATCAGCTTCCAAACAACAAACAGGTATAGTAGATTAATAGTTCCTGCCCTCCTCACCCCCTCCCTGCCCTCAACAACGCTGCTATCTGGACAATAGGAAGGCTATATTTCCTTTTTAACATGAACATTTACCAGAGTGATATGAGCTTAGAGAAATAGCCCAGATGACATGCTTGAGGCCCAAGGGCTGTTCAGAAAGGAAAACTCTGTCAATGGAAGTGAAGCTTAGTAAAGCACATAACCCTGAAGTTTTGGCTTAACAAAGCAAAGCAAAACGGGGAAAAAAACAAGAAAGAAAAAAGACCAGTGGGTAGAGAAGTTTCCCGAATCCAAAAGTAAAATCTGGCAGAAAGCATCCCATGCAGCCTTTCTTGGTTTTAATCCACATGACATCACAATCTATGAATTTTGCTGTGATTGGACTTGAATGAAATTGTAGATTCAAAACAAAACCCATCTGAAACAAACTGCACAAAGCAACTCTATCTTTTGCGCCACAACTCAGAGCCTTTCCTAACCGCCGTTTTCTGTGCTGGATATGAAGCGAATTGCGAGGCCCACCCAAGTCTCACAGAACCAAATGCAAACCGCACAGACATACACCCTAGCATGGACATATGCGGGAGCACACACCAACACACACACACACAGAAACACAGACACATGTGTTTAGACACATGCAGATCATGCACAGATACACATTCAGACACACAGCAACACATAGGAGTACACACACACACACACACACACACACACACACACACTGAGTCACTGCGGCAGTGACAGACAGAGTCAGAGGAGCCCTGAACTGCAGTCCACCGTGCCTGGGTGAAGCCACCATCCTTTCTCGGCTTCGCTTCCTTATTTCTATGATCTTAATTCCATGCCTTAGGGATAAAGAGGAAGACTTAGCCCCACCACACAAGCGTGCTGTGGGCTTTGTAGAAACCAGAGCAGGAGAAAGGAAAACCACATGGCAATCCTGACACAACAGTTAACATATCCTACCTGTCCCAAGCCTGCCCTCTGCCTTGTGGAATTTACTTGTAAAGAAGTGAAGACGACATGTGTGAGGGTCTGATATATGCAGACATCACAGGCTTTTTAAACAGTGAATACCAATGGCGCACATGCCTCTGGATATACAAGACCATTCCAAAGTAACCTGAGTTAGCTATCATGGTCGTTGTTGCTATTTTAAAGGCCAGCTACACCACAACGTCTTGCCACGTGCTCTTTGTCTGTATTTTCACATGCAAATAACCCCATCATCAATGCTTTCTTCCCTCCAGAGCTGTCTTTATTCCCTTCAATGACCAGCCTGGGGCCCGCACAATCTCCTCTGCCTCTGATCACCCTGAGAAAGCTGTGAGGACTCCAATCTTTTAATATAGAAGGTCACAATCAGGGGTGGCACCTCCTCCACAAGGGGCATTCAGCAATGTCTGGAGACCATTGGGTCCGGGTGTCATGACTATTAGGTATGAGTGTTAATATGAGTTGATCAAGTGAGTATCAACCTGGGGTGCCTGTGAAGTCCTAGAATGCACAGGACAGCCCCTTCTCCCACAAGCATCAGTGGTGCCAAGGCTGAGAACACCTGATTTAACACACAAGCCTCTCCTTCCTACCTAGCGACTATCCCAGCTGTCCCATCGTGTCCTCTGACTTCAGAGCTACCAGTACAAGAGCCACCATGGAACCCACAGCTGCCTGGCAGGAAAACCCGCCATCAAGCCTGCTAACCAGAACGAGAAGCCGGCGTGAGCGGCACAAGGCGAGGGCAAGGACCCAAACCTCCAGCAAAAATAAATTGAAATAAAAATCAATGTCACCCTCAGACCACGGTACCTTCTGCCAAGCAGTTAGTGAGAATTACAGGCATACAATTTCAAGAAAAATATTTTATCTTGGTGAGTTTTACACAGGAAAAAAGGAAAGCATTTTACCCATTATGCAGTAGCACTATTCATTTGTGGTCTGCATTTGATTTCCTTGAGTAAGATGTGGAGACTTCAGAATTGATGTCAGGATAAGTGACAGCTATTGTAAATGGCAGTTATCAGGGGTTTTACTCAAACAATCCCAAGTACAGTACGTAAGGAAGCCTCATGGTCATTTCTACCTCAAAACAGGGCGAAGTTCCATCCTCAGCACAGAAAGCTTTCTAAAACTCCCTCATGCTGCAGACTTTGGTGTGAGCTGGGAACAAGGATGGTGTTTAAGAGAGAAATCTGTGGACTGGCTGCCTAACGGTGTGACCCTGAGGAAACCATTCTACTTCTGCTCCTCAGTTGCCTTACCCACTACATACTGAGAACTGCACATGTTACACATAAAGATTCTGTGTCTCAGAGTGGTTAAACAGCCACCCATGGTCACAAGAAGGGAGGGCGTCAAGGTTTGAACTGGGCTTCCTATCTGTCAATCAATACACTCAGGTATTAGTTATGGTTCTGCTATGGTCTTGGAGCACTGTTCCCAGGTAAATCCATTGTTCCGTGTAAATCCAGCCCCATTTACTTTGTGGTTTTATGTCCACCCCATCCCAGGGGCTTCAGATGCTTCCTCTAAAAGCCCTATGTAACCAAAAACTCCCTCTCTAGGGAGGGAATGGGCCCCAGGGACAGGTGGGCTGATTCAGGTACTTATCTGACCATGACTCCGGTCAACCTTTAGCTACGGATCCTCTCAGTCCCAGTAATTAAGACACACATTGCCTGCCCCTATCAGTGCTGTGAGCTCTTCTCACTGGCCCATGACCATGCTGTGAAGTGTACTTTTGCATCTTTTGCTTTTAATAAATTTTATTCATGTTACTTCTTCATGTTGATCCATTTTTGTTTAGAATACCAAGAACCTGGGAACAAGGCTCCAAGACTCCATCCAGTAGCAGAACCATAACTAATACCTGAGTGTATTGATTGACAGATAGGCAGCCCAGTTCAAACCTTGAACTTCTCCCTTCTTGTGACCATGGGTGGCTGTTTAACCACTCTGAGACACAGAATCCTCATGTGTAACATGTGCAGTTCTCAGAAGGTAGTGGGTGAGGCAACTGAGGAGCAAAAGTAAAATGGCTTGCTCAGGGTCACATTGTTAGGCAGCCAGTCCACAGATTTCTCTCTTAAACACCATCCTTGTTCCCAGCTCACACCAGAGTCTGCAGCATGAGGGAATTTTAGAAAGCTTTCTGTGCTGAGGATGGAACTTTGCCCTGTTTTGAGGTAGAAATGACCACTTTCAGTGTTGTGCTTACTTGGGGCTCCTTGGGGGATAGGATGATAACCTTTATCTGTTAGTTTCCTGATGTTTTGACATAATCATCCTTACTCTGTCTGGTTTCTCAATCTTCGTGCTCATATCTTTCTGTTGTTGCATTGTCCTTGCTTTACTTTCTACCTTAGATCCTGGGTAGAGTAAACGACATGATCTGTGTATTCAATGACTGGTTATTGTGCTGTAATTCAATCAATGAAGTTACTGTTCATTGTAACTTTCTGTTCTCCTCCCTTTGGGTGGTGTTGGAAGAGGCAGCCACAGGGGAAGCCATGCACCTGTACTCACATTGTAGGAGAACAGAGTGGTACCCACCCCTACATCCACTAACATTGTGCTCCCTACAGTGTAGAGCAGGCAACAAGTTTAAGAAACCTGTGGTTCTTCTGGTGAAGAAATTTCTCTGACAGTGGGTATGAATCTGGAAAACCAGCCCAGATCCTCTTCTAGGTGCTTCTGTCCTTCTGAAGGATGCGGACAAAGTTTCAGTTCATTCTACACAGAGCCCGGGTTGCCCATATCGGAGCTAGGTGATGCAAGTTCCAAACTCACCTTTGCTTGACCTGAAACGTAGACTCCTGACTGTAAGACACAGGCAGCATGTGGGTTGTTACAATTAAATTGGAGATTTTAAAAACGTGCTTTGAGTAATGCACCAAATATAAATAACTCTAACAGGGGCAGCACCCAGGTTTCCAAGGATCTGTCCTATCAGATATTTCACCTGATTCACAGTGGTCCTGGGTAGTAGTCACATAATATATTGCTTTCCTTGGTTCACAATTATGGAAACCAGGGCCTCCAAACCCCGCAAGTTTGTGCCCATAGTTACACAATTAGAACCAAAAATGAAATTATCTACACCAACCCAGGGTCATCTTTCCAGTCCAAAATTTCATATAATTTACTTCTGGCATTTCGAAGATCATTTGTAGAATTTTCAATTTTGCTCTTCCTATCAGTGCCTAAAGCATAATAATGTACATTTCTGATCCCTCCAACACCTGTGAATGAATCTTGTGAAATCTGCAACTGCAGTATTAGGTAATGCAGTAGAAGTAGATGTCCAAAACATCCTGTTCTTTATGTAATACTTTTCTTTGTATTCTCACACAAAAGCAGTTAAAAATAAGAGCAGCTGTATCCATGCCTGCCTCACAGAGCCTTGTTTCCAGACCCAGTCTCTCTTGGTGTGATAGCTTTATTCCTAATGTGATTGCCTATAGACAAGAAATAATCAGCAAGACCCATATATGCAATGTAGTGAAAGCATCCATCCACAAACACTTGAACTCAAAATAAAAATATATGCATGTGGGTCTTTGAAATCAACACCATTTTCCTTTCATTCTAGGGCAAAATAAAGAGGACACTGGACAATGAAGAGCTGACTAAATGAACACCAGGTGGATGAAGCTGACCCCTTTATATGCCCATACTTATAAAGTTACAGTAGGAAGGGAAGGAATTTCCACAGGTCTGAGCCCTATGTACAGGACAACTGTCTGTCCATGATCCTCTACTTCATCAACCACACTGGTCCCAGCCGGTACAGGAGAAGTCCAGGCTAAGAAGCTCTCTGACTTCTATGTCCACAGAATCTTACTTCAACTTCCTAGATTTTGTAACCACGCTGCATGGGGAAGCTTTCAATATCTAACACCAGCACAGCTATGTCCAGTCCTCCAAATCTGCTGGAGACTTGACATCAAGTCAAGTTTTCAGACTGACTGAAACTTGACTAACAGCTGAAGTCAACATAGCCCATTATCAGGCTGAGCTGAGTCCAACATAGCCCATTATCAGGCTGAGCTGAGCTGTTTCATGTGTAAAGCGTTTTCTTCCTGATACCTCTGACACTGAGAGCTTTTCCTTTATGGGTTCAAAGGCACTTTCCAGAAAGTTGAAGTTGCCCAAATTCTGCCTTCTGGACAATGGAACATTGCGTATTTTACATTTATACATCAACTGAACTGTATAAATCACTCCAACAAGTTCAGGAAACATGTACTGAATGCCTGCTTTGGACAGCGAACTGTACTAAGCCCTAGGGAAAAGCATCAACAAGACAGAAATTATCTCTCACGCTTATGTGCTAGTGGGAAGGGGAGACAGACAATCCACACGTGAACCCATCTATAGGTAGAGCATGTAGGGGTGGACCAGTCCTAACAAGGATATAAATAGGGAGTTGTGATGGCGTCTTTGATTTGGCAGGTTGGGGCACACACTGTTTGAGCTGAGGCCTGAACAGTGTGGAAGCAGCACGATGCCGAGAGGAACCTGGCAGCTCTGCACGGCATACGCAAGTCTTTCCTCTAACCACAGTTTCATGAATTCCATCTGTGTGCCTGGCTCTGGGCTGAACACAGAACTGAAAAGTTAACCACAGGTGCCAGTCTTTCCCTTACCAGTGGAGTGGGGGAAAGCCATCCCTCTTCCCCCGGCTGAAAGGAGATTGTGTATCTGTGACTGTTCCTTGGAACTTGGCTGGCACCAATAATAAGGAGAGCGTGCCAGGGTGAGCTATCTAGCTAACCACTGCAGACCCTCTCCACTGCTGAAATGCGATCTTTATGCAGGGTGATTGAATCCGCAGTCTCTTTATGTGTTCAGAAGACATTAATCAGGCCATCTCTGGAGAAACTGTGCATGTCACACTGAGAAAGGAGCCCTGCTTCCAGGGTGAATCTGCACAAAGATGTTCTCCAGAGGGTAAGGGACCAAGTCTACCCTGGACACTGCTCTCAAGGTTGGAAGATCAAAAGAAAGTCTCTACTGGGCCTTTCCAGGCACCACAAAGGAAAGCTAAAGGTGCCTGCCCTACCCATCCGCTTGTCCGCAGTCCTCCTTCAGCTTTCCACGGAAGGCCACAGCAGCACCACTGATGTTCACTGCACTGGTGGTGCGATATTATCACCAATAATCAGCAATATTATCACCAAGAGAACAATGCCAAAGGTAGACCTCTCAAGCAAGATGCACTCACTAACTGCGTGGTGTCCTTAAAGAGGCCACCAAAGATGTCAGAGATGGAAGAAAAGGTCACCAAATGAACATGCCAGCCCTACCTCACCAGCGCTGCTGGACAGTGATCCCAGAAACCCTGAGATCCTCAACATACACACTCAACTAATCAAATCTCCAAGCACAGGGAAGGAGGAAATATCCACTAAACACTTGCTACATGCTAAGGGCTTTCCCATATCTGACTTTATTTGCAGAACCATCTTGTGAGGTTGGTAATATTATCCTCATTTACAGATGAGAACACTAGGACTGATTCGCTGCGGTTGACACCAGAATTAAAACAGAGTCTATCCCTTGGCAAAGTGCAAAATGGGCTCTCTTTTCCAAATGCCGCTGTTTCCTGCCACCTCAGTAGAAGGACACGAACTGCTGGATTCAGTAGCCACAGTGCTTTTGGTGACCCCTGCCTTCCCAGGCTTTCCCCTTGCAGCCAGCCTTTCCTGCCCACTGCCCATGCTACTTGGCAGGACACAGCTGGCCTCTGCCCCTATTGAGGCTCCTCCCTGGCTAGGACTCAAGCTTTCCCCTGGAGCACAGCCTCCTGGTCGGCCACATCCTTATCGCCACCTCTTTGAGATGGGAGGGGCATTGACATTCTGTCTTATGAATTCCACAGGAGAGAAGACCAAGGCTGAAGCGTGTAAAATGACATAGAATGGCCATACATACCGGAAGCAGAGGCACACTGGGGCCAGGACGCCACCTCCAAGCTCCCCACAAAATGTGCCATGCTCCTGAACTGGTAGAGCTGCGCCCATGTCAGTAGCCTTCTACGACTTTCCTAGTGACATACTACACTTCCAAACGTATCAAAAAGTCAGAATCCTAAAACACTGACCACCGTAACCATGAACTACAGATATATTTGAGTGCACATACAAGCTTATTTTTCATGTTGTCTCTGTTTCTACAAAGCTGGGGATCAAACCCAGGGTCTTTTGCATGCTAGGCAATGATGTACCATTGAGCTTCACCCCCAGCCCTTGGCAGCCTGACGGCAGCCTGAGGGCAGCCTGACATCCTACAAAGCACAAAGTGAGTCATAGACTAGGTCATGAAACGTGGAAAGAGAGCCGTTCACTCATAATCAGGTGCAAAGAATGTTACATAATCTACATGGGGCTTCTGGTCACAAACTTTTTTTGGAAACAGACTCTGTTCACTGATTTTTTGTTTGTTTGTTTTCCAGTACCAGGAATCGAACTCATGACTTTGCACTTGCCAGGCAGGTGCTGTGCTGCTGAGCTAAATCCCCAGCCCTGCGCTCACTGATCTTTAATGCATATTGTTTGATGACAAGTACAGGAATCAGGAACTTGAAATAGTTCTGAAGAATTATAGCACAGAGAAACTTCAAGTGATACATATTATTGTTCGGGGAGCAAATCCGAACTGTTTGAATTGTAGCTGTCTCTCAGCTTGCTGAAAACACTAATTCCAAGTTAATTCTTTTAGTCTTTCTCCAGCCTAGCAGAACATTCATAATACAACCACAATACTGCTTGCTATCTTCAAGGAGAGAGACTTATCAGTTAAATCAAAACCGAGTAGCACGTAAAATTTTTTCTAGGATACAATATTACATAGCATAGTTTTGCTTTTGTCTTTGCTTTTTTGTTTTGTTTGTTGTTGCTGTTGTTCTAAATGCTATTTCTGCGTACTTTAAAATCATGGTTATACCTACCTGGCAAGGGAGATACCAAAGGTGGTTTTCGCAGAGTGAGGCTCATCCATTGCACTCCGAGTGTACTGACCCCTGCGATTTCCCCAAATGCGTGAAACTCGACTGCATAATTTGTGGTAGTGGGGAACTGCGTTCAAGATAAAAATAAAATTAAAATAAAACAAAAATCATGGTTAACCAAGGCAACTAAGCTAAGTCCTGGGAGTAATGAATCAATTTCCACTTTGGGGAAAGAAAAGTAATATTTCAAAAAGTATAACAGAGGAGAGGCTTGCTTACAGCCAGCCTGAGGGAAACTCCAGGCCTTTCTTGTTGATTGAGAACCTATATGTTGAATTCGAGACCCAGAATCACATTAAAACATCCTTCATTGTCAAGGACCATGAAGTGAAAATATTTAATGTGGAAGAAATTGCTTCATGAGTTATTAACAGAAGCTTTTACCCTACTTTCACGTTACAAGGCAGTAGCCATCAAAGATGGGAGCCCTCAGCTCTGCAACTGAAGTTTGCTGTGTTCCTCCTCCAGTCTTTGCGGAAAAGGCTAACTCCTGGCCAAAATAAATGTAAGACGGAGAGAGCTAGGCACTCCCATTAACTCTGGCCCTGTCCCTCAGTGAGACTGGAGACTGAAGCATCACCATGAGAATTTCCTGTTTCATTTTCCTTTCCCTCTCACATTCCACGCCTTTCATTTATATTACAATGTGATTCTCCCATGGAGTTTAAGTTGTTTAACTTCCATGAGGGCCGTGGAAGGGGAGGCTATGTCCTTTCTTTTCATCTCTAAGCAGATTAGACAGCTCACATTTTCCTACCGTCACTAAACCTACCACAAGCAAAACTGCATCTCCCGAAAGAATCCCGCGACTGACCCCTACCAGGCAGGTGAAAGGCACAGTTTTAAGTGATTAACAAAGAAAAAATTTCCCTTTAGGCATTTGTAAAATTTCTTTTACAAAATCAATTGGAGCCCGGTGTGGTGGCACATGTCTGCAGTCCCAGCTCAGGAAGCTGAGGCAGGAGGATCTCTTAAGCTCAAAAACTTGAGACCAGCTAGGCGGGAGGGGACAAAGGAGGGAAATGTCTATCAGATTCGTCTTGATACTTGTTAATTAAGAAAGACAACTTCTGCTCTACTCCATTAACACAACTATTAAATCCTTCTCAACTGATGTCACTTCCCCTCCGACATCAGCACAGAAAAGTCCAACTGCTCTCCTGCCAAAACAGCTTCAAATGTGTTTGCCTATGGATGAACTCAGAAAAAAAGGAAAAAGGGAACGTGTTGATGGATATCTATTTTCCTTTAGAAGCAAAGAACATCTGTAGTGTTGCTTTTTCTCCCCCTGGGATCTTGTGCTCTTAAGGACTCAGTGACCCAAGGGATTTTGATCAGGCCGGGGATTAATGATGCCTTATTAGCATACACAGATTTACACATTCCCCGGATTTCTTCCTGACTCTGAGACTCCAGAGTGCAGGTTCTTCCCAGAGAGCATTTGTGCTCTCTCACTCCGGTGACTGCCTCGCTAACAAATGCCTTCTGCCTTCCCAGAGGCCTCGACAGCTTTCATCTTCCACCTGGAACCCGCTTTCTGAAACCAGGTCAGTCCAAAAAGCCACGGGGTATCTTGTAAACAGTATGGCCTGACACTTGTGGCCTGATATAGAACAGAAGCACAATTCCAGGGAACTCCTAAGGAATTTCTCCTTCTCTGGAGGAGGCTGACCAGCCATGTGACCTTCTGGAAGGAGAACAAAAGGACGCTCCCTTGTGAAGATGTGGAAAAAGATTTCTTTGAAAGGCCTTCTTCAGGTGCTGCCTGGCCTTGATTGGTTATTGCATCAGACCCTGCTCTCAGCACAGCCTGGCCACAGCTGATTAGAAGACAGAGCGCTGATGCCCCCATAATTGCTTAGAGATGGAAAAGCAAAAGGCATAAAACAGAACTACTAACCTCTCACCCACTCTCTATAAATTTAGCAGTTCTTGAAGAATACACAGAACAAAACAGCAAGGGTATGAGCTTACTTAATAGGCAAGTAAAAGGTGGGCAGTTGTACTTCTCCGTACACACACTTGTACTGTGAGAGCAAGAACTCCAAATAGCTGAGAAAAAGCTATTGGTGGAGCCATCTGTGTGAACCTGACTATATCTGCTTACCCTGAACCTAGTCTTTTGCACCTACCCTACTTGGGTGGAGAGAAATCTTAAAAATGTAAGCTCACTTTGACTTTCAAAAAAAAATTACATTTGGTCCTAAGTACCACATTCTTTCACAGAGCTGCTTACTAATTCACAGGGTCTTACAAGAGGATGGGCTGCTGTTTAGAACTTGGAATGTTGTTTCTCTCTTCCTCTTTTTTTTTTTCCCTTTCGTAACCATAAGTTGAGTTCTGCATCTGCATAATACAAAGCAAAAGGACAGGGTCTGATCAACATAAGGATTCTTCTGGTGAAGCAAACCAGATTGAATGACACAACCCAGGGAAATAGGTGCAAGCAGCTGTTTTGCCTCTTACATAATTCATGGCAAGTACGATGAATACATTGTACAGCTATAACACGCAAAACTTAAGAGAAGACTGTTTAGCTCCTTTCTTTAAAAAAAAAAAAATGAAAAGAAAAAGAATTCTAAGAACTGGCACGACAGCAAGATTTAGGGCCAGAGGCTCTGAGGGGTATATTTGTGGAGGAGCAGACGGCTGCAGAGTAATGCCTGTGTGCTCATTCACTCCTAGAGTTGGGGGCTAAGGGGGGGGTTACTTTGTCTATCCACCTTGGGAACGTAGGCACACCATTGCACTCATACCAGGAATATGGCTAATTGTGTGATAAGTACTTTTCTCTGCTGTGGGCATACTACAGTGACCAGGACAAAAAAATATTCTTCCCTCATGGATCTTGAAATCTGATGGGGGAAAACAGATGAGGATAATAAATTAATAAACAAGGAATATCAGAAGTGTCACAAGATGAATGAGAGAGAAATAGGGTATTCTTTTAAATGTATCTCTCAGGGCTTTCTTTCTTTCTTTCTTTCTTGTCATGAGGATTGAAGCCAGAGGTACTCTACCACTGAGATCAATCTTCTTTTTAGATTCAGGCTACACTTAAATTCACTGTGTATTCCAAGCTGGCCTTGAACTCATGGCAGTCCTCCTGCTTTCACCTCCCAAGTGTTAAGTTCATAGGGGTGCACTGCCACACCAGGCTCCCAGTCCTTTTTCTTAACCTCATTTTATTTGGAGACAAAGTCTTACTGAGTTGCCCAGACTGGGCTTGAACTTGTAATCCTCCTACTTCAGCCTCCCAAGTACTGGGGTTACAGGTATGTGCACAGAAGTGCAGATCCTGAGGCATTTCTTAAAAGAAGCCTGTTATGGGTAATTCTGATGGTCACCTTGATTGGATTGGGTAGTGCCTAGAAAATTAGTTAAGTGTACTTCTGGATTGTCTGAGAGGGTGTGTTTCCAGAGATAGTTGGTTTGTGGAACAGCAAACTGATGCGGAAGACTACCCTAAATGTGGGCAAGGCCATCCAATAGGCTGGGGTCCTAGGTAGAACAAAAGAAGAAGGAGGAAGTCCTACAGTGCAAGCGCTTTCCATCTCTGTTTCCTGGAAACCACGAATTAAGCAGCATCCTTCACATCTCCACATGCTTCTGCTACCATAATGCTCTACCTTACCTCAAACTCAAAGCAAGGAAGCTAGTATACCATGGACTGAAACCTCTGAATTCTTAAGCCAAAATACACTTTTCCTCTTTAAATTTTTTTTCTTGGGTATTTTTATTATAGCTATAGAATGTTAACTAACACGTTAGGAATCAGCCTAAGTGTCCATGAATGTATGAATAGATAAAGAAGATCTGATACACAATGGAATATTTTGCAGCTATAAAAAAGAAGGAAATTCTGCTATGTTTGATAACATGAATGAGCCTGAAAGATGTTATATTAAGTATAACCAGGCACAGGACAAATAGTGCATGATCTCATTCATATGTAGAAGCTAAATAAGTTGGTATTATAGAAGTAGAATAATGGATACTAGAGTTTGACAGGACAGAAGAAGGGATATGGGACACAAAAATATTTTTGATACAAAAATACAGTTAAAGGATGAGAATAAGTTCTAGTGTTCTACATAGCACACTTGCATGACTACAGTTAGCAATAATTTATATTTCAAAATGTCTAAAAGATTTTGAATGATCCTATTACAAAGAAATGATAATTATTTGAGATAATGAAGATACCTATTAACCTGATCTGATCATCCTATGTTGCATACATATGTCAGTGTATCACCCTGTACTTCATGAATACCTGTAATTATTCTGTTTCAAATTTAAAAAAAAAAACAAAACAAAACATAGACTTGTCAGGGAACTCCTCTCCAAGGAATGGCTATCTGAGCTGAGAACAGAATGAGCTAAGGTTTTCATGGCCTATTTATTCACCTGTCAAAATTCTACTTATCTTTCATGACCTAACCTAAGTGCTATTTCCCCACATAGTCCTCCCTCACAAAGCTGCAGTGCCTCTTTGTTGTACTCCGTTAGCCCCACTGATTTGCTCTCAGCTTTGCTTCTGCACTTGAGAACAATACTGTCTCGTCCACCTCTGCCCTCTGGCACTGCACAGTGCCTTTACTAACAGGCAGGCAGAAGAAAAATGCAGTGGGGAAAGAATCAAGGCAGGAATGCGTGCACAGTTTTGGAGGGTGCATTAGCCAGTTTCCATCACTGTGACAAAATACCTGAGAAAACCAACTGAAAGAAGGAAATGTTTACTTTGGTGCTTAATTCCAGAAATTTCAATCCAAGGTTGGCCGGCTCCACTGCTTTAAATCTGTGACAAGGCAGAAAAGTCATGGCATAGGGCATAGTGAGGAAAAGCTGCTCATCTTATGGTGGCTGCAAAGCACATGGAGGAGAGGATCCAGGACCAGATATACCCTTCTGGTTTATGACTCCCACTCGGGGACCAGTTCCTCCAACCAGGCCCTAGGACCTAAATACCCATTCAGATAATATCGCCACGATGGAGCCGCCTTCCAAAAGCCTCACCACTAAAACCACAAGGCTTTGGGGGGATTGTTTTATTCCAAACCATAGCAGAAGGTCACAATACTTAAATAAATGCAAATTTAGATCAGTTTTTATCTTCTCAACAATTATTTCTTTTTATTTTAGTTTATGAGTACACGTTTGTAGTACATATTGGTTACACTCCTTGTGGGGAGCTGGTACATGTACATAAAGCATCTTAACTCCTCTTTTCATCCCTGTTCCCTTTCCTCTCTTCCCCTGCCTCCATCTCTTGATTCTTTTTTTTCGTTTTGTTTTTATACAAGTTTGGAAGGGGATTAAGAGGTGGAGGGCTGGAGGAGGGAGAGGAGGTATAAGGGATTAAATTAAAAAAATTGGGATGTGGTATGTACATGTACCAACTTCAACATCATTTCATGCTTGTACTTTTCAATTGACAGTCCCCACGGCTTGCTCAAGATGCTATAAAAAAAATACATACACACGATAGTTAAGATGGCTATACTACTAACTGCTATTAGTTCACTGAAAGGAAAGGTATATGCCTATACTGCTTGATCAACTGGTCATGCCTATATCTTGTAATATGAGCAACTACTTTGAAGATAAAATTATGCATTGTACTAACCATTGTTGCTCTCCTACAATCTTGTTTTGAAATTTTATACCATTGTTTTTATTGTTTATATTTCTTTTCTTTAAAATAAAAAAGTGCTTATGGGGCCAAGGTTAAAGAACTAAGAAGGGTAATGTCTTGAATTCCCTTTTGGTGTGTAGATTTTCATTCCTCAATTCCGTTAGATCCCCGAATATCTCACTGGACTAGCACTGCCTTGATATTTCTTTTTCAAAGGGCCTCCAGTCTCTGTGCTCAGCTTTGAGTTACATCCAGTGTAGCTCAGAGTTCTGCTATGTTGGTAAATTCCTCTCAGGCTGTGTGGTAGTCTGACATGCCACACACTGTGCAGGAAGTACAGACAAGTAGGAACCCAAATCCTAAAGCAGTGGTGACAAAACTTAGGGCTGCAAACTAGCCTAGAACACACTGCCAAACGAGCTGTACAGAGAGCCACCCATGAGAAACAGACATCTTGGAGAATGCTTGGTATGGTCTCATCCTTTCTGGTCCAGGAACCCCTTAAGCATCTAGAGAACCGAGTACAAAGCCGCCCTGAGGAACAGTCTTTCAATCAAGACCACACAGGATTGCAGAGAAAAAGTTATGAGAATCTCATAATCACAATTTCAAAACACAAGGAAGTATTTATCATAAATGAGTCAGCAGACACAGCAAATCCTAAGAACTTGAGATAGTAGGACAACATGCTCAAGTAAGTTATAAAATAAATATTTTTAAATTACTAAAAAGATAAAGGATAGAATTCATAAAGAATAAGTCACCTTTAAAGAAGAAAGATATTATTTGTAGATGACATGATACTCTACATAAAAGACCCCCAAAAACTCCAACAAAAGACTTCTAGGTTTCATAATCAAATTCAGTAATACAGCTGGATACCAAATCAACACCTAAAACTCAAGAGGCTTCCTTGCAAGAATAGCAAATTCACTGAGAGAGGAATTAGGGAAACAACACCTTTCACAATAGCACCCCCCAAAAAGAAAAAAATAATCAATCTAATGAAGGAAATAAAAGACCTCTACATGAAAACTACAGTACTATAAAGGCAGATTGAAGAGGATATCATAAAATGGAAAGAGATCTTTTGTTCTTGAGTAGGAAGAACCAATATAGTGAAAATAGCCATACTTCCAAAATTATTATACAGATTTAATGAAATCCTGGTCAAAATTCTCATAGCATATCTCATAGAATTAAAGAAAACAATCATAAAATTCATTTGGAACCAAAAGAGACCTAGAATAGTAAAGGCAATCCTGGGCAACAAAGGCAAGGAAAGGGCATCACAATCCCTGACTTCAAATTATACTACAAAGCTACTGCGATAAAAACAGCACAGTACTGGCAAAAAACAGACCCAAGGATCAGTAGAACAGGTTAAAGGATGCAGAAACAACTCCAGACATACTTACCCACTTTATATTTGACAAAGGAATTAAACACCTTCACTGGAAGAAAGATAACCTCTTTAATAAATGGTGCCGGGGAAACTGACTTTCTACATGCTGAAGATTAAAACTAAACCTATATCTTGTACCATACACTAAACTAAAATGGAAATGGATCAAAGATCTAAATATTAAAAAGAAACACTAAATCTGCTGGAAGGGAGAATAGGTAGAACTGTTGAAGACTTTGATGGAGGTGAAGACTTTCTGAATAAAACCCAGTTGCACAGGAACTATCACAAAGAATCAACTGGAATCTCATTTTATGAAAAAGATTTCCCACATCAAGAGAAACCACCAACATAGTGAAGAGACAACCCACAGTATGGGAAAATTTTTGCCAGCTGTTTCTTAGACAAAGAACTAATATCTAGAATATATTTAAAAACTCAAAAATTCAGGCCCCCACCCCAAATTTAAAGACCCAATCCAAAAATGGGCATCTGAAATGAATAGACACTTCTCAAATGAAGAAGTAGAAACAGCAAATGAATATATGAAAAAATGTTCATCACTGGCCATTCAAGAAAGGCAAATTAAAACAATGCTGAGATTTCATCCCAAAGAAAGAATGGCTATTATCAAGAAATCAACCAATAATTGGGCCTGAGAATTTAGTTCAGTGGCACAGCGCCTGCCCAACAAGCACAAGGTCATGAGTTCAATCCCTGGTACTGGAAAAAAAAAAAAGCAAACAAACAAACAAAAAGAAATCAACCAATAACAAATGCTGGCAGGATTATGTGGAAAAAGGAACCACTGAAGAAATCAGTGTGAAGATTCCTCAAAAAACTAAAACTATTCAACCCAGCTATTCTTCTTATTGACTTCTTCCTAAAAGAATTAAAAGCATCATTCCATAGCCATATATGCACACCCATGTTTATAATGACACAATTTTCATGTTTATAGTGGCAGAATAGCTAAATCTTGGAAACTGCCCAAATGCCCACCAACCAATGAACTGATAAAAAAGATGGTTTTTTTTATACAATGGAGTACTACTCAGTAATAAAGAAGGATAAACTTGAGACATTTCTAGGTAAATGCCTGCATCTTGAGACCATACTCTTAAGTGAAATAAATCAGATAAACATGTGTAAATACCACATTGTTTCTCTGGTGTGAAAAATCAAAAGTGTAAATAAAAACCAAAACATATAATAGATATTATGAAATAGGAAGAAAATGTTCAAATGGGAAGGGAGATTAAGGAGGAAGAGGGAAAGAAAGGAAAAAAAAATAAAATGAGAAAAGGAAAAAATGAAAGTAATGCTTTTGTAAATAAGAAGGGGAAGAGAGGTTGAAGGGAGGGTAGGGGAATGGGAAAAAAAGAATCAAAATATATCAAATACAGGTACAAATTCCCTATGATGAATGTAATCATTATGTATACCTAAAATGTACAAATAAACTTAATTAATAAAAAATAATGATGGTTTTGGAAAATATAACAATTTTATATATAGAGAAATAGTTATCAGCACTAAAAATTCACGACTGGTTTACACCCATCATTATACATAGGTGAAGGAGGAATTAGTGAATTAGAGTATGTCGCTGAGGAAGTTACTAAGAATGTTGAGACGTGGACAAAGAAACCATAACATAAAAAGCAGCCCTATAAGATATAAGGTATGAGGCTGACCCACACACATTGCAAATCTGTGGACTGCTTATACCAATTCCATTTTCCACATTTACTCACAGGTTGCAGGTTTGGGTGTAATAACAATATGCCACCCTAAAAAAATGACCTCCCAGCTCCACAAAGCCAAGGAATAACCAAGGAACATCCTTCGGTCCGATGAAATAGAGGCCTCATTTTCCAAGTAAATCTCTGAGGGTACCTTCTCGAAAGTTACCCTTGAGTTCTCAGTTCCTTCTTTGTGGGAAACAGACATGGTGCTGAGGTGGAACAAATGTACAAAGGAAGACAAAGCAGAAAGCTAGCAGGGCCCAAGTCAGCCTGCCTCCACCATTAAGTTGCACTCTCCACCTAATGCAGCTGGATGTAATATCTTTGGTTGTTAGAAATATTTAAGAGGTGGGGCTGGGGATTTAGCTCAGCGGCAAAAGCGCCTGCCTGGCAAGCGCAAGGTCGTGAGTTCGGTTCCCGGTACCGGAGAAAATCCAAAAAAAAAATAAAATAAAATAAAAAAGAAATATTTAAGAGGAATCTTACAGAAGAAAACAGAGAGAATGGGAGCGAGACACAATTTTAAATAGGAAGTCCCTGTGAAATTTCCAAATTGGAAGAAAACATTTTGCATGAAGAGCCTCATCAAATCCCAGCCAGAAAGTTTAAAAATAAATCTGCACATGGACATATTCAAAACACCGAGGAGAAAGAAAATCTTAAAAGTAACCACATAGAAAATGCATTTAGATTAAGAGCAGATTCCTCAAAAGAAATAGGCCAGAGACAATGGCATAATATTTTCAAAGTGTTAAAGGAAAATCATTGCTGAGATGAATTTCACACTTAGCTAAATTATTTTTAGAGAAGGAGAGCAAAATAGGCTTTTTCAGATAAAGAAGTTATCGGTCATAGACCATCACTGAAATACGCTAAAGGACACATGCTCTGAAAGTGAAATATGAAGCCAGAACTATAGCAAGTAAAGGCATCCACGAGTATGTAAACCTAAACAATCATTGGCTCTGAGGATGTATAATACTTATATGGTGCTTAGGAACAGCTTATGATTAAAGAGATTGCTGAGATAAGGAGCATAAACAGTTGCCTTACTGTTGTCATTATCTTTTAGCAAATACTAGGCTTTGTTGTTCTATAAACAGACTTCCACATCTGACTCTAGCTCTTTCACTGAGAAGCAGATTATAAAGTTAATTTTCCTACCACAGGGACAAGTTTAGGAATAACAGAGATTGCCCCCAAATTTTCTGGTGCTACCTAGAAATCTTCGATAACCAATGTGATTCCAGTTTACCATTTCAGTCAGGGAGGAAATAAATTTTAATTGTCTTATGTAGAATACTAAATAGTGGGGTTCAAATATATACCTGAATAAAATAAAACCTATATGGTGTCTCCCTACTAAATACCACCTCCACTTTACTCCCACCATTCATCTGCCATTCTGGAAAATTCTCCCACATGTATTTATCCAATTAAATGACACAGACACAAAATGAAAGGGCCAGGCCACTAAGACAAGTCTCCCTGTGACCAGGAGCTTTGTCACTTGTGGCCAAGTGTTCCGACAGCAATACCCACTGCTAACTTGGGTTGGTGGATGATAACCCAATAATGCACATGGCTTTATTTGTGGATTTTCTTGCTTTGTGTGGAGATTTGCTTTACTGCATTTTCTAAAAATCCATTCAAAATCCTTATCTTGCTTTTTTTAAAATTTGATTTTTCTTTCCCCCTCTTTTTTAATATGTAATCTGGAATCAAGAGATCACCATCTTGCTCTTCCGACAGTTAACTTCCTTTGATCTGGTTATTTCCCAAAAAAACTTATAGAAAATGACTGGTAAGATTTCTATGGATTTTTGTGACACTTGTCAAATGTCTGTTGACCCGAAATCCTGGCCAACACTAGCCACTTTCAAGACAGAACTTGATATCATAGTCTTCTCAAGTTCCATTGCCCCTCATTCCCAGATTAGAGACTTTGAGTCCTTTGATTCATTAGAGACTTTGAATCCTTTGAAATATGCTGGGGGTTGACAAAATATTCTCAGGAGAAAAAAAAAATCATTCCTTTCCTCTCATTCAAACACAACATGGAAACAGGACCTAAACCCCAAGCACAGCCCCTGGTGGTTACATTCCATTCCCAGGCCTGGCTGATGAGGTGGTCTGGGAAGTATTCTGGCTGGGAGAGATCACATTGCTAAATGAGGACGTGAAAAGGAATGTGGTTTCCTGAAAGTTTCCAGCAAGTACATGGGAATGGAGCCCTTGAAAGAGCCTGGAGCTGGAAGCGCTTCCCTTCTGAGAAACACTTCCAATCCCCCGCAGAGCCAAGTGTAATAACAGTTCTGACATTATTATTACAAAGGGGAAAGAAATCATTCATGCAGATTTGCTGCTGTAATTTGGGTATTTATAAGCCACACCCACTTTGAAATCTTAAGGCCATGTGGTTTAAGATGGAGCCCACACAAAAGAGGGGGCTTTGACTCAAGGCCATGCAGCAATTATGGCCCCGCCTCTTTTAGAGTGTCAGGGGTATCTATTTTTTAAGTGCTTTGAGACACTTTAAAAGTTGGCCTCTTTCTCCTTACATGCAATATATATCCTTTGAGTTTTAACAAAATTTTCCCTTTTTTGACCACAAGATAGAGTTCCAGACATGGGCAAAGAACTCATGTAATCAGAGCTCATGGTTCAGAGCAACATAATACAATAATCGTGTGTTCAGGAAAATTTTCTGCAGTTGCAGCTCATTTTTTTTCCTTGAGTGAATCTGCTTTATTTAGAATGAACCAATGGCTCCCAGAAGTCACTGTGGCCTCCCACCAGGCACATGTGTCATCAGTTACATTTGGAGCAACTCCCCCAGTGGTCACAGAAAGAACGTTATTTTAGGAGACTTGAGCGCTACGGATTGACCTTGCGGTTTCTACGCAGTGACAGGGTGATTGTTAAATATTGTGATAAGATGTACATGATGCAAAATTTGCCACTTCAACCATTATTAAATACAGTATATTATTCAGTGGCATTAGGCACATACACCTTGTTGCATAACCATCCATCACTACCACCCAACCATCACTACCATCCATCACTAGGATTTTTTTCATCCTCCCAAACAGAAATTCTGTACCCATTAAGTACCAAATCCCCATCTCTCTTCCCCGCAATCCCAGGAAATCACCATTTTACTATCTCTATAAATTTCCCTATTCTAGAAAAGTAGATATAAATGGAATTATATGGTATTTGTAATTTTGTGTCTAATTCATTTCATTTTATACAATATTTGCAACATTGATCCATGGTGTAGCACCTATCAAAATTTTATTACTTTTTAAGGTTGACTAATATCCCATCTGGTTTATTCATTCATTCATCCATGGACATTTGGGTTGTTTCCACTTTTTGACTACTGTGATTAATGATACTGCGATCATAAACATAAAAATATGAGTCCTTGCATTCAATGCTTTTGAGTATCTACACAGTTAATTTTATCATACTCATTTTAACAGGTATGAAGCAGTAACTCTTTGAGGTTTGGGTTTGTATTTCCCTAATATTTTGCTCATTGACCACTTGCATATCTTCTTTGAAGAAATGTCTATTAAAGTCTTTTGTTCATTTTTTAAAAATTTAATTTTATGTTTCTTGTTGTTGAGTAGTAGTTCATCATATATTCTGATTATCAACCTCCTATTACATGTCGGATTTGCAAATGGTTTTCTCCATTCTGTAGATTTCTTTTTCACTTTGTTGACAGTATCCACAAAGTTTAATTTTGATGAAGTGCAGTTTATCTATTTTTTTTGACTGTTCTTTTGGTGTAATGTCAGAGAAATTATTACTAAATACAATGTCAGAAAGCCTTTCCCCTATACTTTTACAAAACTATCTTTTATAGTGTTTAAGCTTCTTATATTTAGGTCTTTGGTCTATCTTGTGTTAATGTTCATATGTTGTATAGAGTATAACTTCATTCTTTTTAATATGGATGTTCCATTTCCTCAGAGCTACTTGTTGAAAAGGCAGTCCTTTTCCCTTTGAATGGTCCTTAAAACTGTGGTCAAAAATTCTTTTACCGTATGTGAGAGTTTGTATCCGAACTTTCCATTGTATTCCTTTGCCCATAAGTCAATGGTCTATGTGCTGGTACTGCACTGTTTTGATTAGTGTAAATCTATAGTAAGTTTTGAAGCCAGAAAATATCAATACTTCAGATTTGGTTTTCTTTCTTAAGATTATTTTGGCAATTTATGGTTAAGAGTCCATATGCATTTCAAAATTATTTTTCTATTTCTGTAAAAAATGTTTTTGAGGTTTTAATAAGGATTGCATTGAGTCTATAGATAAGTTTTTATAGGCACTGTTAAGAGGTTGGGAATACAGCATGTGAGAAGAATTAACATGTTTTATTCAATGCATTAACAATAAACTAGGGCCAGGGGTATAGCTCAATGGCATAAGCCCCTGCCTGGCAAGCACAAGGTCCTGAGTGCGATTTCCAGTTCCAAAAATATTTTAAAAAACAATAAACTAATATTATTGACATTATTAAGTTTGCAATTCATAAACATGGAACTGTCCACCTTTATATTTATTTCTGACTTAATTTAATATTTTATAATTTTCAATATATAAATCTTTTGCCTCTTTTGCTGCATTTGTTGCTAATTACTTTATTATTTTTGATGTTATTAGAAGTCAAATTATTCTTAATTTTTTCAATTGTCTATTGTTTTTACGTTAAAACACAGCTGATTTTTTGTATTGGGGAATGACTTTTTTAAAAAAATTAAAAAGCTAGTTGTCACCAAGAAATACCCTCAATCAGAAACAAAGTTATATAACATTGTTATACCTACTTTCTCTTTCTTATCAATATATTTGTTCTCTCAAAGCTTTGACTAGGCATTGGAAACCATAGTAAGGAAGATAGAATAGCTATTCTACATAAAAGCCAATTTCTAGGATAAAGCATTGTCTGTTACAAAGAAAAATGGAGAGATGATCTGGTCTCTGGTTGAGAGAAATAGCCAAATCAGAGCTTTTCTTCATAGTGTATCTATTACAACATCAGGCATTGTATAGCATATAGTGGTGAGCAAATCGCGAAGTCCTATCATCATTTGGCTTTGTCAGAAAAATCACAAAACAAACAAATTAACCAAGTATACACCATGTTGAATGGTGATCCATGCTATGGAAACAACAGAGTAAGAATAGAAAATTGGGAGATACTTGCAGAATGGCACAATGTTCTAATGGTGTGATCAGGGAGGACTTCAAGATTGATCCTGGACAGGGACCTGAAGGAGGTGGTAGAGACCACCCACAAGGCCCAAGATGGGTGTACCTGGAACCTGTAACTCACAGCAAGAAGGCCAAGGCTGGGCTGCTGGAGCAGCTCAGGGAGAGAGAGGTAGGAGTATGCACGGGGTTAGAGAACTTTACCTGTCCTCTGAACCTTAAGTGAGAGAAGTGGAAACTCTTGAGGAAGATGTGAAATGAAGAAATGGCAGGGGTATGCTTTTGTCCATTTTCATATTTAGAAGCTGTTGCTCCTCCCATAAGTAAGGTTCTAGTGAAACTTCATCTCCTCATGTTTAAATATATCTCAGAAAATATCTCATGTTGTCTGGGGTAGGAGCAAACAAAACAATGTCTACAGAATCTCTTTGCAAAATGCCCAGTTATGTAACTCTAAAAGAATATGGGTGTTCCATGTAGGGTACTACAAATTCTGCAGAAGGGGCTGGGGATTTAGCTCAGCGGCAAAGTGCCTGCCTGGCAAGTGCAAGGTAGTGAGTTCAGTTCCCAGTACCGGAGAAAAAACCAAAAAAAAAAAAAAAAAAAAAAAACTGCAGAAACAGCAGATCTGTAGCAAGCTTTAATCACATCTCTGTGATCTGGCTTAAATGGTACCAGGTGGAGGTTTTGCAGTCAGAACTAACTAAGCATGAGCAATGCTAGCAACAGGGCAGCTGTGATGTTAGTGGTATAAATGCTCCATGAGAGATCAGAGATTAAATCATTCTAATATGTGAATGTTATCGGAGGGCCACAGATACATGAGTCGATGCGACAGGACAGAGTCCAAAAAGTTACTCTCACAAATATGACCAACCGATATTTAACAAAGGCAGTTAGATGAAGAAAGGGCATCAGCTTGGCAAATGACCATTCAGACAGCCAGAGATGCATCAACTCAACATAAAATCCTCAAAATTTATCCAAATCTTCTATCGAAATGAATCATAGATGTGTGTGTAAAACGTAAAACTTGTAGGTAAAGAAATGCATAACAACATTTTATGATCTGGAGTAAAACAAAGTTCTTAAGTACGTCACCATTAGCATGATTCAAGAAGAAAATAATAATGGATTAAATTTCATCAGAATTAAAAACATTTGCTGTATAAAAGTACTATTGAAAAAGTTAAAAAAAAAAAAGCCAACCTGCAGACTGGGGAAACATTTGCGAATTATACATCAGATAAAGTTCTTGTATTCAGACCATGTAAAGAATTCTAATCATGCAATATAAAGAAAAAAACATTAAAAATGTGGAAGAGATTTGAATATTTCCCCAGAGAAGAGTGGCAAATAAGCATACAAAAAGATGTCCAACATCATCTGCTAGGAAAATGCAAATTAAAACCTCCATGCGATAATACTGCACACACATTCGAATGAATAGAATAAAAATATTCATAATATTAAGTGTTGGTAAGGATATGAAGAAAAGAAAACTCTCAAACACTGGTGAAGCACAAAAGGTCACAGCCACTCTGAAAAACACCCTGGTATTTTTCTCATATATTTTAATCTCAAAAGTTCCATACTTCTGCGTCCTGTTTAGATTCCAGAGAACAGATCAGTGTCTACAACGTAGCTTGTGGGAGGGTGTTATGGCACAGAAGTGGCTCATGAATTTTTTGCAAGCTGGAGAAGCCCCACACACCAATTACGGTGAGGCAAACTGACACACACATTAAGCTCTATGGAACTGTACACATATGCAAAAAACGCTCAGTTCTCCTGAATGTTCATTTAACATTTTACATTTTAGTTGTATGTGCAGTATTGTTCGTGGACAGCTTTAAAAAAGTCATATATACATTTAAATGCCTGCCTTTGGAAAAAACTGCAAAATACTGCCAGAAATGTGGCACATTAAGAGGTAAGAGCCACCATTAAGAACATTGGAAAGTGTGAACAAAGGAAGAAAGTGTAATGCCAAAGGTCTTGGGTTGTTGTCTCCATGCAGGAGTAAGACATAGAATATACAAATCAGACTCTAGTGGCAACTCTGCTAATATGAAATGCATCATCGTAAGGTTGCAATATGCAACAAGGTGCAAAGGAAAGACAAAACCGGTGAAGCAGCAGTGGATGAGAGACTGAGAGACTCTACCAAGAAGCATGGAGGGCACTGTTCCCAGCTCACCAAGGTCACTGCACTCTGCACTTCCCACCCAGGTGACTGGACACTGTGGCAGTTGGCCACTAGTTTGGTGGGCAACCGCTCTACAATAGCTATACTAATTGAAAGTTCCCGGACAAACAAAATCAATAGGATGTCTGCACGTACAGAATGATTTATTTCAAGAAACTGACTTGTGCAATTACACTGCAGAAACAGGAATTCCAAAATCTTCAGGGTGGGCTGGTAAGCACAGGAAAGAGCTGAGGTCAAATTTCAGTCCCAAAGACCATTAGACTAGGGAACTAGGAGCAGGTCATGTTGTAGTTCAGTCTAGACGCCTCTAGGTGCCTTCAACTGGGATAAAGATTAACAGTGTGAATTTTTGGCAGTTTTCCAGGCTTCTTCTGCAAAGGAAACCAGTCTCCCCTTCATTCAAGAGGTCTGGGTTCACAAACTGGCTCAAGCCTGGGGGCTGACTGAGGGGCCATTATTCTGTCCTTTTGTGACTCGAATTCGACTTTTGTTCACTTGACCTAGAACTTCTCTGCTTGTAGAAATCAACAACGAATTTAGTAGATTTCCTGACTATTTCACTTCTAGAAGCACCACATTCAACTACCTGATGCTACAGGTCTACACAGATCAGACTATTCAGGGTGCTACTGTCCTTTACAGAAGCCATGCTAACCTTGCCCTGGGGAATAGAGCGCCACCACCTGGCCCCTGCCACTCTAGGACCCAGTTACTCCCACTGCATTTAGACTTTTCAATTCAGGGACTGCGGTCCCACTTGTGAGGTCTGACCTACAGAGCTATTCCAGAATGCTGGAGCCCTCTTCACAAATCCAGTGCTCACCACTGTGGTGAAAGCTGTGACTTCTGGAGCCTCTCGGTGTGGGTGAGCAGGTCTTAAGTGACAGCTCCACTCCAGCATTCTAGTCTCTCTAAGCCTTTGATTCCCTTCCTTCACATTAAACCACGACAGGTCTGGCTTATGCAGTTCACTCACTGTGGCTGCCTTCTGGTCTATCCCTTAATCAGCCAACCAAACTGTGAGAGTCCTTTCTGTCTTTCCAAACAGCTGTAAAATCAAATGCATAATCTCTGCTTCCTGCGCTCACATCAGTACACTTGACTTGATCCAACTTTAAGTTCCTTCCACCACTATGTCACATCTTTAATATCCATACAGTTTCCCATTTTTCCATTCTTAGGAGAAAAAGTCCACTGGATGTGTAGTGCATTGACAACTGGTGGTCAACTTACAACCCCCAGCTGAACTGAGTAAGCGTGGTGCTGGGTGTGGGAGGCCCACCTGGAGACTGTTGCCAGCAGCGTAAGAGGCAGAACTGCAGAAGAAGACGGAAGGCTGTTGGAGCTGGTGGAAGCTGTAAGGAGCTGTTGGTTGTTTTGGAGGAACTCGTCATGCTGGCTTCCCTGATGAACTTGGCTGTTTTCATCCTCCGAAGAGCTCAGGGCCTTGTTGGCACTGAGAATAGCTTTGGTTCACTTTGGGGGAGCTCTGGTCCTCACTCTGAGCATCACTTTCTAGCTCTGGAGAGGAAAATAGTGCACTGCTCAGTCCCCTGAAGAAGCTCATTGCATCAGTTTTCCTGATGGAAACTCAGCTGTCTTCACCATAGAAGGAGCTCGGGATCTCACTGTTGCTGAGGATGGCTGTGGTACCTTTCAGGGCAGCTCTGGTTCTTGTGAGCATCCCTTCCTGATTCCAGTCCTGATCCCTCCGCCTGCTAGCACAGATCCTTCATCCTGCTGGCACAGACTTCCTAGATTCCACCAGTGACCCCTGGGCCTTGCCAGTGCAGATCCATGAAACAGGCCTGCATGAGATATTGTTATGAGCTCGGGGTCTGCAATTGGACTCATATGAAGCATTATTATGGGCTCTAGGTCTTCAGCTGGACTCATGCAGGACATTTCTGTGGGATCCAGGCCCTCAGCTAGTTTCCTTGGTCTTAGCATGTGGACAAATTTCCTGCATTCTCTTCTATATCACTCTTTGGGTGACTATTATAAATCATCTTATAAAATATGTGTCCTATATTATATATTGTTCTGCTTGCAAAATAGCCCCCAAACCAACACAGGCTGCCACCACAATGGGATCCTACTTTAAGGAAACACATTTCTTAAATTTTTGGAGAGCACGCTGAGAGAAGGAAAGGACAGAGCGAGCCATGGTACAAGCCAGATGTGCTCGCATCAAGCACCCACTGCGTTCCACGTGCTGGTGCTGTAGACACGGTATCACGTGGTCTGTGTTTCTGCCTCGTGGTTCAGAGGAAGGTGCAAGGATCAGGACGGAGCTTGCTCTGTGACAGGCCTGCCTGGCTCCAACGTGTTTTTAAACAATAAGCTTAGTAAAAACCTGGAAACTTTGAATGTTAATTACTTAATAATTCTTTGTGGATTTTCTTGATTCCCAAAAGTCTTGCATGCTGGCACATCTCCGTGGGTGAACCTGAGAGTGGAAAGTTGTGGAAATAGCCTTTGGTTTCTTTTCAGAGCCCAGAAAATATTCATTCTGTATGGTCAAGGCAACCAAAATCAACACTGTTAAATTAATTCATGACTTTTGCAAAATTACTGATTCCCATAGATACCAATGTTTTCAGAGAGAACATTTTAGGGAATCGGCTTGCCTCAAATGGGGAGAATTGATGCTTGACAAGCCCTACTTCTGATAGTCTCCTGGGCATTTTAAGATGCCAGAACTTGGGAGGCCAACTTAGACATCCCACACAACTCTTTTCCAGAAAGTATGATGTGTTCTGTTTGAAAAACTAATAGAAGTTCACGGTCTGAGACTGACCAGTAAGTTGTAAGACCCAGAATTAAGGTTCTTTAGAAGAAGTGAATTTGTGGCCGTAAGATTTATGAACGTTCCTTGGCTTTCTAATTCAAGTTGCCCATTTAAGTAGTTGCTATACAAGTTGTTTTGGACCAAGTGAAGAATGTACTGGGGCTGAACCCTCAGTACACACAGTCAGTCTTTGTCTCCTTCTGTGGCATCCCTAGCACTGAGTGTGGCATGTGGGAAGTAGGATGATTCATCCATGGATTTCAAGATGCACCAATATTACTGTTGACAAGAATTTTCCCAGCACCAAAGATACAAGATTAGGTCAAGAAAATGATATAGACACTGGGTTCACAAAGTATGTGTTAGTTATTTTACTAACACTGAATGGGTAAAATTCTTTGTAAACAAAAAAGACACAGAATAAGTGGCTTATGTTAAAGATAATTATTTATATATTGTGAAATGTCTGAAGTCAGTCCCCTGAGAATAAACCATCTCCATATATATCTTCAGCTTAGCTGAGAAAAGTTCAACAATAATAAACATGAAATGTCTGTGCTTTTTGCATACCAAAGGAAGAAAGTGAGAAATCCCACTTGGACTGCTTCAGCAGCAGACCCGTGTGTGAAGGGTAAACAAACAAAAGCTTTAGGAAGCATGGAGCAGATGAATGGTCTCATGCATTCCACAGACGGGGCTGCCCATGCATGCAGACCCGGAGCAGTGTGGGATTAAAGGATAAGGGCAGGGGTCGAGGTCAATTTTTGATCCATCCAGAGACTCAAAAACTGAGATCAACCATGTCAGAAACAGCTCTGAAAGCCACGTGCCTTGCACAGCTCACCAAACCAAGATGTGGATGTGGTTGGTCAGTTCAGGGTGAGACTGCAGAGTAAAGTGTTGGGTCTTCTCTTGGTACCTTCTGAAACTCTTCTGCATTCCTGGGGACAACTTTGGGGGCAGCAAGTCTGTCCTCAGCTCTGCTACAAATAGCCCACTTGCTGCAATCTCGTGGGTTTCTCTGTGTTCACTGGAGTGTGTTTGCTTCAAGGAAAGGAGATGCTACAGTTTGAATATCTCCACCCAAACTCACAGTGTATTTAATTCCCACTGTGAGGTATTAAGGGGTCTGAAACTCAATTCAGTTGTGGGATTTGGAGGTAGGAGCCTCTGGGAAGCAATTAGGATAGAATGAGGTCGTGAGAGCGGTTCCCCTGTGATGGCAAGAGTAGCTTTATAAGAAGAGCAAGAGAGGACCAAGTCAGCAAGCTCAGTGCCTTGCCATGTCATGCATGCACCTCCTTATAACTCTGCTGAGAGGCCCCACCAGCAAGGAAGCCCCCACCAGACACGGCCCTTTGACCTGGACTTCCAGGACCATAAGCTGAATAAACCTTTATCTTTTTATAAATTTTCTAGGCTGTGGTATTCAGTCAGAGAAATAGAAAACAGGCTAAGCAGGAGGCTAGCAAAATTCTCTGGAAAATAAACACAGACTGTCCAGAATGCTAATTTGAAGAATAACGCAGCCTAGAAAGCAGTCACTCAATCACAGCAAGGACATGAGGAGATAGATGAGCATTTCTGAAAGCTCTGCTGAGGCTCTTATTCACCCATGTGCAGATTCTGTCTCTCAGGGGACCCCCAAACCTAGCTGCATCTGCAGAGGGGGCACCTGTCCACACCTCCCCAAGTACTCTAGGAACCTGAGCTGGCCCCTGTCTTCCACTGGACTCCCAGAGCCATGAAGTATTTATGACAAATAAAGTGAGTGCAGGAAGACAATTAGATATTTTTGAATAGAAATGTGTAATACTTAAAATACTCAGAAAAGGAAGGAAGGAAAAAGAGTGAACCCCAATATATTATCTAAGGAAAGTAACCCAAGTAGAGAAAAAGAGAACTATAGTAGTAGCATTATCACAAAACACAGGAAAACATCTCAAAACAGGTTAGGGGAAGGGGGAGCGCTAGCTTCTGACGGAAATACTGAGAGCTACACAGAAAATTGAATCACGCCATCCGCTCAGTCATCGTGCTGGAGGTAGGAGATCGGGATTCACTTTGTCAGGATCTCCCGTCCCTGATTTCTCATGGAGTGACCAGCACGATGGAGTATGCAGGTCTGGGGGCACAGGAGACCCAGACATGTGCCCAGAAGAGTTCCACACACGTGAGCAGTTTTAAATATGCATTCTACTGCCAAGGTGTGTTCACATCAGTTCAAAACGAAACAGCTTGTATTTTCTTACGAATAGTCATGAACCAAAAGGTATAAAAAGAGTCATTCTGTGAGAGCCTTTTTGCTCATTCATCAACACACTGGGCAATATTTGACGAGCAGATCAGTCAGAATGACGCTCCAGCTTCTAAAACTAGTTCTCTTATGGCAGTTGGATGAAAGATATGTTTTATCCAGGTCATTTATAAAACACAGGATGTTGACTCCACCAGGACAGGAGGGGCCCCAGCCCACAAGCTCACAGGGACGTTTCCTCTGCCCTAAGGTGGGGTCAGCACCTCTGTAGAGTAGGCAAGCCCAGGACAACACCTAAGTCCAATCCATAAGGCAGCTTTGTACCCCAGGAAAGCCAAGCCCGGAATGCTGTCCAAACCCTCACCTAAGAAGGCTGTAGCCCTCTACCCCACGCACGCATTCCTTGTCCCAGGCAACTCTATGGAAGGATATTCTTCCTGGAACCATCTCATCTCGGGAGTGAGGAGTCAGAGAGTGCACTTGAAATTTCCAGATTCTGAAAAAGCATGAATTTTGTTCACAAGTCTCCGTGGATCATAACTTGGGCTCACTAGCATGTGCTTCTGTCTCCCCTCTTCCTGTCCTAGGCTCTTTGCCCCAAACTGAACCCCGAACTGCTGACTGTCACTAATTCTCATTCGCGGATATCTGAACACTTGCCGCCCGGGTGCAGCTGGCCTCAGGGCATCCAGGACAAAGGGCAGCAGCCCATCAATAACCCTCCACAGGGAAGACAGAGCAGCCTAGCCACAGCTAATTAGGTGGGGTTGGGTAATTAAATTCACAGGCTTTGATCTTTCCTTCAGATATTTCCAAATGGCCTGTATCACTCTACTTCAGACAGCATGACACTTTTCCACAATGAGGATTGCCTCACTGAGTGACCTTGTTCTCCCACTGCAAAGGGACCCTAACTCGCTAACTACCTATAAGCCAGCGTCCCTCAGGGAGGCAGGTGTGAAGCCACAGCCCAACCTGCCCAGCTGGGCAACGGCCCCTCGCACAGCTCCACCTGCTAGCTTGACCCAGACAGCTCCATGATGGTGCCAGAAGGAGCAGGTTTCCTCATGTGCCAGGAGACAACTGAGTTACTCGACTTCAGGGCAGGGCCCTGGACTGAGTCACCGGCCCCCATCAGGAGGTGTCCTTCAGGGGCACCTGTCCCTGAAAAGGACAGACTTGCTGGGAAAGCCCAGCCGAGTAAATTCTGCTGTCCAACGTGGCCCCTGTGGAAGGAAACTCTTCCTCAAATTGCTTTGAAGTTATATTAAAATGAGTAATAGACAAAGATGCTGAGAAGATGCAGGAAACGGCTGAACAACTTGCTTGCCAGGCTTTCCGGATTTTGAAGATCAGATGGACCATGAAAGAGAACTCAGAGGAAAGCTCACCTGAAACATTTCCATCACCTAGGCACACGCTGCCACACTCCCACCCAAAGAAGCCGCCCCCGCCCCGTACCAATGACACACGGAGACACGGCGCTGTTGTCTTCCAAAAGGTCTTGTTTCTACCCGCTTCCTACCTACCCCACCCTCCAGAGGCTGCTTTGTGCAGAGGTGTTAGGAGCACAGCATGCCAACCATAGTGGTATCTCTCTTTCCAAGGAGCAAAAGTTAGACAGATTTGCTCCAGATGTAAGCAGCTGATTCATTATTAGCTTCTGTGCAAGAAGCAGCTCCGTGCAAGTATTTTATGTAATACTGAAGAGCACTGTGGAGTTTGGAAAGAGCCCTTTGCTCCCAACCTCCAGTGACACTGACAGGTCAAACACCCCCCCACACCACCAGCACCGCCGCCACCGCCATCTCTGTGCTGCCTATTGGTGTAGTCTCCGGGAAAGTGGCTCAGATTTACCGGTCAGCAAATCATTCTATCAACTCCTGGAAAACAGAGCCTCCAGCACCAACCCCAGGTCCACAATGTTTAGAATGCTGACAAGTACTAAGTAAGAACTAGCTGAACGCTGCTGAACAAAATGAGAGTTCACTCCTACCCTGCTTCTGCAGATTTCCAAAACCACATAGGAACCTGGATTCCTGAACATCTCTATTGATATATCTGTGTGCACAGCACTCGGGGCCATCCGATAAGCACAACTTTTGAACACAAAACAATAGAAAGTGAGAAGGCTGTTTCATTCCTTTTCCGTCTTTGGCTCAGATGTGGTAAGGCTATTCTGGGCTGCCACTTACAGGAAGCAGCAAAAGCCCCAGGAGAAATGGACTTGCTACAAGATTTCCAGTTCTTTTTAACAGGCGAAGGGAGGTGTTTTAGACAGGTTTATGCTGAAAACCAAACATGTGGGTGCTTATCTTCCACCGAACTCAAATCTTTGGAATTTTATACCTCACTCTTGAAAACCTCCCTGCGTGCTCCAACTTGCAGCTCTCCAGGGCACTGTCTCCCTGGGATAAGAGTCACCTTTACATACACCTGTTCCACCCAGGGTCATTGGGAAGCCACTGTTGCACCATGTGGCGCTTCCTTTGACTGTGTCTGTAATTCTCCAATTTCTCCTATATGGTCTGTGCAACCATGCAGCTTTCAAAGCAAGCCCACTGGAATGCTTCATAGCTGGATGATCATAGGAGAGCTTTATAAGAAATCCACTTGGAGTGGCTCAGAACAGGTATCAGCTAGAAGGACAATTAGAGTGCATGTTCTGCCAGGAAATTCTGCCAGTTTTTACCTGTTAAAGCAATTGGGCAATAGACCTGTACTTGAAGAATGTACTTGTACATGCACGCATGGTGTGGGAGGGTGAGCAGGTGTTTGCGAACCATGGTTATATCCTTAACAATGCTCTCTGTCTCTAATTTAAAAAGAATGCTTGATGCTCAAATATTCTTGCAATACAGGGCAAAAAAAAATGTCCCATGGTGCCCAGCTACCTGATTGGGTGATCAAGAAGAGAGTACTGGCTCTTGAGCGTTCATTTCCACAGCTAACATGTTTTAGGGGTTCTTAAAAACTAGCAGCTTGGGATTCTTCTTCCTCACCCTTTGCTGTCACGCAGTAGGAAAGTTACTTGCCCTGGTAACCAAGACCCAGAGGACGCAGGTCCCTCGCTGGGGATTTGCCCCGCAGCGGCATTTTCCTCTGCGTTTGTCTGAAAGGACCCCAGGGGAACAAAGAGACAATAAAGTAATTCATTGAGTAATCCTGCTGAGAAATGAATCCCATCTGAAGCCAAATCTAATTGCACAGAGACACTAAATTAGTGCCTAGGTGATAATAGATAAGGAATGCTTTCATTATGCCACAATGTATGAGTGAGGCTCTTTTCAAGAGCAGGCAAAGCACCCTGATAATGTGCGTGTAAATAGGAATTGCATCAGCGTCTTCCATAGGCGAGTTTAAAATTAGAATGAAACACAGGGAAAGCATGTTTTCATGACAAAGGAAGAATAATTTCAGGTGTCTTCTTCATTGCTCTTGCTACTTGTTCTTGTCCTGGGTGATAAGTTGTGCAGTGTGGGAAAGATAGGGGGCCCTCTTGTCTCCTCTGCTGCATAAACAGCTGTTGCCAAGAGAATTATGTGACCCAGGTACTCAGCATTTCGCATGAGCTCAAGCCCAGGTGAAGCCCACATTTTTGCTCTGAGCTGCCTCTTTGACAGTTACAGCCAGCAAAGCCACTGTACTCAGGAAGTGGTGGCCTGTCTATTCTGGCATGTGGTCTGTGGTCCAGCCCATTGTGTTCAATGCTGTGGTTTCCTCCTAGATGTTTATGCCGTGGAGCTGTCATACTGAGCAGTGTCAACTGATCACCATCCTTTCTCCCTCTGCCAAAAGACTTTTTTATAGCACACTCTTAATCATTAGACATAGGTCAGTGAACTCTTTGTCCTAGCATGAGCTTTCGGAGACGCCAGGACTATTTCTTCCTACACTCAAAATGCAGAGGAAATAGTGAACAATGTTGAAACTGAGCCAGCTGAGGAAGGACCTCCTTTAGCCTGGCCAGTGAAAGAGTTATCGGAGCAAGTAGCAGTGAAAAGGAAGGAAGACCCAGACCTTCAGGCTGATCAAACCCACAGAGCACCTGTGAGAGAATGGACACGGATGCCAAGTGCATACGAGCACAGGTGCAAGGATGGATTCATGGAAATAAGAAATATCCCGTCCACTTCATCCACTTCCACCTGCTTGGCAAATTTACTGTGTTAATGGTTACCCATAAAACTGGATAGCAGACGTTCTCATCTATTGGTCTAACTCTCCCAGCAGCTTCTGTTTCAATGAAAATGGCGTGTACATGCAAAACAGACCCTGTTGTTGAGAAACTCAAGTCTGAATCCCAGGACCTGGGTTTACCAGTGAACGGAACATGGCTTCCTAGAGCCTCAGATTGCAAACATACTCACTTCTGAAACCTTACTCAGGATCTTACATGGTTTCAGCATTGTCCAAATGGATGTGCAGGAGGTTCAGGTACTACTGTACATTTATCTTAACCTAACTGCATTTTGGAAAAGTGGTATCTGCCACCTGGCAGCCGTGGCACTGGAGGAAGCAGTTGCCAGAGCAGAATACAAAGAATGTCAGCTTTCTCTGCTTAACATCTTCATTATCCTCAGCCCCATGTCACTGTCAGTGTGCAGAAACCATCTTCCCAAGTGAGCAACTCTGGTCATTGGAAGACACTTGTGACTCAGTAGAATGTGACAGCCAGTCTCTAAACCCACATGTTTCCCAAGAGCCCCCACACGTTTTCCTTCTTCTTGGCTCCAGGATGCATTCTAAATCAAAAGCCTTTTGGATTTGTGTCCTAATGGGCATCTTGCAAATGATCTTGCTGTTTAGGTGCTTTTGAATGACTTTACAGTTTTGCATCTTTGGGGTAGGTGGGTCATTCGTTACAGGCCAGATTCTGCCACTCTGTGGTCACCGTGTACCTCCTAACCTGATGGCCCTCTCTGGCTGGCTACTGACATGTGCTACAGCCCTTGCAGGAACCTGGGTTAATTGCTGGCATTACCTCCTTCAACATTCACAGTCCTTTTTGAGGCAGATGACTTTACTACCCCCGCTTTACAGAGGAAGAAACGGGGATGCACAGCCGCGTCGTCACTGGGACACAAAACACAGCAAGGAAGTAGCTAACTGGGCACCTCATCTAGGTCACTGCTCAAACGATGTCCAAGCACTAACCCACCAGTGGGTCCTGGGGAACCCCGGCACACAAAATAGCAACAGCTCCTGTGCTCCTGGGTCCTACAGGGGAAAACGCAGAGATTAAACAAATAACGTATTAGAGAATTTCAGGAGAAATAGAAAGTACAGATTGCTATGGAAACACGTAGCAGTGGAATTCTGTGAACTGTCTGGTTTCCTTATATAGAAATACACACCCTCTCAGGGAGAGAAAAGCACACACCAGATGCATTTTTTTTCTCCTCTGGATCTTAATCCCTACCTAGAACAGGCTACGTTTTTCATAAGGAGACAATGAAATATCTAAAATCTTTAATCTTGAATTTATTCTCATCTAAGACCTAAGATCACTAGCACACACAGTTCCATTTTTTTTTTTCAAAATCTGCAAAGTGGCACCATTTATATTTTTTCCAAGATAGTAGACATTTATCTAAGTTAAAAATAAACACATTCCCAAGATTTGGACAATAAAGTGAGAATGAACAAAATGCTGCTTTCTGTGTTACACGGACTTTTTTATTAGAACTTATCTTTCAGAGAAAATTCACCTATGTGTAAATATGATTTGTCGTACAAAACTAGAATGATATAAGGAGATACTGAGAGTGAAGTGGGAAAGTAAAGCAAGGAACAAAACTTTGGCTGATGTTCTTCTTGTACAATGACTTTTAAAAATGACTTACAAGGGCGTTGAAGCTCCAGATAAGACTAAAATATTTTAATTTGTCCTGAACTTCAGTTGTCCATTTTTCTATTACTACGCACTACCACATTTAGCAAGCATTGGTACCTGCCAGGTCACAGCCTAGATCTTTGATAGAGTTGTGCCTCTCCAAGCAGGTATCCTCTCAGCCATATCCTCACAGAATGCAGAAGTGAATCAGTGTAACTCAGTTTTAGTGAGTGCTTGCTCCTTATCTAGCATGATCCTACACACCTTGTGAATCTCACTGGACACTGTCCTTTGATTGGTAGCTCAGCATCTGAATCCCTGGGCTGCTTGGAGGAATAAGTCATACACCCTGGGAGCTTGTGTCCTAGCCTTCAGATGGGCCACTGCATTGGAGCTAACAGGCCCATTTCAGAAAGAGTTAGTGAGCCTTCTATGCGATCTCAGTGGAATCCAGTCCTGCTCCAACATGGGACATCACACCAGGGCTCAGCGATGCCAAAGTCCATCCCCCCTCTGTTCCTGCCTATTTTAAAATGTACTTTTCCAGCAATGCTATGGTATCCTTCTAATATGTTCATTTCTCCTTTAAATAAGCCATGGTCAACCAGGATGTCCCCAAGCAATTCTAAAGAAAGTGTATTTCCCCATTTAGTCCTTTCGAAAGGTAATGAATAAGGTAGTTACTTCTGTGACCAAATAGTTACTTCTGCTATGCCCATTTCATACACAAGCAATTAAGGCACAGGAAAGTTAAATACCTCGCTCATGACCACACAGCTATGTCAGAGTTGAAATCTGGGCAATCTGACCCCCCAAAAAAGCCCAGAGATTCAATACATTTGTCTAAGCATCCCTGGGAATAGTCGTTACCTGGATCCATTACCCCGTGTTGATTTTCTTTTTGTTAATACTAAGGGAGACATAGGGAGGGCAGAGACCCAGAACAGAGGAGTAACAAGATCACGGCAATCAATAGCATCAACGCTTCAAGGCTTGTGCCCGGAGTCCTAGGGCCTTTCAAATGCTTCCTATTCCGACTCTGGTTCCGAACAACAAGGCTGTGCTCCCCGAGTGGAGCCCTGGACTCCTCCGTGTGTCCTGATCCCAATACACAGAGGGTCAGGTGAGGCCCTCCCTAAGGGAACATGCCAACTCTGGCTTCTAGGAGGTGAGTCTGTGCCGCACCCTCTCCTCCCCGCCCCTGCACCTGCAGCTTGGCAAATGGAGCTTGCTGCTGCTTCTTCTTCTTAAAAGACCCTTGTTGTTTCCATAAATCTCAGGCCCTTAACCTCCCAAGCTCTGCATAAAGGTGCAGTGTTTCTCCTTCACAAACAGCACTCTGTACCTCCCCTCTGTAGAAGCAAGGGTCACCATGTGCCTGCTGAAAACAGTCTTCCATTGAGAAGTGTTTACCTTGCTTACCTTCCCTGTTGTTCTCAGTCTTCCTTCCTGTCCCTTCAAAATTCCAGTGAAGGTGATGCGTTAATAGCAGCTTTGGCCTCCCCAAATGTTCCCAGCAAAGGGAGGGCCCCCAGAGGGATTTCCTTCATGGGGCATTAGGGAGACTGGGGGGAATTAGGCCCTAGGCCACCTTGGAAAGCAGATTTTGAGAAGCTCCACAGGCAGGCAGCTCTTAATGACCATATAAACGTTTTCAATGGCTTCCTTCTTTAGGTGAAAATGAAAGCAGAATCACACAGATTGTTCCCTTCCTTAGCTCTATAATGCCCCATTCTATTTTCCTCCCATCACCAAAGAAAAAGTTGGCCGATTGTTTCCAGTGATGTGAAAAAGAGGATGAGGATGAAGAAAAGGGAGGTTGGGGAGAAATTCTAACTCAGAGGCACCATTGAGTAACCATGCTAAAAAATGAAGTTATCAAAAGCATTAGATTTGGAGACAGATAACCTAGCAATTCCATGAGGGACTGGCTTCCAAATCTGGTGTCCTTTTGCTCCAGGTACACAGCCTTTTTAGATGAATCAAAATATATTAAAGAAACCCCTTTTTAATCCCTGGGTTTTTCCTTATCTGGTATTTTTATATTGCATCTGCTGTATATAACATGTAGTACACTTGAAACATATTAGATGTTCAATAATTAGAATTTATATACAAATATAAATGTGGGCACTGGCATTTTTATTCCTTTTTATTTTTGTCACATAAGAGAAAATGCAAATTATTATTACAGACAGTTAAGTTAGGTAAAAATATTAGAAGCAGTCAGACAGGCCAGGCCCTTGAGGGAGTCAGAGCAGAAGATGAGAATGCATTACAGCTGTGGCTGGAGGGGCATCTGTTGCAGGCCAGGCCGCAAGATAAGGACGGAAGGACCAGTCTCCATGCCTCCCCCGCAAGGGATAAGCAATAAATTGAAGATTATACTCACCTGGTCCAATAAAGTCTAAATAGACCATCAGTTATCCCAGCAGGGGACCGGAATACCCCCACCTAGACCTAAAAAAGACCTGAAGACGGTCCTTGTATTTTTCATATACACTTGCTACCTGACCTGCTTCCCCATGGGATCAATATTACCTAAGCAGCTACATTTGTAATCTTACTGGTTGATCAGTTTTGACCCATGTTGTACCTGTCTTGTGATTTTGCTCTATAACACTTCCTTTGAGAAGTGGGCTCATTGGTAACCCACTTTCAGGCCCTCTCCTATCTCTTAGGAGCTATCTCTCTCAATAAAGTTTTCCTACCCGTAACCTCCGTTGCTTCTAAGAATTCATTCTTCAGTTTTGAAAAACACGAACTCAACATATCTGACATCTAACAGGTTGGGAGTTAGATTTATTTCCCCTATATCAGTATTAGGAATCTCTACAAGCAACTTCAAATTACCCCATTAACTGAAACAGAGCGTATTCAAGTAAAAATAATAAAAAATGTGTTTTTACCAGACTTCAACATTCATCCCAATAATATTGAGAGTACTACCGAAGTCCCACATGAAAGGCACCATCCCAGTGCCTCTGAAGAAAAGGTCAAAGATCTGGGACAACGCTGGCCACCCCCCAGTTTACAAGACCCTCTTCCCTTCCAGGCAAAACATTGCTTCCTCTACCGCACAGCGCAGAGGAAAGATACCCCAAATACTCCCAAGGAGAAAGCACAAGATAAGCCTCCCGCTGAGTGACTCCAGCGTCATCAAGCCACCTGGTAGAAACCTTCCAGAAAGTGGGTTATACGGGAATAGTGGGGATTCGTCTGTCTCCCTGGGTGCATCCCTCGGAGCAGGAAGGCTAATCTCCATGACACCGCACGACCTGAGCAAAGTTCTCATCACCCTCACCTCACTCAAAAGGCAAAGTCCACCATCATGCTAAATCTCTTCAGTTTTATATTTAAAAAATTTTAAATGAAAATGCAACTGCCCTAAAACTGACTGCGAGGGGGCATGGCTGCACAGCCTCTTTGGGGAGCCCTTTCGCTTGTGTGGGAGGGGCTTGGTGGGAGGGGTGGCCACTGATGGACGGGCCTGATGCCTTCCTTGTCTTCCCTCCTTCTTCTTGCCTTTCTCAGACACCCAATTTAAAGAGAGAATCTGAGGAACTTCGTGCAACATGCACAGATCCACAGGCGCTGCTGTAGATCCAGGCATCTACGCTACCCACGCCCCGAAAGGGGTGGAATGGCTGCTTATGTACAGTACACAACGGAGTAAATGGAATCCGTGCCATTCCAAACTTCCAAATTCTGAAGTGCAAGGAGATGCCTCAACCATGTGGTGAGTCCACCGCTCATCGGTCCTAGAAAAGTAAATCAATAAAGGTGTAAAAGTACTGGAGCTGAGAAACCACTTAGTTTATGGGTCTCACGCATCCTTGGTAAAACGTGCTTTCAGGAGTAAAAGAACGCTGGAACTTTCTGCTGAGTTCCTAATTAAAACATGTAGCATGGCTTTATGTTTCTCCAGAGACCGCCCAGGCGACTGCGCACGCTTCGCATTCCGCTGGTGTCCCCAGTCTCTGAGCTCTCCTTGCCCTCTTCCAGGACGCAGATGAAATCCATCTTCGGTCTTTCATGGGAGTGGTGGCAGGACTCGAGGTGGGGAGTGAATCAAGTTTAAACACTGAGAAAATGAAAACAGATGCGTGGAGAGCAGGCCGGGCTGGTGGGAATGAACAAACCGGAAGCGGTTCCCGCCGGTTGTCTACGGCTCCCCCTCCCCCTCCTGGTCCCTCAATCCCTCCTCCCACTGCCCTCCCCAGCGCTGCTCCCGCAGTCCTCCTCCCACTCTCCTCCCCCAGCTCTCCTCCGCCAACCCTCCTCCCGAACCCTCCTCCCGCAGTCCTCCTCCCACTCTCCTCCCCCACCCCTCCTCCCCCTCCCCTCCCCCACCCTTCTTCCCAACCCTCCTCCCGCAGTCCTCCTCCCACTCTCCTCCCCCACCCCTCCTCCCCAACCCTTCAACCCCAGCCCTCCTCCCACTCCCCTCCCCTCGTCCCTCCCCCAGGGCTTCCCAGGACGGAGTCCTAGGAAAGCTGAGCCAAGCAGGAAGAGCTCCTCTCTGCCTGGAAACCATGCTTGACAGTCTCAGCCCTGTAAACTGTTTGCAATTCATTGGGAGAACCAGCGCTGGGGGTTGGTGTGCCGGCAGCGAGGACCGAGACCCGTCTTTAAAACATGCCAGGGGAAAGTGTAGGCCCTGTTTGTGTGCAGGCTCCGAGGGCGGAGGCCCGCGCAGCACCTCCCTGCCTGGCCGCAGGATCCAGGGGCGTGAGGGGACCCGCGACTGGTAACCGGCCAGGGCAAGAGCGGTTGTGTGCGGAGACGGACCCGCCGGACACTGGAGGCTCTGTGCCTGCAGCCCTGGCTTACGCCGCAGCCAAGCGCCCCGCCCCGCCCGGCAGCCGCGCCCTGCTCGGAGCGGACGTCAGCGCCCCCAGCCCTGTCCCCGTCCAGCGCCCTGGGAGGCACAGGTCACCGGGGCCGCGGGGCAGGAAGTTGGGACTCCTCCAGGAGGCGGCCTGTCCGCCCAAGGGTCGCTGTCCCTTATCCTCCCGCACGAAGTACACTTCCAGTTGCACCAAGTCGCCGCCTACCCTTTGTAACACTGGCTCTTTATATCGCTTCTCACACCACTGCCGCCTCTGGACCTATTTTTACGGATGGGTGTGAGGCAGTGACAGGAGGTGACTTTTCCTTGTGGCACAGGAAGAATTTGGCCGGGAGGCTACTGGTGATGTTACTGGAAGGTGTGGGCTGCACCAGATGCGCTGTGCTAGGAGAACCCTGAGCAGGACCCGTGCAGAGCCCGCTGGAGCGTCCGGGCGGGAGCCGGGCTTGGGCTGGCTGCGCAGTGCTGTGCAGAGGCGCTGATCACTCCTCAGACTTGCTCGCAGGACAAATAGCAATTCCACAGTAAACCTCTCTGTGTTTGTCAATAAGCATCTGGAACAACTCTCAGCGTGCTGTTTGTAATTAATTGAACCAATTCTAAGGTCCCGTTATGGGAACACAGGCATCAGAGGCAGAGGAAAGAATAGGTTACGCTCCCAGCAGAGTTGTTCAGTCTTGCAAGCTGCCTGTAATACAGAAGATGACAGGCCTCGGGTTTCAGGCAGTACCAGGATCCTGGCCCAGCTGGGCAAAGGCGCTAGAGGACACCCAACCTGCCCGAGGGGACCCTAATGAGACCCTGGGGTGTGAGTGTGTCTTCCCAGACTCAGGAGAAGGAGCACCTGTAGCTTACAGATGCCAGAGGCCTAGCCTTAGAGCCCGGTCAGGGAAGCCCGAAGCCACAGAGCAGAGCAGTGGGTTGTTTGTCTTGTTTTTAATCGGAAAATGAGACTTCACAAATTCTTACCACTCCTTAAGCAGTATGTCGGTATGTCAGGCCTCTGTCTTATCCTATGTAGTATTACTCCATAGACTTCCTACAGGTCTGCAGGGGCATGGGCATTTTCCCTTGTACAGTTCTTCCGGTCTGGCAGTAGATGTGTTTTCGCAAACATTTTACAGCTACTAGAATGATCCTTGAGAGTGAAGCTTCCCTCCTCTCCTAAGGACCAGATGCTCCTAACCCTTCCTTCTCCACTGTCCACGCCTAACAGTGTGTGGCACTGTTTCAAGGAGTTTTAATTTAAAACACACATACACACACACACAAAATTAGAGTACAGGAGTTCATTCATCCACATATACTGGTATGTTAATTTAAAGAATCAAAAAAATCTCATCTTTAGCTGTACCAGAATTTTTCACATCCTGGAGAAACAGAAATTACCTCCTGTGCGAACAGGTTTGTATGGAAACCTGAGTTTGCAAATCAGTTTTGTTGAGAGAAAATAATTTATGTGGCTAAGTTCCTTCACATGTTGAAAATACTCAAAGGCCTTAGCTCTGTCAACCAATGATCTAGAGAAATCTTCGTTTTGAGAACAAAGCCGTTTCGGAGCTACAGAGATTTTAAAATAGTCTATCTGGCTCTTTTATACTTTGTGACTTTATCCATGTAAGATTTCATAGGAAAAATGAAGTCCCACCAAGAAAATATTCCAGAGTATTTCCAGAGTATTCTAATGAGGAATGGCCAAAGCACCACCAAATTATATTTCAAGTAGTTCTCCCAAGCCGTAAGTTCATGGTGAAACTGGAAAAAGTAAAACCAGTAGACATGTTCTTTTTCTGTACCTCTGTTCCTCACCGCAGACAGCAACTGACTTCGGTTTGATTCACCAAAAGTAGGAGTTGAACGTTGTCCACACCTGACCAGGAGACCATCAGGATAAATGACTATGGAGGACCACCTGAATGGCTCGCCTTAAAAGAAAAGCACCTGTCTTCAATTTGGCTAAACCTGGCGCTATTTCCATGTATTGATCTGTGCAGAGCTGGCTAGGTTTTGTCTTTCTCCCCTCAGTTGGCTGTAAGCAATGCAAACGGGTCTAGCCACAGTGCTGATGTGTAGTCCTTAAAGCAATGCCATAGGTCAGTGAAGTCCCACTTGTAGCTCCCAAGTAATACGTGTGAGCTAGGCTGAGAGACACCACGCTGTAGGCTGAAAATGAGCCTCAAGAAAAGAGGCTATGATTTCTCAGGGCTTGAAAATTGCACGTCAAAACTGAGGCACCGACCCCAAAACACTCAATAGCGCCCCCATCTGTGACATGCAGATTACTCTTTCTGCATATTTTTCTCTCTGCGTGTTGCAGAGGTGATTTCAGGCCTCCTACCTAGCCCAGCTCACAGCACTCTTCCCACCGCTCTTGCAGTCACTCATCCCAGAGCCGCTCCCCTCTTCACAAATTAATAAAATCTGTTTTCGGCCCTGAGTCGAGGCCTTTGTGCTCATTAACCATCATTCTACCTGGACTTAGGACCCCCTTGGCTCCCCACAACTACAGACATGCCTCAGTGTCCTTATCCTCACCATGCATTGCACTGGAAGTGGTAGGTTAAAATTTATTTCCAATAACTTTTCTATGTGATTACAAATGTGGACTTTTCTGAAAATGACTCCTTGGAGATGAAGTCTGACATGACTCACACTGCACTGAGATTGGACATTTCCAAAATACTCTCATATTATTTTATTGTTATGACCCTCTTAGTAAGTATCACTATCTCCACTTAATAGATAAGGACAGAGGTCAAGTATAGTAAATATTTTTCCTAGCGTCACATAGTTAATGTGGCTATACTAATTGTCTAAGGCATAACCAACCTCAAATATGCACTGTTTTACTCAAATTGGGCTGCTATAACATATTGCTGTAGATTGGATGGATTTAATGACATTTATTTTTCATAGCTCTGGAAGCTAGACAAGTCAAGGTTCTAATAGTTTGAATGTCTAGCGAAGTTTCTCTTTCTAGTTAGCAGGGGGCCAACTTCTTGTTGTATCTTTGCATGACAAAAAGTAGAGGTGAAAACCCAGTGTTCATCTGTCTATCTGTCCTTATAAGGGCACTAATCCCACCCTGAGGCTCCACCCTCAGGACCTCATCTAAATGTTATTACGTCTCAAAGATTGCGTCTCCAAGTACCATCTCACTTGAGAGTCAGGGCTTGGCCATACAAATTCAAGGGGACACAATTGCAGTCCAGAGCACCCACCTTCTGGAGAGGGTTTTAATTCTAGGCACCTCCTTGATTTCACCCTGACTGTGGGCCCTCACTGACTCAGATAAGATGCAAGTCTGTGATTTCAGGAGAAAATGCACAAGAGCTCAGATTCCTTATGTATGCACTAAGATTAATGTAGAAAGAAAGAAAATAGTGATCCTTCATTGTCAAACTCAACCCATTCCAAATTCATGTTTGAACACTGAAAAGTTTAAGAACTCAACATATTTTGCCCGTAAGAAATAATGGAAAACCAAATAATTGGCTCTGATGCCCAAAAATTGCACTTACAAATTCATTTCTCCAGGACTTTAACAAATTGCACAATGATTTTTTTCTTTAACTTTATCAGGGCTCTCATAGATTTCCCTCTTACCTTTACCGCTGGTGTCACTAACTTTCTTGGAGCCATGGTTATGACATTTTACATGAATGAAGCACTGTAAATCTAAACATATACTAGACAGCTAGAACTTTCTAGAAACAAAAATACATATTAGATACATCTAAAATGTGTGTGTTGGAAACCTGAGTAGAAAGAAGATGAAGGAACTAATTTAGTGTAACAAGTAATTACAAAGCTATTCTCATCACCTCATTAATTTGGCCTCACTAGAACATTAGCTCTGTGAATATTTAGAGTCAACCTCAGAGATATGGACCTAGGTTCAGGCCCAGGACCTACGCACACCCTGGCTTTGTAATATTAGGCAACTTACTATAAAGCATTTAAGGCCTAGCTTCTGCATCTGTATAATAGGTCTACTAGAAAGTACTTATTCCCCTGCTTTTCTTATGAGATTTTAATATAGTGCATGTAGTGGTACATAGCAGAAAACCAGGAGCTCAGTAAATGTCAGTTTTTCTCATAACACCACAGCTATTAAGAAAATAGAACATTATTTAACTAAAATGAAATAAGATAAGGATGTATGCCCCAAAGTACTTGCTAGTTTATTTAAGGAGGTCTCTTTTGGATTATTTTTCAGTTACCTCTTTGAGAACTGGTGAGTTTACACAGAAAGTTCAGACATCACAGGAAGCCTGGGAAATGAAGCCATTCACACTCTAAAAATAAAAAAGTCTTCAGCCAATGTTTACCTGCACAGGTATTATGTTATTTCATTTGGGCCTTTTCCTCCAACATGAGTTTAAGTGAAAATAACCAAATGTACTTAAAACCTCTCCCTGCCTAGTGACCTGGGTCTACAAAATCCCTGCAGCTCTGGTGGTCTGCTGGAAGGGGAAGCATCAGCCTGGGACACAGTCCAGTAACTGCCGGGGTTAGCGTAGTGAAGGTGGGGGGAAGTAGAAAGTGGAAATCAGAAGTAGTTCTTAAATAGCTAAGTTGTTTTCTTTGTTGTTGTTGTTTTGTTTTTCAATTTTTTTTCCTTTTTTAATAAAGGTGAAGAACAGAAAGACCCCAAATTACGTAGGGTTGAAAGGATCTGCCTAATCCTCCAATGCCAACGCAGGTGTGAAAGCATTCTCTTCCTGCAAAAGTCCCCTTCCTCAAGAAAGTCACACCCCCCTCTCTAGTACAGCACAGACCTGTGTTCCCAGAATGGCACCAAAATGGCCACAAGCCCTGGCAAGGTTTGAGCAACCCTGTGATCATGGTTCATCACAGCCTTGAGCGATAGCCATGCAGGCAAAATAAACCCGGAATTAAAGGTACCTGTTTCTGGAAGAAATCTGACTTACAGAGGCTCTTTGTAGACTTGGGAATGAAAAAAGAAAACAGTAAAAAAGGAAAAGCATTCAGAGTGATAATCCACACATTTCACTTGTTCAAAAAGTATTTCACTGATCTTTTTTTGAACAATTTAGTCCTCTGCCTCCTCTCTAAAGGTTCTGGTATTTATGGTAAAAGGCACAAAAATACTCATCTATTTAAGAAAGAACTCTTTCAGATGATCTTGCTTTTCCTGGTGTGAGATACTTAGTGGAATATACAGGAAGACAGACTGAACAAGAGAACGGATCTACTACTGGCTGTCAGCCAAAGTGTTCCGTGTGCACTGGCGTGTGTATATAATCTATTAAGCTGTAAATTCCTTCAGTACATGGGGCATGACTTCCACTTCCTTTGTAACCCCCAGCCAGTCAGGCGCACCTAGCGCAACACAGCCTGCATGGAGTTAATAGTGAGCAAACATTGTCAGTTTTTCAATATTTAGACCTGTGTTTTTAAGGGCCATGTCTAGTCACTCCAGCCTGGGTCACATGTTCTGTTGTTATAATACATATGAGCAGATAAGCCGTATGTATTTGTTTAATACTCTCCTGATCCATGGATACTGTTGAAAGGATTGGTACTTTGTGGATGAATTGTTCCATCTCCACTGGATATAAGAACATCTGAGCTCTCCAGCCCTTAGAGCATTTGTAGCCCAGAGTGGGGCTATTCCTCCCTTTTGCCAGCTTTTCCCTATACAAGTAGACAGTTATGAAACACGTTTCTATGCATGTTCCGGCGATAAAGGATGTACTGGTTTGTTTCATTTTTACTACAGCTCCTTTCAGCTTCTGCTGCTTTGGTTAATAATTGCATTATAAAGAGAAACTATGAGAAGAAAAGCGTTTATAGGTACAGACACACATGTACGTACACAAGTACACAATGCAATGCGTATAAAATACAACAACCATCTGCTGAAATTTACAAGGAAGAACAGTTCAGAAATATAATTTTCTGATAGTTGGAGCATTCATATATTGTACAGTTTACTCTTGTGATTTTAAGTTAAAATATTATTTATGTCCTTTAGGGCCCCCCTTCCCATGTCTGCCCTTAGTACTAGAAATTGAACTCAGGGAGCACTGAGCTATATCCCCCTCCCTTTTTATTTTTTTTAAAACATGGTCTCATAAGTCATCCAGCCTGGTTCAAACTTGCGATCCTCCTGCATCAGCCTCACAAGTAGCTGCAATTATAGGCACGCACCAACATGCAAGAATTTTTTTCAGCTGTACCGTATTTTCTCAACTCCTTTGTAGGGTAGTGTTCCTGTGTCTGACAATGGAATGGAATCTGGTTATGGCCCTTGCCCTCAATCCTTCCTGTGTTGTTTTCCATGCTGTCTTTTTTTTTTTTTTTTTAAACAAACACCTTGTTTTGAAATTCTGTATCATTTTTATTTTATTTTATTTGTTTAATTTTATTTTGGTTTTTTTCCAGTACTGGGAATTGAACTCACAACCTCGCGCTTGCCAGGCAGGCGCTGCGCCGCTGACCTAAATCCCCAGCCCCCTCCATGCTGTCTTTCTCCTGCTTGCTGTCTACTGCCTCGCTGCTGGGGAGGTTGTCAAGACCCTAAACCACTGATTCTCAGTTAGGAGGAATTTTTTTTACTATTATTATTTTTTATTACTTTTATCATTGTATCCTCAATGTTAGGAGAGTCCCTGGCATTTGACAAACATTTGGACAGATCAGATAGGTGAAAAAAATTTTCATGTGAATCTCGCTTTGCAATACTATCTGTTCCTGATTGAACACAGGCTCTATCCATACAGCATTGCCTGAAGTCCGCCTGCAGCGAGCTCAGGTACAGCTTGGGTTCAGACAAGCGAGGCTGAAACAAGTCTCACACGGAGTGAGTTCCACACAGTGAGAAAGCAGCATCCTTGTGTCATCTAATCACATGATTCAACTTCAGTATTCAGCATCAAAAGAATATGCCTCCAGACACAACACGCCAGGTATAATACAGGACCTCCAGTTTCTGTGGCAGTTGCAGATGGCCGCCATCTCCTCATCTCTCCACTTGAAGTCAAAGACCTGAAAGTTCTCAATAATACAAGTTGATTCACAGACTTGGAGATCATTGCCACATTCCTCTAGATATGGAACCAGATCAGAACCTGGGGTGTGGTTTTTTTGTGCTTTACAGCCATTTCCTTAATCTTGGGATCCTCCAGTAGTAGAGGGTCCTCTAGCTTGGCCTGGGGTCTATCTAGAGAGCCCAAGGGGCTGTAGGCACCGACAGCGATGCCCTTGGAGTGGCAGTACTGGATCAGTTTCTCCTGAGTGAGGTATGGATGACACTCCACCTGGTAAGTCATTGGTTTATTGAAGAGATTTTCAATCTGTAACTGGTTAACATTGGAGACACCAAGGACTTTCACCAATCCCTCATCCACCAGCTCCTCCATGACCACCCACGCAATCAGAAATGTTACTTTACTGGGGAGGATATTGCCTTTATCATCTCTGGGGATGAGTTTCTTCCCAGCCTGAAGTCCCCGTGAAAGTGAATGAGGTAGACATCTAGGTAGTGCAATTTCAGGTCCTTCAGGATCTTCTGGCAGGCCTCTTGCACCAGGCTTCTCTCAAAAAATGTGGTCCACAACGTGCTAATAATGAAGAGGTCCTCCCACCTCGTGAGCTTCTCTTAGGTCTCAGATGGCTTCTGCCACCTTGTTATTCTGGCAGGTGTGCGCACAGTCAGTGTGGTGGCATCCTGCGTCTATGGGCACCTCCACGGCTTCTTTGACTTTGCCTGGGGGAGACAGATGCCACAATGGGCATCTTGGCTTTGGTGCTGAGCTCCATGAAGGTGGCCATGGTTGGTGCAGAAGCAGTTGTGAGCAGCAATTTTATTACCAGGAGTCATCCAACAATGTCTGGAGGTATTTCAGTTGTCATACAGGGCAAGGTGCTACTGGCCACTAGTGCTGCAGACCAAACATCTAGTGGTAGAGGCTGATAAACATCTTCCAGAGCAGAAAACAGCCAAATACAGATGAGTAACTCACCTGAACGGCCCGCAGTGCTGAGGTTAGAAGCTCCACCCCTGGGATGGCTGACCACAGCTGGAGCTCTTGGGTGACTGTGGAACAAGTACTTTCCACCCTTCAATCCACATCTTCACTCATCACCATTCTCCTGTGTCATCCCCATATTCGGATACATACTGTGCTAAATGAACCATCATGCCTATATTAGTCACGTTCCCACAGCCAGGACAAAATATGTGACTCTTGAAACTTAAAGGAGGAGAGATTTATCTGGCTCTTGGTTTTAGTGGGTTTAGTTCCTGATCAGCTGACCCCAAGGCAGAAAGAGCACACTGGAAGGTCATAGTTGAAGGACATGGTGAAGAAAGCTGCTTGAGCCATGGGAGCCAGGAAGCAGGGGAGGCTGCTGAAGACAAGAACACACCTTCCAGGTCACACTTCCAGTGACCTTCCTCTTCTGACCAGGCCCAACCTCCAAACACATCAGCCTTTTAGGGGAAATTACAATCCCCCAGCCCTGAAAGCTTAGAATGGTTTTTAAGACAGAGAGCCTACACTAATAAATATGCCAGAGAAGGCAAATAGTCCAGAGGAAAACTCAAAGATGCAGCCAGAGAATATATTATAGGAAAATGTTGTTTTATTTTGTTTTGCTTGTTTTTGAGGCTCTGTCATCATAGTAATTGAAGTCTTGGTGTTGTCCCCCAAAGGAGTCCTTCAGGCACTCTCACTGGGTAAATCCCATTCACCAAAACAAATAGACCACTAGGATCCTGGAGCAAATGAGAAAGGAAGACTTAGGGGTTCCCACCATGCATACAACACCATGGAACTTTCTCAGCATTTTACAAAGAGCTAACATGTACTCTACTGATGTTGGTTATTCTAGGAGCTTATAAGCAGCAGCAAGCATAACAGCATAAAGAGATCATACAGCCATGTACAGCTTGACAACAGGACATGGTCTAAGAAATGTGTCCTTTTGCAGTTTTGGTGTTATGTGTACTCTGACACAAACCTAGGGCATGACGAACAAAATAGCGTTATCTCTTTGGCCCCATAAGGAATCTCTCTTGTGATTTTCCCTATCTTGACCCGACTACATGATCACACATTGTTGTATATGCAGAATGTTTTATGATAAATCAAGTATTTAGAGGATGGGAAAAAAAAAAGCACAGTGATGAGAACAACTGCTGCCCGAACAGTTGACCAGGAACCAAGCCAAAGTACCAGAGTTAAGCAAGGCAATTTGGGCAAACAATTGGAGTCGTAAAGTATACAGAAGAGCTCTTCAGTGTACGGTGAAATGAAAAAGTGCCATAACTGGAGTGGCTAAAGCACTTCTAACCCTTATAGGGCAAGAGAGATAAATACTATTTTATTCCACTCAAAAGTTATTTTAAGAATACCATCCCTGCAATATTATATGCTTAACAAAAGAGATATATAAATGTAAATTCATCCCCTTTTTTTAGTGTTTTCCAGTGAGCTTGAACGCCATTGGTTTAATATTTCCAGAAATTTCCTGAGTCGATTCACACTTTCCCACTTGCCTGCATACTGCTTTGTGCAACCAGTTGCCCTTAGCTCCAGCTGAGCCCTCAAACCTGGCCCCACAGCTCTTCCTTCTGGTCTCACCCTGGACCGACAGTGTCCTGCACAGACTGTCCAGCTTCTTCCTTTCACTCATTCAAGGGAACGAAAGAGAAATGGAATCTGACAAGCTTCAGTAGAGACTCTGATGAGTAGAGATTGTCAGAGAATAGGAAGACACAAGCGCACAGCGGCTGACAAGACAAAACAGACAGAGTTGGTAAAGAGCTGTGAAATGATCATCGCCAATAGCAGTGAAACACCAGGCACAGCAGTCAGCACCCTGAAGGGTCCCATCACATCCCCACTTGAGGAATTAATAAGCACATGGGCACATCACTCCACACTGCCTATGCAGTCTCCTGAGAGAGAGGACAGCTCTCTCCTATGAACCAATAGCAAATCAAGTGGAAGAGCTGGAAAAGGAAGAGGAAAGAGAGCAGCACATGCCGGAGTACAGAAGCAACCACGAGCAAAGGACTCACAACACGAATTTCCAGACTTCTAGCCTGGCAGAAGCTATTCCTACTTTAAACCAGATGACCCCAAAGCTTTTCAGCTTTTGACTCATTTTTGGAGTATTGACCATCCTTCAGCACAAGGACCTCCAGAGCTGCTTTGTCTTTTATTTTTTCAGTACTGAGGAATGAAATCAGGACACTTGCATTGAGCTACATTTATTTCTATCTATCTATCTGTCTGTCTGTCTGTCTGTCTGTTCCTCTTTTACAGTACTGGTGATTAAACCGAGGGCCTTCCCACTGAGCTACATCCCCAGCCTTTTCAATTTTTTTTTTTTATTTACAGATTAGATCTCACTAAGTCACTAAATTCACCAGGCTGGGCAAAAACTTCTGATTCTCCTGCTTCTGCCTTCCAGAATGCTGGGATTACAGATGTGCGTCACCGTGTCCAACTCAGATCTGTTTCATCTTAACCCTTTCTTAGTAAAATCAATTGAATTTGCCTACCCAGTATATATGTATTCATTGTGAAGTTTATACTGGTACCATTGTATTATGTTATATATGTAAATAATATACATTAAAATAAAATTTTTAACGATTGCAATAGAAATTACTAGCTTTTAGAATACTAATTTTTTTCTGCCCAGGCCTTGGTTTATCTCTTTCTCACCGGATTGTAAGCTTACTCCACCACACTAAGTACACAAGCAATTTTGTTCACCTCTGTGGCCAGCACCTCATACCTCGCCTAATACTGGGACATCTTCCTTCAGCAAGCTGGAGCTGAATCAGTGAGTGGGCCCAACTCATTACCAAAGGTTTACAATAGCATTGAATGCAAATCAATTAGTAGATAACATTGGACCTCGCATGAAACAAAGTCCAATAGCACTGCAACCTTATAGTATATGTCCTTATATGTTACAATTTGCTTTACTCTGAAGAGTGAATAACCGTAGGAGTCTTCAGCACAATTAGTGGGTACAGCAAGACAGTGCAGCAAAACAGAGTGCCTGACTCCACTTCCTTGAGTATCTGGAACAAAGAGAAAGCCAAAGTTACCTCCATGTGTTTTATTTATTGTACTTCACTAAAAAAAAAAATAATAATAATAATACTGTATACTGCACAGGATCATTGAGTTACATACCGCAGTAACTGATGAAGACTAAAGATGCTTGATTCATCCCACATTTCAGGCTGCGCTGGTGCATGCCCACGCCCTCCAAGATGGTTGCCCCTCTCTCTTCAGAGCCCTCTAGATCACCCCTTCCTTTCCCAGAGGACCCCTCAACCCAGCGAAAATAGGGATCCACATAGCTTTGTAACCACGTACCTGCCAGAGCCAGCATCAAAGCAGAGAAAGTGCATCCTAGGTTGCGTTTATTTAATCTTCTTAACAAATTGTCATCAGTTTTTTGCTTTAAAAGGTAGATTTCCTGAGGCAAGGGCAAAAAAAGTCAGGATAAAGAAGTTGAATTGTACCTCTCCAGCACGAGACACCTGCTTTCTCTAAGGCTTGTTAATCCCCATATAACTCAGTGCTTATTAGCTCAACATTTGAGTTTTGAAGAAGGAAAAAGATGAACTCCAACAGGGTGTTGGCACCAGATTCTCAGGCATTTTTGACCCCACAAGGGACTTTTCCCATGGGCCGGTGAAGTCACGCGGGAAAGATAACTGTGTACCAGTATCAAGGTCTGGATCTCCAGCGTCAAAAATCCTCTTCTCAGAACACTGCAGAATGGGATGCAATAACTAGAAATCCTTCATAGGCATAAAAACCTTGGGCTCTAGGGCAGAAAGTGAGGAGAGACCCCTGGGAAGAGTTTGTGGCAATTGCCTTATTCACATTTTATCCTGAGCAAGATTCTCTCATAAAATCCAAGATACACTTGTTTTGATCTACAAGTTGGCTAAGTAAAGCCATTTGAAATGAGTATCACCAACCCACGTCTGATTCCCAAGTGACCAGTAACCACCCCGAGAAAGTGACAGCATTCAAAGCTTTGGCAGGTCCTAGAGCAAAATTAAACCCTATGAACTAATTATCCATCCTAAAAGAAAGGGCAGGGCTTCATGGGAAACACACGATCCACAGCTCGCTGTGAAACACATGCAATAAACAGGTTTCACAATCTGCAGGAAGCCAAGCGGCAGGAGCTGCATGTGGGAACACTGCCCCATGGGCAAGGGCCAGGTGGTGAGCAGGGAGCTGAGCAAAGAGTGAGGGCTGAGGGATGGCCCAGCCAGTGGCCGGGTGACAAAGCCGTGCAGCAGGTTTGAGCACCCAGCAGGTTCCCAGGCCTTAGAACACCCTGGGAAACTTTCTCACGCTGTTGATAGGATGGGAACCTCACACTGCCCTCATTACTTAATCCATTCTGAGAAATGACATTTATTGGGACTCTTCCCTGTTTAACTGTAGCACGTAAGAGCAGTACACATTGGATACTGTTAAAAAACTGAAAAAAACACACACATGGAAGCGCACATATTGCTACAATTTGAATGTCCCCACCTACAATCACGCTGAAATTTAATCCTCCTCGTGTGTTATTCAGAGGTGGGATCACTCTAGATAATATGAATTGCTAATGTTTTCAATCTGATAAATGAATAATTACATATCATTTCAAATGAGAATTTAAAATCTTTAAACACTGAAAAACAAAAAAAAAGAGGTGGGACCAGAAGAGAGCTTAAGAGGTAACGGGGTCATGAGGGCTCTGCCCTTGTGAAAGGATTGTTAACCCCTACATGGATTCATGGGTTATCTCGGGAGCACCTTGTTATAAAAGCCACCTCTCCCAGGCTACTTTGTCTCTCCATGTGATGCTCTGTGTCACATCAGGACCAGCGGGAAGGCCCTTGCCAGATAAGCAAAGGATAACACCACGCTCTTGGACTTTTCACCCACCCTCTCCTTTATAAAGCACCCAGCACTGGGTATTGTTATAGCAACAGAAAACAGACTAAAATATGTACCTACTCTGTAGCTATGTAAATTATGTAACTATATTATAAGAAGATATACCAATGGGGCAAGTTTAGGTTTATTTGGATACTACCTAAAAAGAGTGGTAAGAGACTGGTGGATATGGCCCAGGCCCATGTAAATTCAGTGAGCCATTTGACAATTCACAGCAAGCACTTTCTCCCCAAGTTGTTTCATCTTCTTTACAACTGACTGCCTGATTAAAAATGAAATTTTCAAATATTTTATTTAATCACTCCACAACTACTTAGTGAAAACCTGCTGTGTCGCTGGAGCTGTGCAGGATCTCAGGGTCACTGTCAAGGAAGGAATGGCCCGTGTGCTTCTTCTGGTTGCCCCGGCGAGGTGGAGGAAATGCCAGTTGACCCTGGGAGGAAAGAGAAGGGTCTGAGCTCCAGGGGTTGGGAGCCCCCTATCAGGAAAGCAAAATAAACTTGAGTTTGAAAAAACATATATATTAACCTACTTTTCATATTTCTGCTTATATTTGCATTAAAACAAAATCATACCATATGAATCTAGAACTTTTGGTTTTTCTAAATAATCCTATGTAGGTTTTCTAGTGTAAAACATTTTGGCACCATCAGTTTCATGATACTTTCAACTTTAAGAATTTATTTTAAATGTAGAGTTGTCCCCAAAATATAGATTATCACAATGTATTTAAAGCCCGCTTGTTCTCCTATGTTACAGCATATTGAATATATGATACAAATTAGATATACGTAGTGTTGAAATTTCCCAACCTTTTTAGTGATTGACTCGTGTTAGAAAAATAGAATTAGATGACGATGCAGAGTGGACCTGGGACATAGTTGCCGGAAGTCCTCCAGCTCTGCCCTGAGTGGGTGTAACAGCTAAAATACCCCGACACTCACCCTGCACACAGAGGCCAACCACTGACAACATGATTCCAAACAGGTGGCTCCAGGGCTGATGTGTACAGTATGTTCAACATTTTCCCACATAACGTGGGAATCCCATAGGAACAGGTCCCCAGCCTGAGATACTCTTTATGAATCATCCTCGCATCTCAGCTCTGCCACACCCTAGCGGTACCTTGCTTGTGGCAAAGTGCTATTGCAACAATGGGAGAAGGCAGTCACGACCTTCCCTGGTCAGGCGGGTCCAAGTCAAAGTGAGCAACATAGCCTCCTCTATCCTGAGCCAGGTGTTAATTGTGGGACTTCGGAGGAGGCCCAGCTTGGCAGCTAGTCACTTGGCAAGTCTGCCAACTTTTGGAGAAAAGATCCCATCATCTGATGATAAAGTGTTCTTTTAATGCACAGGTGCTGAACTGTGGGATCCAGAGCAGGTGTTTCAGTGGTATTCAGGGTGCCATCTCTCAGATGAGTTGAGATGGTGACCTAGGCTCTCTCTGCTTCTTTCCTCCTGGGTGGTACGTCCTATCAGCACAGGACCCAGGAGCACCACTGTTCACAGAAGGCTCGGAGGACACTTTTCTCAAGGTGTCAACTCACTCCGGGCTCCATGTGAAGTATTGGAAAGAGAGAAACCTGTGCTGCTCACTCAGGGTCTACCATCAAATCCGCTTTCATTTCACTTTCCACGGTTGATAATCTCAGGTCCCACCAGAATGATGTCCTCGCCCAGCGTGACAATGAATTCTATTCTATTCATTCTGCTTTGTCCTCTCCTGCTAAAATATTGATTTTTTTCAGAACCAATACAAAATGAGAAAAAAGTCATTTCCAAATATGAAGACAACAAAACAGGACCCAGCTCCAAGCAGGAATCTGGGTTGTACCATCTAAACATGTGGCCAGATCATCTAACCAAACAAATCCCAGTGCCTCTGCAGCGAGTGTGTCAGGCTCACCTCGGGAAAATTTTCAACACCAGCTGTGAGCATGGGCCTGATTATCCACTGCTGCCTGAATTAATGGCCCCCCAAAGACAAGTTTCTGAGGGACACCAGGTTAACTTCAGGGTGGTGGGAGCAGAAATGATAAAATAAAATGTACTGTCAGGAGGGAAGCTGCTTTCTTTTGTGATTTTTCCAGTCCTTTAACCAACTGTTAAGAAATCAGTTCAGAGACTGAATTTCTTAGTGGTAGTTTAATTTCTTTCCTTCCCAAAGGTATCAGCTTGGAAAGGTTCTTCAATATCTACTTTAAATCATCATCCTGCAATATCGCTTCTGCTTAAACTGTAAGTCATAAGAAATCTTTCCAGGAGATAGGATGAGGTAAGGGGAAGAATACTGACATGAGAGAGCAGAGTTCTACTCTATTACCAGCCTAACCTTCAGCATATCACCTACCCCTTTGGTCCTTGGATTGCCATCCCTACAGCAGGATATTGGACTAGGCAACGAGGTTTCCAGGTCTCTTGCTGGGTAGTTCTGTACTACCTCGATCGTATCACCTGTCCTTCAGCAGTGGACCCAACCTCAGCACTGACTCTGCCCTGGTTTTCTGGAATCCTTCCAGGAGGCCATGGAGCTTTTCCCAGCTACCAGTCACGATAGAAGTTAAGAAAAACACTGCTGCCTCTACAAATCGAGCAGCTGGGCCACATGCCCTCCGTAGACTCATTCAGCCCTAACACTCTACATGTGATCTTATTCTATTCTAGATTTTTTTCTGAACTTAATCATTGTTGATGTGGGGTTTTTGTTGTTGTTATTACTTTGTTTTACATTGTGATTTGTTCTTTTCAAGTCAGATTGACACTTCTTACTTTAACCAAATTGTAGTCCCGTCAATCAGTTCAACGCTAATGGACTGGTCCATAGACAAAGACATGACCTAGTCGTCTCTATCTTCCCATGCTGTGAACCAGCTGTCAGCCACCTCTGGCCAGAACAATACAGTGACTCATGCTGAGCAAGCGTGGCAGACACAAAGGATGTGATCGCCTCACATTTCTTTATTTTTTGTTTTTGTTTTTTTTTTTTGGTTTTTCTCCGGTACCGGGAACCGAACTCACGACCTTGCGCTTGCCGGGCAGGCGCTTTGCCACTGAGCTAAATTCCCAGCCCCGCCTCACATTTCTTTAAACATGTCTTATTTGTGCTTAAAGAATCATGTGATGAGATACGGCAAGGAGAGAGAGCAGAGTTTTTGATTTTTTTTTAATTTATTGTTGTTGCTGTTACTATCATTTGCAGTGCTGGGGATTAAACCCAGGACCTTGAACAAGCTAGGCAAACTATCACTGAATGATATCCCTAGCCCCGAATATCTATTTCCAATAAATGAAGATTCCTTCAAATGAAATTGAAACAATTGTTCAATGTGTTAACAGATAAAAATGAAATTTGCTTTAGGTGAAACTTTTGGAGTGAGAACCCGGAAGGTCCCTTGGCCATTCTTTGGCCTCCCATCATGAATACCCCTTGAAAACTTTCTGCAGACTGCCTGGGATTTACACAACACCATTTAAAAGCTGCTGCCTACTAAGAGCAATTCTGAAAAGGGGAATAAGAACCTTCAAAAATCTAGTCCTGAATAAATTTAAGAAGAACAGTGGAAAATATTTCAAAATCAACCTTTTCTAGATTCTGGAAATTAACTAAAGAACTACAACAATACAAACATTGGAGAAAAAATGTTCACATCTTGTGGTGTTTTAATTGCCTGCTCAGCTCCTTATTGCATTTATTTCCTGATGCTGCTATAACAAACTGCCACACACTTTATGGCTTAAAACAACATTAATTTACTACTTTACTGCCTTACACTTCTGCTGGTCAGAAATTCTAGTTGAGTCTTACTGGGCTAAAATCAAGTTGATAGCAGAACTCCATTTTATTCCAAAGGATCCACAAGAAAATTCATTTTTTTATCTCCTCAGGCTTCCTTAGGCTTCCCTCATTTAAGGCCTCCTTCCATCCTTAAAGGCAATGATGAAGGGTAAAGTCTTTCTCACAGTAATCATAGCAACCTTCTCTTCTGCTGCTCTCATCCATGCTCAAGGGACTCTTCTGATTATACCCGGAACACGGAGATGATCCAGGATAATGTCCCTGTTTTAAGGTGAGACAGTTAGCAAACTAGTCCATCTGGAAACATAATTCTCCCTTTCCATGAAACACAGCTATTTCAGGTTCTGAGTTTTAGTACATAAGCACTGGACAAGGACACATCTTTCTAAATAACTTCTCTACTTAGCTCTGCTGTAGGATTTGGAAATTACCACCCTTACAGGGACACTAGTTTTGAAAACAGCAGCCTACTAGCTACAAGAGGGGAGAAATACATTTGAAGTTCTAAAAATCAAAACCAACAACAGCAAATAAAAACTCTTTACCATTTAAGTGTCATTATGTGGCCTGTATGGCAGATACAGAAAAATGGTCTTCTCTTTATTTAATCTGATTTAATACATACTCTGTGTGAAGAGTCTTATGTCCAGGACATTTACTGAATAATAAATGACTATCATTTAACACAACTTCCTGAGGCAATGGTAGCAGATGGGGCAAACAACAGGCTGACGATACATCTTAAATATCTGAGGAATAGTATATCTATAAACAACTCTGAAGAGCTCTGACATATTACAGGAAAATAAGAAGGGTATGTATACACACAGAATTGTATGCATGTTCAGGAAAAATCTGATAAAGCCCTAATCTCTAAACTTTATAACTTAAAGCCCTGGCACAAGGAAGTAAAAACTGTGGTAAAGCTGTAAGTTGTCAGAATATTTAGAGCATCACACACACACACACACACACACACACACACACACACTGATTTAAGACATTTATGAAAATCTCTGTCCAATCATTTATCTTGTCACTAAACTAACTGAGCAGTAGCCACACATGACAAAGAATACAGCACTTACAGAAGTATTTTGGAAAAGTTATTAAGCAAAAATTCAGCAGCAACAACAAACCCCTGCAAAAGAGAGGCAAAGGGAATATGATTGAAAGTTAGCAAGGAAAGGGGCTGGGGATTTAGCTCAGCAGCACAGTGCCTGCCTGGCAAGTGCGAGGTTCTGAGTTCGATCCCCGGTACCAGAAAAAAATAAATAAAATAAAAAATAAAGTTAGCAAGGAAAGATACAATTATACAATGAAGCAGAAAAGTATTGTCCCTACCCAGAGGAAAAAAAGGTCCACTAAAACTTTCCTTTGACAAACAGCTGTTATAAATATGTCCAAATAAGCAAAAGAAAGTGTCTGAATAATTAAAATATAAGAATGCTTTTTCACCAAATCAGAAGATCAAGAGAGAGAAATTATTTAAAAATTGAAAGTCCAGAGTTGTAATGTATAATCATTAAAATGAAAAGTTTACCAAAGAAGCTCAAGAGAAGATTCTGGATGATCAAAGGAAGAATCAACGGGCTTGAAAACAGGTCAGTTGAGAACATGCAGGCTGCACAACAGAAAGAAGAAAGACCAGAGCCCCAGAGATCTGCAGGACACTGTCAAGCACGCCCACATGCATCCTGGGGGTTCCAGAAGGAACGGGAAGGGACGCAGAGAATACTTGCCAAAATAATAGCTGAAAACTTCCCAAAATATTAAAAAATATTAAGCTACACATTGAGGAAGCTTAGTGAACTCCAGGTTAGGAGTTCAAAGACTGCAAATTTAAACAAATCATTGGTGAACTGTCAAAAGTCAAGATAAGAAAATTTTGAAAGCAATCGAGAAAAATGATTCATCAAATACAAAGGGATGTCAGTAAGGTACTACACATGATCTTAGCTAAAAGGCTGAGAAGCAATTGGGATTGTCAGTAAGATTACTAGTTGACATCCCATCAGCACACACACAGGCCAGAGGTCAAGGGAAATTCAGCGTGCTGAAGGTAAATGCTAATTAAGAGTCATCTAGCTAGTAAGTCTACCCATCGTAAAGGAAGATCAACATATTTTCAAGTGAATGAAAATAGAGAATTCATCATGAGCGAATATTTCCTACGAGAAATACTAAGAGGAATCTTCAGGTTAAAATGAAAGGACATGAAGGTACAGAGCACAAGAAAAGGCAATTATAGACATAAATAAATGATAGTGGTCATTTATTACAAAAAAGCAATAAAAGGACAATAAAAGGAGAAATAAAAGGACAGAAACACTTAAGACTTATAGAAAATCAGCAGTAATTTGTCAGATGCAAATTCTGTCTTATCTTTTATTACTTTAAATACTTCAAAACTAAACACTTCAATCATAAACCAGACAATGGGAGGTATTTTTAAAATAGTCCAATTACTTATGGTCTATAAATGGCACTTTAGTTTAAAAATAGCAATAGATTTAAAGTAAAAGAATGGAAAAGATTTATTATGCTATTAATAAAGAGAGCTAGAGAGTCCATACTAGCATCAAACAAAATAGATTTTAAGATAAAACTATTTACTTTGATGATGATAAAATGACCAATTCATCACAAAGATGTAAGAATTACAAGTATATAGGCACATAACAACATAGGCTCAAAATAAATGATGCAAAGCTGACAAAATTAAAAGAAATACTGGCAACTAAAAATAGTTGTGTATTTCAATGTCTTGTTTTTACTAATGGGCGTAACATTTAGGCATAATATTGACAAGAACATAAAACAATTGAGCAGCACTGTAAACCAGTCAGACACAATAAACTCCATCCAACAATAGCAGTATATACTTCTTTATGAAATCCCCATGGAACTTTTTCCAGCTGAAACCAAATGATAGACCACACAGCACACAAATTCTATAATCTCAGAAAATGGAATCAAATTCTAATGTTCTTTCTCTTCTTTTTTTTTAAATTTTATTTTAAAGACAATAAAAAACAATTACAATGATACAGAACTGTTCTAATCCACAACACAAAACATTTGGGAAATTCACAAATACGTGGCAGTCAAATGCATACTAATAAAAAATGAACGTATAGTATCAAGGAAGAAAGTACAAGACATGTCCTTCTTACATGCATCCTGCGGGCTGTGTCTGGAAGAGATGAGCATTCACAAAGACGGCCTGAGTAAAGAGATCCACCTTCATCAGCGTGGGAAGGCACCGTCCATCCGTGGGTCCAGTAGAGCAAAAGGGCACGGCACAGCAAATTTGCTCTCTCCTTGAGCTGGAGCAGCCACCCATCTTTTTTAGACTCTGACATCAGAATTCCTGACTCTTAGGCACTCAGACTGACTAGTTCAGACCTTCAGACGGACTGACTTCACCACCAGTTTTCCTGATTCTCCAGCACACACAAGGCAGAATGTGGGACTGCTCAGCCTCTATGCTTGTGAGCCAGTTGTGGAGATAAACCCCCCTTTTATGTACATATGTCCTATTTGTTCTGTTCTCTGGAGAACGCTTAATAATACTCTCTCTGGTGGTTTTTTCCAAATCAGATGATGAGGTGAAGGACAGATGCAAAGCCTTGGGGGAACTTCTAGGTGATCCTTGCTTCTCCGCCCACCCTCCTCGGTCCAGCTTGCTGTCTTGTTTTCTGACTCCACTGACTCTCAGAGTCCCCAAGGCACCACACACCCTGCTTTGAAGGCCAAAAGTCAGCAGTTGCACCAGGCAGCATGAACCTCCCTTAGTGCCCACCTGAGGGCCTGCTCTGGCACTGGACAGGCTGACCTTGTCAATTTCCAGTGTATTAATGCTTCTCAAGATCCCCTGCTTTCTTCCAGGACTCCCAGATCTTTCAGTGATGTGTAAGGCTGAATTTCTCCCTCACCCCTTATCTCATGAGGCTCCTCAGGCGTCTGCCACTGAGAATGAACCCTGGCTCTTACACAGGATCCTCCTGTTGCATTTGCTTGGTCATTCAAGAAACAAACATCTTGAGCACTCCCACACATTATTCTTGGATGCTGTGATGAACAAAGTAGATAGCATCCCTGCCTCTGAATGTACACGCTATTCAGCAGTTGCCACAAAGAATTTAACAGCTACAGAACAGGAAGGCACCAGCATCAGGATTCCCCTCTTCTGGGGCCTCCACTAAGGTTACAAGAAAAACTATCGACGTGGGACTAAAGTAAAAACCTCCAGTCCGATAACGTGTTCCCAAGGAAGTAACCAAGCTAGTCAGTCCCAAAAAGCAGGTAAGTCCTGGGAGAGTCAGAGGCTGAAGCAGAGACGGCCCGGGGCTACTGGGGAAGGTTCCCATCACAATAGTAAACCTTGTCCCTCACTACTAAACTCACTCAATGGCTTCCTCACCTTCAGAACCCACCTCCCACTATAGGCCACTTACCTCAGGCATCTCTCTTGCTCTCCCCTAGGGCTGTACTTAGAACTCCCCGGGTGGGTTCCCTCTACCTCCCCCTCCCTCTCCTGCATGCCTGCTGGCCTAGATTTTCTCGAGAAAACCCCCCAGTTGGCTGCACAGACTCTCTAGGAGTGCATTTTCCAAATCCTCCACCTCAGGCTAGGCGCAAGTCCGCTGGGAATGTCCACTCACATGCAAGTTGTGTCAGGGGGCGGGCAGTTGAAGGATGAAGCTGAGGCCTTACAGTGAGCTCCAGCCAAAGTGTGAATGGGCAGAGAGGCCGACAAGGGCTGGCTGGAGAATGACCTTTCAGACGCTCCCCCAGAGCAGAGGATGTGAATCCCTGTGAGGTTGTGGGGTTCACTTGGAAATGAAGAGCAAAGTATTTGTATGTGTGAACATCATTAATAGGACTAGCTTCAACTTAAAGCTGACTCGTACTATAAGAGGAAAGCAGGAAACGAACACAGATAGAGGAAACTGGTTGTCGTTAGTGTCTATGATTACATCTATAGTAGAGCACCCAAGTTAACAGAGGAAACTGACAACAATTCAGTAACTTCATTCTCTAATTTGACAAACCTCTCTAGAACACTTAGTGGGTCATTCTAGGCACTGGGAATAGAGCACACTCCCCATCCATCGAAGGGGAGGGAGTGATTGAAGAAGTAAGCATTTAATTGTAACTACACTAAGTGTTACCTTTTACAAGTGGAAGCTGTAGTGGGGTGCCTATTGTCCCCCAAATTCCTAAACACTTACAATATTGACATGCAATGTTATTTGGAGTTAAGGTCTTTGCAGATGACATTACTTAAGGTAAAGGTATACTACATAATTGTGGGCTCTATGTCCAATGGCCTCTTTATAAACAGAAAGATGTACAGGGACATTCACAGGTAATTAAATATTAAAGTTACCCTACAAGACAAAAAATACGGTTAAGGTAAAGATATCCAGAGGAGAAACTTTTTCTGGATTATCTATACGGTAGTCCTCACCTGAATACAGTCACTTGTGTTCTTGTAAGACAGACACACAGAGGAGGCCTCAGGCTGAAAGAGGCAGAGGCTGGAGGACACAGCGACAGCTCCGGAATGACAGCAGCTGCCAGCTGCTGGCAGAGGCAGGAGGACCCGCCAGACGCTGGGCCCTCCAGATGGGAGAGAGAATGAATGAATGTTCACTGAGTTAAGCCACATAGGTGGTGGCAGTTTGTTACACTACAGGAAACAAATACTGGGTCTTCAGCTTCATCATACTCTACAGTCTCTTCTGCTCTACCTGGGATGACTGTCATCCTCATGGTAATTTCAAGGCATCCTCGTATGTTCCAAGTACTGCTAGCCAGCAGGCACAGCCCATGCATGTGGGAGCAGACCACCACAGCCTTCACGCACAACTCAGAGAAGAAACAAGTCCCTCGCACCCACACAGAGCACAGTGCCCTGCTCAGTACCGAGCGCGTTTCGTCTGACTTCATCCTCTGACAGCGCCGAGATTCAACACTGCTACTGGACCTGTTGCTCAGTTGGGGAAGATGCAACGCAGGGAGGTTGGGTGACAGCAGAAGAGACAGCTGGTGGGGAGCAGAGTTCGGGTCCCAGCTCTCGGAGGATTGGCCCTCACCAGACTATACAGCCTCTAGCGTAAAACTCTGCCTCCAAATCTTATCTGCTATTGAAATTCTCTGGGGAATAACCCACTTTAGACCTTGTTCAAGGAATGTAAAGCCCAGAGTGTTAGATAAGAACTACAGACATACTTTTCCATCATGATCAGTTCAAAGATAAACATGGAAAATCCCCTTCTCAGTCCAGAGTATTTCTTCCTCAAGTTCTAGCTGTCGGTTGCACATCTTGGTGTGTGACCCGTCACTTTCTTCATCGCCTCTGTAACACAGACCAGGCAAGGACATCCCCAACCAGCTGCTGCCCATCAGAGAGAAGGGGCATCTCCAGTCATGCATCTGAGCACCGGTGACAACAGGCCTTGGATGAAACTATAATTGTCTCGTAACAAGTCTCATTTTGGGCATTTCCTCTTGAGAAAAATGATCCAATTTTAAGTGCGTCTCGGTGTTTTGGAAAATCCAGCTAACCTATTAAAAGATGAGAAACTTTCTGGTCTGGTAAGCTTGATTTTCAGAGAATAGGAGTTAGACTAGGACAGATTTTAGTGGAAGTTATAACTCATTGGTGAAAAATATAATCTCATCTGTGCTGAGACATTTCACTAGCTCTGCTCCCTGGGAAATGAGGCAGCTGATGGGAGATAGAACCCCATCCACGGTGACCTACTGAGCTTGAAAGATCTGAATAGAGCAGCTGGGTTCCTGAAACCTGGAGGGCACAGCCTTGCCTGGTTCACAGCCTGACAAGCCTCAGGAGCTACCGCAGCGCTGGGAGATGCCCAGCGGGCTGAGACGAGAGTCTGCAGGTGAGAGAGGCCACAGAACAGAACCAGCGCAGGCTGAGGTCCTGCTCCACGCCTCAGCCAGCAGTATCGCCTTCCCCTGCACACTCCATGGCGCCCCGCCCCATTCCCTGTCCTATAAATGGAGATTGTCCTACTTAAAATACTTTCGACAGTTATCGGAAACAAGAGTGCGGCTGACCGCAAAGCTGAGCAGATAATAAGGGCTCTGTGCCTGATCATAAAGATTCCTTCTAGAGCCACAACACGGGAAAAACACAAATTGATCATTTTCAAAGGTTTTTTTCTCGGTCCCCAATTCCATCTACCCCCTGAATCTCCACCTCTGGTAACTCTCAGTCTGCTCACTGCTGCTATGAGCTGGACTTGTTTAGATTTCACATATACATGAGATCATGTACTATTTGTCCTTCTGTGCCTGGCTTATTTTATTTAACATAATCCATGTTGTCCACAAGGACAGAATTTCATACTTTTTAAAGGCTGAATAGTATTCCACTGTGTTTATGTACCACATTTTCTTTACCCTTTCACTGGTTGATGGACCCTTTCGTTAATTTCATTTCTTGGCTATTGTGAATTATGCCCCAACAAACGTGAGAAAGTGGATTTCCCTTTAGGATACTGATGGCAAATTTTCAGTTTTCACCTTGTTTCTCTGTCCCTTACAAAGAAGTACTGTAGCAGATTGTCCCTGTCATGACTATGATTCCTACTTTTCTGATTAAACAATTCACAGATTAAAACTTCTGCCCAAGTTCATAAAGTAGAGATAAAATACAGCCGCAAGTTTGCCTTTTCATGATTCCTTCTGACGGAGCTATTATACAGGATTATTTCTTCTTGCTACTGTGATAAATAACTGCAAACTTAAAGGCCTAAAACAACTCGCATTGATTCTCTTACCCTTGTGAAGGTCAAGAAGCCAAAATGGGCCTCACTGGGCTACATACAGCTGAACTATTGGCAGACTGCAGTTCTTATGGAAGACTTCAAGGAGGATCTTTTCCTTGATTTTTTTTTAGTTCCCAAAGCCTACCTGCATTGCTTAGCTTGCAGTCTCTTCTCCATTTTAAAACTAGCAGAGAAGTATCTTCAAATCTTATTTTCTTAAGGAGACCCTAATGTAGGTCTCCCTGTGTAGTGCAGGCTGACCTTGAACCCACTTGTGTAACCCAAGCTGGCCTTGAACTCACAGCGATCATTCTGCCTCCACCTCCTGAAACCTGAGATTACAGGCATATGTCACTGCTCTTCGCACATCTTCAAATCTTGCTCTGATCCCAGCATCCTCTCTGCTGCTCTTCTACTTTAAAGGGCCCTTGTCATTACATTGGGTCCCTGTGGGTGATCCAGAATAGTACCTGTATATAAAGATCAGCTGATTGATTAGCAACTTTAATTCTACTAGCATAGTTTACAACTTTAATTCCCTTCTGCCATGTAAAAATATATTCCTTGTTCCAGAGAGTAAGATCTGACGGTCTTGGGGGAATCATTTTGCTGTCTACCAAAACTAGCAAAGAATATTTCACAAATGAAAAGGGGACCAAGAAATGGAAGGAAACAGCAGGGAGTGGAGGAGAGAAGGAAGTAAAAAGAATCAGGACCTATTATGTACGTGTACCAACTTCTTGCAATGAATGCAATCATTACGTACTGCAAATATGTACTAATAAAAATAGAAATTAAAAAATAACTCATTCTGATATGCAGGAAATTGACCCAAAGGAAGAAAAGTGCAAGAATCAATAATGAGCAAAGCATTTGCTAAATGTCTTCAAAAATAAAATTAACTTTGACTATAACATAATCATGAGAATAACACTGAGAAAAAAATAAGATGGAATTAAAATACTAACAGATAACACTGAAGATAGAAAGAGGTTATCAGAACTAAATTCTAATATTCTTGTTCAGTAGGAAGAATGATTCAGATACTCATTTACTTTAGATTTTATTAATTTAAATATATGCTGGGTGTAGTGGTACACATGTAATCCCAGTACTGAGGAGGCTGAGGCAGGAGGATCATGGCAAGTTCAAGGCTAACCTGGTTTATGTAGTGAGTTCAAATCCAGCCTGAATTACAGAAAGAGACTTCTCAAAAAACCAGCCTCCTTATTTCCAGTAGGTGAGGGGGGAACAATAAATGAAACTATTCATTAAAAAACACAGAAGGGGAAAAAGGAGGGATAAAATATACGAGATGGAAAACGGAAAATAAGTTGATAAAAAATACGTAATATGTTTATTTATTTATGGTTTGCTTCTATTTGTCCATTTAAAAATTGCTAGATAAAATAGTGTCCTATTTGTGTGAAACATGTTCTACATCTATAGCATAATTATACGGAGAGATTGATCATAAAAGCTAAAAAATATGATGAAGAAAAAAGTACTTGTGAATCAATAAATTTTTAGATACATTTACATCCTGGACAGGTAGTCAAAGAAAATGCAGGACTTTAATTCTGTAGCAATATAAACCAACAATTGTTTTGTATAAGTACGTCTTGTATGATATTTGGAACACAGTCATACCAAAACAAAATTTGTTGTTGATAGTAAATTCAAATTTAACTGGCATTCTGTTTTTTCAGGTTCTTGCTTTGTTTTGTTTTGTTTTGTTTTGTTTCTTTTCATTTTTCTCAATCTGGCAACTCTAGCCTGGAGCTCCTAGGAAAAAGGATCCTCAGAATTAGATCTTTAGTAACTTGGGTGATTTGCACCAGAGAGGGCAATTGTAGAAATAAACATGCAACTCCCACATTACCCATTTCCTCTAGGGAGAGAGCAGCTCACCCCTGAGCTGACCACCAAATGCCCCGCAGTCCTCTGTAAACCCGTCTTGGCCACAGCAGCACCTGCCACCTGCAGCCCTTCCTGAAACTACCATGTCTTTACAGACACAGAGGAGCCCCGGAAAGCCGTGCGGTCCTTTCCCGTAGTCACATTCAAGGTATCTAGAGTATTGAATTGATCAGACCTCGAACTGAAAAGTCCCTTGAAAGCTTTCTGGTTTCGCTTCAACTATACTGAGTGATGAGGAGTCCTCACTTCGCGGCTCCTGGGACCCACCGTGGTCACAGCAGGGGTGGGCAGCCAGCCCAGCTAGAGCATTTCACAGCCATCCAGGACCCATTCCGGCAGTTCTTCTTTCAAGGATCTCATTCTCCTTCAAGCACACTCCCACAGAGAGCCCTTATGAAATATGAATACCTAGAAGGCAAGTTAAGTCTTTAAATAGAGCAGCCCAAGGAGCTCCTCTTGGTGTACTTGCTGTGACTGCCCACATCCCAGGATCATGTGCCCAGCAAATCTCGTTACTCAGTAAACCTTGATGCTAAAGGATTCCTCACCTGCTCAGCACTCCAGCGCCTGTCAGTCTGCATGCCCTAGAGCAGAGCTTTTGGCCTAAGGGACCTCTTGCAGCGGCCCCTTCCCGCTGGCTCTCCCAGGTCCTAGCAGGCAACAGCATCTTCTGTTCCCACTTGTGTGGCAGCTCTTGTGGCCTGGTAAGTGCCAGGGACAACAGATGGCTTCTGTGCTGGGTGGAACTATTCCTCATGGTCACCAGATGAGCCAGCGAGTTCAAAGGGATTCCAGGCAGAAGATGCCTGGCAGTTCTGGCTCTATGAACTCATTAGCTTTGCTCAATTTGAAATGAGCCGGCAAAGCCAGTAGCTTATAGGATGCAACCCAGGCTTCATTTGCCAACACCTGAGGTCCTTGGATACGTCACAGTGACTTATTCTGGGAAATAATTAGCTTCTTTGCAAAATCAAATGAATGTTAGCATTTCCCAATTTCTGTCGGGACCTGTGGGGCTGGTTTATGACAGTGAGGCGCTCAGTGTACTTTCCACATTGATGAGTCTTTACCCTGACTTCAGAGTCAGAAGCGTGATCACTCACATCCTGAGTTTGGTGAGGAGGTGCAGTTTTGAGAATTCTGAAAGTGGTTTCAATATTTGACACCATTCAATCCTCAAGGCCAAAGCCACTGCCTCAAAGAGGAATCAGAGAAAGCAGTAGAAGTCACAGAGAAGCAGGAATTGGTCCTCAACCTTTTTATAGGACTGCAGGTCTGTATAGAGCTGTCTTAATGGTCACTAACGATAACAGGGGTGCAGTCCAGTAATGACAACTCCATGTTTGATGCTGATCCCGTAAGATTGTAATGGAGCTGAAACTCTCCTATTGCCTACTGACATTACATGCACAGGAGCGCTGTGGCCAGAGGCATTCCTCACGTGTCTGTGGTGCTGCTGAACGAACACACCTGCTACACTGCCACTCACATAAAACTGCACATACAACTGTGCATAGTAAATAATACAAGGTAAGGATAGTAAACTGTTTATCATTATAAGTGCTGCTGAGGTAAGCGCAATAAGCTGTTACTATTGTAGAGCGCACATCTTCTACTTGTAAAAAAAGAAAACCACAGTGCAAAGTGTTAAGCTGGTGGCAGTCTCATGCATTTCATGTTTAGCCCCATCTCATGATGGCACAAAGGAGCCAGGCTGAGTGCTTGACTTGGACCACAAGGTTTGTGTGAGTGCTGTCCGTGAGGTATACACAGAATCCCCTGTGATGTACTTTTGAGAATCCCATCAAGTGTCGCCAGAGTGTATTATTATACAATATCCAGTAGAGTGAGGAACAGAGAGGCCAGAGCTGTGAAAGGAAAGCAGATAAGCCATGTGCTCTCTCCCCTGTGGGCCTGCCCTCATCTTTTCCACACAAAACTCCTCCCCCAGTGTTACCTATACCTTCTCCTCTCTGAGTCTCATATTTTCCCCACTTAAAGTTTTCTTTTTATATTTCTTAACATACTCCCTTGTCACTTTCCTTCTTCCCAATTAGTCTCCAGACTCCTGAGGACAAGCTCTACAATGACATCTCAGTGACCTGGGCTCTAGCATAAAAAAATCCATGGGCCATGGTGAGAAAACCTGCTTCAGAGGCAAGTGGCATGTCTGAGAGCAGCTACGCAGGTGCCTCATAGATGATCAGGACAAGAGAGGAAGCACAGAAGGAGTGATGAGCCTGTCCTGGAACTGCATTGGAAATGCACTTGTAGAAACTAACAGCAATGATTTTTAACATTTGTTTCCTTAATATCTCCATATCCTATTTTTCACGACAAGTATTCCCAATACCGAAATGAATTTTAGCTGAAAAGTTTTGTGTACATTCTGTGCACTATTTCATCTTCCTTACACGCACTAAAGGCTAATCTAAACCTATTCATCTGGTTTTAGGCCTCTATCATCCATCCACTGAGGATCTGGTGTAGTCAGGGTTTGCAGGGGAAACAATTTAAACTAGGACACATAATTTATAGGATTATTCTGTCATAGTCACCCAAAAGTCAAGTACAAAGGAGTGCAGGAAATCTGTCCACACACTAAAGACCCAAAGAATCTAACTGAGGGCCTGGATCCCATGGTAATGTCCTGCGTGGATCCAACTGAAGACCTAGAGCCCATGACAATGCCTTAGGCACGTCTGCTTCATGTATCTGTACTGGTAAGGCCCAGAGGTCAGTGGTGGGAGCTAGAAAGCCTATGCCAGCAGGATGAGGGATCTGTGCTAGCAGGCTGAGGGCTCTGCACTGCAGCCAGGAATTGACACTCAAAGTAAAGACCAGAGCTCCTCTGAAAGGTACCACAGCCGTCTTCAGTGGCAATGAGGTCACGAGCATCTCTGACGAGAACAGCAGAGCCCATATCAGGAAAGCCAGCATGACAAGCTCCTCCAGGAGAACCAACAGCTCCACTTCCTCTCCAGTTCTCCTTTTTGTGTTGTTGGCCACAACCCGCAAGTGGTCCTTCCACACCCAGCACCACACTGATTCAGTTCATCCGGGTGTTACAAGTTGACCACGAGTTGTCAATCCACCACAGGATCTCTCAGGAGAAGCTCAGCAAACTGGGGTTTCCAGTTCACCCGAAAGTACGGGGTCGGGGCACTCAACACATCATGCTAAGAGAGGAGGGTGCTGGGTCAGTCCTGCCATGGTGACTCAGACATGGACCTACCCAGACCTGAAGAGAAACCCCAGGCCCAGGTAAAGCAGCGAGTTCCAGCAGGTGTAATGTCTCCGGGGGCAGGCTGGCTGCCAAAGGGGAGACCTATGGACAATGCCAGGCTTTGGAAACGTCACAATCCAGGCAGTGACTTCAAAGGGAGTTGCCCTGGCCCTATTGTTTGTACCTTCACACGATCAAAAGACCACATCTTGCCTAACCTTGGCTGCTGTGGAAACAGCCTAATCACGTGATGTCCTGCTCACCTGATAGGTTTTCTTCCCACCTGAACTATGCGTATGGCCTCCCCATTTTCATAATAGTGGCTAAGCTTTAGGAGCATTCATTATGTGTCAGAAATTGATTATATGATTCTTCATTTATCTTCCTGGCAATCCTACTGATTAGATGTTACTGTCTTTTTTGAGACAGGGTCTCGCTATGCAGTTCAGGCTGGCCTTGAGCTTACTTTGTAGCCCAGGCTGGTCTCAAACTTGCAATGATCCTCCTGCCTCAGCCTCCTGAGTGCTGGGATTACAGGTGTGCACCACCATGCCCGTCTAGATGTTATTATTCTCCCTCCACAGATAGATAAGCTCGGGCTACAAAAAGTTAAAGAATTTGCCCATGGTCACATAACTGACAAATAGATAGCCAGTGTGCTTGGAGTATGCTTAAAAAGCAAACTATGGCTTATCCAAGGTGACACTGACCAAACAGACATCATTACTCCCAATAACCTCAGGTAGGAGGGCTGTCCAGCCTCCCTCATGCCTTCCTAGACATGTTGCCTAATTTAATTTCATTCCTGAGAGTCAATACATGTATTATTTTAAAGGAAAATGAAAACATTCCAGAAGAACATTTGAGTATAATTTCAAGCTCAAAAGAACACAAAGATCACTTTACAAAGAAGTTCTATAATGAATAAACTCTTCATAGGGGGTGGGGAAAAGCAGGAAAAATAAAGTTGGATTTCCTTGGGATCAATTCAACTCTTTAATTCTGACTCTCAGTTACTAACAAAACATTCCCCTATGCAACCCCTCACCCCACACCGCTTTATCAAGCAGGAAATTATGGGAACTTTTATTAAAATTGATGCATCAACTTGGCTATTGTTCCTTCAAGGAGATTTTAGGAAAGAGAGAAAACTAAATTCCCCAGAACTTGAGATTTGGTGATAGAACACTTGTCTTCTCGATGTTTTGTAAAGAATCTTTGCAGAATCAAAGAAAAATGCATTTTACGAGGGAAAAGTTAGGGAAAAATCAACGAAAACAATATGGTGGACCAAGGGCCTGGGACTGAGGGGGTGGGGAAAGGTTGGTCAAAGGACACAAAGTTTCGGGTGAGCAGGAAGAGAAAAGGCAAGAGCTCCATCATGTGTCTTGGTGACGCTGAGGCAGAAAAGTGCGATGCATTTCCGCACCCCTCATGAGGGTCAGAGCGTGTACCTCTGCAACGAAGGATGGATTAACCAGAAAGCAAAGCATGACAAATTCATGTACTCCAAGGTTTACATGACCAATGGAGCCTTTAGAAATGTAGGAAACTGTCTGCTTTTATTCTATGAAAAATGCAGAGCAATGTAGAAGCGTAACTAGATAAAGGGTCTGAGCTAATACAATAAACTGGAGGGGATGGAGGTAGCAAGGTCTGTCTGCCCCGATTCTTCTTGGCCTGGCTGGGCAGCCTTCCATTCTCTCCAGTGTAGGGCAGGACCTTTCTGGAATGAGTGACCCTTCTAGGTTTTACAGCTGCCTTTGAGGCAGTCCCTGAACAAGACTGGATTGTCCTTGCTGGCAGCTCCTCACCACCCACCCAGCCCTGTCCTCTGCGGCCCAGGTTACAGTACCTGGTTGAGCCTTTTTCACTCTGTGCATTGCATGAGCACCTGACTGTTCCGTCCATTCCCCTTTAACCTGAGGAATATCTGCTCTTCCTATAAACTTAGCAGAGGTAAACCAAACCCAGAAAAGCCTGCAGGGAGTTCCTCTGTGGCCAGGACTTCCCAAAGGAGCTAATGCCACACCCTGACCGGTCAGTGGGCTACCTTGCTGGAGGTGGGGGTGTGCCATGGCAACAGGCAGCGTTCTCCATTCTCTATGGGCCGTGGGGCTCGGCGCCAATGACATGTCACTACTTGCAGGTCACGGAGTGAGTGTGCAAATGACAGTGATCGCAGCTGATAAAGCAGTGTATAGTTCCTGCTCAGGTCACAAGACCTACCCGAGACTGGACATCATTGGAAATACTCTAAATTTTGTATCTAATGCTGAGTTATGTACCCCTACAAGTTTCTTCAAAGATTATGTAAAGACTCAAAGCCATTGGATAAATACAATGTTACTCCCAGGGGATCAAGTGTATAAAAATGACAAGCTAGAACAGAAGGAAGTGTAAAACAAGATCTTTATAACGAGGCTTTTAACAGGTGAAACAGAACGTCACCGGAACACCTTGCCTTTACACTTGGCCATTGGAGTTCATGCTGCAGATTCTCTGAAGGGCCACGTTAGCCCATCTGCTGGGCTGTTTCTCTGGAAATGTTTAAGGAACATTTGCAAGGAGGAAGCTTCTGCTCTGTCCCCTCAGTAGCACAGAGCAGCAAAAGTAGGCTCACAGTGACGGTGCTTGATTCCCTCAACCTTCCCAAGTCAAAGTCAGCACAACCCTCGCTGCCCAATGGGTAGGAACAAAGACAAGAGAAGTCAGGAAGAGAGAAAAGAAATTTATTTAAGAAAATCTTACCATTTAAAAAGCATATAATATGGCACGTAAAAAAGGATACAGACTTCAGAGATGGAATTCTGGTGCTGCCATACACATCCATGTGACCCAGGACAAGTTAAACCTCAGTCAGATGTATTAAATCCGCATAAAGACCTGGCCTATGGCCTGGGTGACCAGGAGTGCCAGGCAGTGGGGGCTGATAAGGACATCGCTGTGGATCAGGTGTGGTTTAGTCTCAAGGGTACACGTGTTGGATGCTTCCTCTTCAGTGTGGTGATGTGAGTGGGTGGTGGATCCTTTAAGGAGTGGGACCTGGTGGGAGGTCTTTAGACCACAGGAGCAAGCCTTCTGGGAGGACTGAGGTAGCCCTCCGGGCTTAGTTAGTTCTTGGAAGAGGGTTGTTACATAAGAGGCAGTACAGCCCCTCCCTGCTTTCTCTTTCTGGTTTCCTCTGTTGCCATGTGATTGATCCCTCTTGCACACGCATCTGCCCTGATTCCATGTGGTAGCACAGCCTTGGGGGCCATCTCTAGGGCAGATGTCAAGGTTGTACTCATAAACCTCGAAAACTCTGAGCTAGAGAGATTGCTTTTCTTTGCAAATCACCCAGCTTCAGGTATTTGTTACAGCAACAGAAAATGGACTATTACAGGAACTTCCACTCTAATCATTTGAAAGGCTGATTGTTTATACACTGTGGATTGCGCTTGATCTCTGGCACCCAAGGTGTCTAATAAAGTGGAAAAGGGAAAATGAGAATAGGAGAAAAATTCTCTTTAATCTCATTAGTGCCCAAATCATTTCTCCCATATTTAAAAGACACTAAAAGTCAACATTAGAGGGTCCAAAGTCCTCTCAGGGATTATGAAGTGGTTAGAGTTGAAAGGGCACTCAGCTCTTAATCTCATAGAGGATCAGACACTGCAGAGTCCACAGCAGTCAAGAAACAGTGGGACAGACAGTGTACCCAGGGTGTGCCCAGGAGTCTGTGTAAAGGAGCCTGCTGGGGACAGGGGGATATGGTTCTTTTAGATTGCTTTGGTTTTGATTTGGCTTTTGTTTTCTAATATGTCCTTTTAAATTTCTAATTGTCACGTAATTGTACATGTTTATAGGATGCAGTATCACATTTCAGTATGTCACACGTACACAATGTGTAATGATCCGATCCAGGTAATAAGTGTATCCATCACCTCAAGCATTTATCGTTTCTTTTGTTGAGGACATTTAACATCCTCTTTTACCAGCTATTTTAAAATAGCCAGTTAATTGCTGTAACCATAGTTACTGTTCTGTGCTGTAGAGCAGTAGACACCATTCCTCTCACCCAGATCCTCCTGCAATGACTAACCACCCTCCCCCCCTCACTTTCCTGCCATTCCCACATTCATGTGAATTAGAAACCACTATTTCACCCTCCACTTCTATAAGATCAGCGTTTATAAATGCTGTCTTCACCCAGTTTTCAGGCCCTATAGAGACCAGTTAGCTCCCCTGCTTTGGCAGCCAAACAAATCCACACTCCAACAGCCTCCTTTTCAGGAGTCGCACACTTAAGGTCACAGTCCTTGTGCCCTCATCACCCCCAGGGCCCAGCACCAGGCCCCCAGGAGACAACTCCTGTGTACAAAGCCCTAAAGTGGTTCAGATAGGTCATCCTTGTCACCTGCCCTGCTTCTTTCCACAGAAGCTGCACAATAAAAGTATTGGCTCAGAGTCTTCTCTCCCTGGCTACCTGGCCACCTGGTGCTTCCGGGCTGCCCTCCCCAGGGATCTGTGAGTGTAACTGTCTGTAAACTCTTTCTGGGCTCTCTGCTGACCTGTGTCTGACCTCGCTATTCTCCCCCAAGGGAGCCCAGTTAAAATTGTTGCAGCCCAGGGATTACAGCGTTCTCCAGGTTGGTGGCACCAGGGCATGTCTCCTCCCGACACCCTCAACCTCTGCCACAAGGCCAGCGTTGTGGCCATTTTGTCCCTTGGATTTTAGTCAAGCCCCTACTTTCTAGGTAAAGATAGATGTTGCTGCTCCTGCTCTCATAGAGCAGTTGCTGCCTTTCCCACTGCATGGGACAGGCAGGGGGCAGGGGAGCTCTTCTTCCATTAAATTATTGGAGCTATAGTATCCCATGTCAAATGCCACTGGTCTTCCTGCCTGAAGCAAACTCCTAGGAGAGGAGTGGTAAGGCTCACAGGCAGAACCTGAGCTTGCGTGGCACAGCTCCAGGAAGAGGGATGTTTGCTGTGTTCTTCTTGCCCATAGGTATAGCGTGTAGCCCGGAAGAGGAACATGACCCTCAAAGACTCATGGGTGTGGCACCCTAGGAGCTTGTACTGTCAGAAGACAAGAAGATAGTCCCAGAGATTTCAGGGCTGCTTCCTATCAACGAGCAGAGAGCAGCTTCCCTTCCCAAACCTAGAATTGATTTATCCTTCTGGTTCTTTTCCCAGAAATCTCCTTCATATGTCTTGATTTGTTATGCCCCACTAGTGTAAAAATATTTAGAAACTTTTCCCAAAATGACTTACCTGTTAAAGTCAAGAATTTCTATAAGTTAACCTGGTGATGAAATCCTTGAATAAATAACGATGAAACGCTTTTGGTGGGAAAGTTACATAGTAGGGTGATGCTGCTACTTACAAGTATGTGGTTAGGTTCACTTCTGAAAAGCTAAATTTATACCCAGAAATTTAAATATCCTAGGATGTAGTTTTTTCTTCAAAAAATCATAGAATCGTGCTAAGAGTTTAGCTAATTATGAGAATCTCTTTTTGGTAATGTCACTACGTAGGGAGAGATGAGCTGCCCCTACATCTGCTAAGTAGATAGAACCCAAGGCTTTGGTTACAACAAGGGACCCTTTACTTGAGGCAGCAAATAAAAGATATTTTTCAACAAAGAAACTATTGCTTCAAAATTAATGAGTAGCTCTTAACGTTTTCTTTCTATTATTATATAAAATGGTTAATCACAAGGAATTTATAGTATCACAAGGAATTGATAGGTCAGGGAACAAAATATAGTCTCGATTCAATAAGGAAATGATTTCTATTTTTAATGCAATTTTACTTGTTTGGAAGATAAAAACAATGTGAAACTTTATCTAACCCCAGTTCTCCTGGTACGTGCTCTAAGAAATAGGTACTAAGCTCCACCTCCAGCCTTCTCAGTGGCTCAGAGCACCTTAGTTCCTCTGCAGAGACTCTGGATTAGCCTTGTCCCCCTGCCTCGACCATCCCCAGGTGATTGTTAAGTAAGTTAGCTTTGAGCGTTTTTCACTATGCACATTCCCACTCCTGCGGTAACTGAATACAATCACCTCCTTGCTCTATGCATTTTGTTTTCATCGGTTATCACTGCTGTGACTGGATAAGACCACTGTATCCTCGCAGGTGACAAGGCTGTCTGGTCCCTTGAGCTCTGTTTCTCTGTGATGTAGATACTCAAAATCCTATGCTCAGGACTCTTGCTCGATGGTAGCATTCTCAGTCCTTCTCTCTGTCCCTCTGTCTCTGTCTCTGTCTTTCTGTCTGTCTCTCTGTCTCTGTCTCTCTCTGTCTGTCTCTCTCTCTCTCATTATACATCCATAATTTAAAAAGGTTTTTATCTCTAACTAGTAGTTCATAATATTTTCTTACTTCCAGATGGTTTTAGTAAATTAGATTACAAAATATCTTAAATTAAAGGGATTCTATTCTGACTGGTTTAGAGAAAAATAGTTACAAATAAAATAAATATTCCTAAAGTTCCCAGAAACTGAGGGAATTGACCTTCCGATATTTTCAATATGTTTTTTTAAAAAGTATCCTTAGAGAAACCAGCTCAAGTGTTTTACAAATTCAAGCTCACATAATGTCGGTAAGTTCTTGGCAAATGAGATTAATTTAATATTATTGATTTAATAAAAACAACTGCTACGAACATATTTCTACTCTACCTATACAGTTGTACTGATCAAATAAGCTAGCATTATTTCTATTGAATGTTTATATGATGAATATTTATGATTATGAAAAATGTAATTTATGTTTAATCAAATTGAAACATTATTTTGACAAACTTTATTTCACCTGTAATTATGTTTTCAGTGTGTCAGCTGAAAGATTGTTTCCAAGATCTTCAGGTAACTTAAAACTGGGACTAGTGCTAAGTTGGTTAATGAATATTCATGAGCTATTAAGATCACTTCTAAGCAAGAGAATTCTGTAATACAATCTATTAAGTTTTTAAGTGTATACCAAGTATACACTTGGGTTTTTTGATGAATGTGTTTGTTTTTGCATCTTTGAGAAGCTGCCATGCAAGAAGCACAGTGATAGAAATTTCTGCGATGTGTATTCACATCTGCTAGCGTGTGACATTTCAGGATTATCTACCTCCTCGCTTTCTGAGGTAGATTTCAAAGACACTGTTTTGCTTAAAAGTTCCAGTCAATATTCATGAATGAGAGTCTACTAGAAGCAATAAAGACATAGCAACAACTTTGCATGCAAGGTATGAAAGATATGTTTTTGTTAAAGGGAAAAGAGAACAGTTTAGTTCCAAAATAAAAATGATTGATTGCTCTAGAATAAGAAAGAGAAAAGTGTAAGATAAAACCTGAAAAGAAAGATGTGGAAGGTCCTGGGAAAGGGAGTTTTATTTGGAATGCTCCACACCAGCTAAGGTTTAGTGGGTTTACTTATAAGGTTGTCAAAAGGGGCTTGTGTTTACATTCTTCTTGGGCTGTAGGTCTGCACTCACTGAGAGACTGTGAAAGGTTTTCCTTTACCTTCTGAAGAATCTGCCTAGAAGGCAAAGATGCTATGCCTGATCAGAACTTCCTGTGCTTCCTGTTGACTTTATCATGTCCTTGGATATTTAAGAGTACCAAGCAGTCTCGCTTTTGAAAGTGCTGAGATTCTTTACAGTCAGGTTGCCACCTATATTTTCTTTTAAAAAAAAAATTTAGTGTCACTTTGGTGGAGGAGTCAGTCTAGTACTGTTGCTCAGTAAACCATGATTAAATCTTAATAAACCATTCAAGTCACTTAACAACTTTCAATATTTTGCCTTTCCAAGTCATATCTGAAATGATCATTTGCACCTCAGGCAGTTTACAAGAGACCACTGGGAAATCACAAAGGATTTCCTTTACCTTATAAAAGTAGAGGTGTACAAGACAGTAAGAAGGGTGGAAGAAAAGGGATAGAGGTAGCTGGGATACTGGGTCCCCAAATAAAGTTAGGTAGGAGGAATTAGTTCTACTGTTCTGCAGTACAGTATGGGACTACAGTTCACAAAAACTTATTAAATATTTTATAAATATCCAGAAGAATTAGAAGCTTTTCAACAGAAAGAAATGATAAGTGTTTAAGTATAGAGAATACTAAACTGCCCTGATTCAATCAATGCATATTGTATTCCTTCATGAAATTACCACAAAAAATGTGCAATTATGGCACATCAGTTTAAAAAGAGAGATGCTGGAGATAACCAGGCTTATCTGATTTATAACTATTGAGCTGTATGAGAAGCACTGCCAAGTCATGAGGTGTGTCTTCTCCCCTAGGTTAGATTTGTGTAGGCAAAATGCTGTCCACATAAGGAGTTTATAAACTGTGAGCATACCAGATGTCCCCAGAGATCAGCCAGTCCCTGATGTCTACTGTTCAGAGTCCTGGAGCTCTGCTGCTCCAGGGTGATGCTATCAGTTATGATTTCACTTCTTTTTTAAATGCCAACTTGGTTATGACCATCTTTCTTTAATTTGAATCTAACATTGTCTCAGCCAGTAGTTTTCTACTGGAGCTTGACACCTTATCTACAAAGCGTATTAATATTCAGACATTCAGAGCCCGTTCTAATCTTCCTGTAACATTCAGAGCCCGTTCTAATCTTCCTGACCCTCTGTAACTGGATATACTTCATATATTCTTGATATATTTTAACTATATTCTTAGTAAATTCATTGTATATTGCATCAGGATTATTGTGTTATATCTAAAGGTACTTGTACTTTAAAAAGTATGCCATGCATTTAAATAAATCACACATAATAACCATTCTTCTTTGAAAATAGGATTAATTTTAGAAAATAAGAGTAACAGTATATAGGTATTTGTCTAAGCTTTTTGGAACGATTTTATCATTTTGGTTTGCATCCCATAGCAACAACCAAGTTTTTCTATTTGGTTGAACTATTCTTGTTATGAATTTTCATCTGACATTTCACTTCTGAAAATTATTACTAGTGTGTTAACTATGTTTCTGTAAGTTTTTTGTCACTTACAGATCCTTTTTGTCATCTACACATCCTTCTTATATGTCCTTGAAAGCTTTGCAATCATCTACAGGCCAGAGAGCTTCATTCTTCAAGAACTACACCCACGCCCAATGGAGGGACCACGCCCAGTGCCTGTGGGTACATGACTACTCTGGCATTGCCCAGCCACACCATTTGGCTGAGTTGAAATTTCCAGAACTCTCTCTAGTTGGTCTTGGAAGCATAAGGAATCCAAGCAGATAGGCTCATGAGAATATTGACCCAAGACACACCAGAACACACATCATTGCTCAGAACTAAATGAACATATAAGGGTTAGGGGCATTTAATTTGGAGGTCATTGATGTTTTAATTCGGTATGTCTTGGGGACATAACAGTCCTCTTGCTTTCTTTTTAAGTTGTATGTAATTCATAACAATTTAGTAGACTCTGGTCTTTGAAGCTGCAGTGAAACATTTGAAAATGATATCTCATTCTCCTTGCCTGAGCGCTCCACAATTGAGAACTCATATTGAGTAGTCTTACTTTTAATGGCAATACAATTATCTATCCAGGTTCCATAATAATCTTTCTTTCCTTGTAACAGGATATAACTAAAAACATTGGTGACATAAACAAGGCTATTCTAGAAATGCTTTATTTGAAAAAGATCGCCATTTAGTTAGATATGCTCGGACACTTTTAAGGAGCTAAAATTGACTTTATGAAGCAAATCCTTTTTAGGAAGACTTATCTGTTACTTGCTTTACAGTTTCCTAGCCTTACAGATGAGTAAAGAAGGTCACTTCCTGTTAAGCCTCAGAACTTTAGAGCATCCTGGAGACTTCAAGAAGAGAAGAATTTACTCAAACTTCTAAATATTACAAATGAAATCTGGTAACTTGTTCTTGCTTTGCTTTCTAAGCTCAGGAGACCTTTAGATACCAAATGTGAGATTCCTTATGACAATTTTCAGTGTAACAAACTTAAAGCCTATGTAGTAAAGTAACACTCTTACTTCTGTGGAATTAAGCAAGCCAAACCTTAAGAGATCTGTCTTATTTTGTGATCAGCAATAACCTCTCCATGGGCTGGGGAGATGGATCCATGGAAGAGTGCCTAACGTGTGCAAGACTCTGTGTTCAATCTCCAGCTTTGAAAAAGAAAAAGAAAAGAAAGAAGGAAGCAAGAAAAGAAGGAAGGAAAATCTTTCCCAAGTATTATGTTTAATCACAAAGAGAATGAAGGAAGGAAGGAAAATCTTTCCTAAATATTCTGTTTAACCATGCAGTAAAGGGGAAGTGTGGAGAGAAATGTTATTGCACTAGATGACTATAGTGTACCTACATGGGTTCTCAGAAGCTGGCCCTGCCTTTAAGCTGCTTTGTGGCTCCTTATAAATTGGAGGGTGACTGATGTATACACAATCTTTGTCTTGTATGGTAAAGAATGAGGTGACTTCCCCATCCCTGTGGAAAAACTTACCAGTGAATGGGGCAGGATTCTTTCACCCTACCTAGATCACCAGTTTTCTTCTGTAACCTGATATAAATACCCATACTAACATTTTCAATTTTCTTTCCTTCCTGATGTCACAGAGAACTCAAATCTGATCACCAGATTCTACATGAATTTCACACTGCCAGTCTGCTGGTCCTTTCCCAGAATCTGAGATGCTATGTGTACTAATGAGCTTTCCTGTTGCTGGACACAATACCCAACACTCACAGCTGAAAGGAGAAAAGGTTTAATTTAGCTCATGGTTTGGGACAATTCAGTCCATGGTTGGCTGACTCCAAGACAGGAACATCATGGCAGGAAGGCATAGCTGAGCAAACCTGCTTACTTCATGGTGGCCGGGAAGCAGAGAAAGGGACCAGTGCCAGAGAGGGGAGGGGTGAGGAACAGTGTATAGTCCCCAAGGCCATTTCTGTAAGACATACTCAGACAAACCCAGGGGCATGCTGTACCGATCAGCTAGGCATTTCTTAATCCAATGAAGCTGACAGGTAAGAGGTAATTGTCACACCATGTGAACTGAAACATTTGGGCTAGATCCAAATCTTCCAGGACATAGCACCACAGCAGAGTTTGGGGAGGATCAGTTTCTCTGGACAAGTCACTATCTGGTTCACTAAAGGAGTTGGACAAATGCTCCTGTCATGCACAACTTTATATGAGAGCCAACCACATGTGTGCACAGCAGTGAGCACACCCACAGCCCAACTTGGGAGTTTCTCAGCCCAACAGGATATTTAAGTACAGTGCTTCTTCACCCGGCTCTTGGATTTCCCTACTGGGCAGTTATCCTCAGGGCTCGGCACCTCATTCTTCCTTTCAAATCAACCTTTACAGTCATATTTCTTTCTCATTTTAGGCAGCCCTCTTTTAATATGCCTGGCATTGGAGACATTAACAGGACTGGCCTTTCCAACCCCATCTCACAGTTCTTCCAACCGATTTATGGAAACATCACCAGCCACAACTGCAGGAGAATATTCTTAGATCTGCTTCACCCTATTCCGCAGGTTTGTGGCACTACAAATGATTCACAAAGAATGGTGTTCACTCCTCTTCAAATAGAGGGGAGAGTGACAAGTTTGAACTTACCTGAGCAGCTGGGATTCTCAAAAATAATCAATTGGCAGGAAATCCTCCCTACCCTTTTTTCTTCCAAGAGAGGGGAAAGGCTCCAAAGGATCTCTCTCCCTGAGATAAAACCCACTCAAACCTCCCCTCCATGGCTCCACAAGTCCAGCTCTTCTTGGTGTGAAACCCATGAAACTCTAGATGGCCCTTGTCCACTTACTGCAACCTACCCCTAGACTCTCATCTTTTCTCTGAAGTCCATCCCCCAAAATGAGTGAGCCTTCTCCAAATTCAGTGGCCTGAACAGGGTTATCTCCTTCATCAGCCAACATGTTCTGTCTTTCATGGTCATACTGAGAGCTTAATTTATGTCACAGATATATGGAAAATAATGCCATGACATTGTCTATCTATAACCTTCCCAGGCAGTGTTAGGATTTCTTTTCCTTTCTTTTTTTTAGTGGTTGACAGGTTTTCACTCTCTTGGGTGGAGAAGGTCATATTTTCTATTGACTACACATACACACACACACATGCACACACACACACACACACACACACAGGTTAAGGGAAGGCAGTCCAATATTGTGGTTTGACCGTTTTATTGATCAGCAAATAACCTTTATGACCCGTCTCCATGGTTCCCCCATGTATTGAGGATGTAGTCTCCAGTGGTTTGGACACAGTCTCTGGAAAGCCACTTCTTGACTTTTATTCTGATCTCAAAATACAGAGAGTCCACCCCACTCTCAGGCCTGAGTGCAACGCTCAGGTGGCTTAACCATAGCTGGTATATAATGAGTATGAAACACACACTAGATTTCAGACTTAGTATGAAAAACAGAATGGAAATTACGTCCTTAACAATTTCATATTAATTTCATATAGATAAGTTAATATCCTATATATTACAATAACTAAAATATGTAGTTAAAAATTAATTTCACCTGTTCCTTTTATTACTTTCTTTTAATAACAACCAGAAAACTTTCTGCAGAACAGCACTGTCCTAGTTATTTTTCTCATTGCAGAGACAAAATATTCAACACCCCAAGTTAGAGGGAGAAAGGTTTACTTGGCTCCCGGTTTCAGTCCATAGTCAGCTGGCTCCAAAGCAGGGTGTCATGGCAGAGGAGCATGGCAGAGGAGAAACAGTGCATGGCAGGCAGAAGATAGCAAGGGCAAGCCAGAGATGAGAAGAGAGGCAAGACCACAGGTCTTTCTGTCCTTTATAGCTTATCCAGCTCACACCCTTAATCCTAGCATCCTTAATCCTAATATTATACCATACATCAATCCAAGTGTCACACACCCTAGATCTACCCACCTCTGAAAAGCTCCACCTATGACTGCATGAGGTTTTGGCTGGGGGGATATTTAAACACAAGCCATAACAAGCACTGCAAGTCTATGCCCTACCTAAGTAAGCCTCAACAAACGCAAAGTGAACTTAACAGGGACCTGCTTCAGCAGGATCAGTTGTTCAAAGGTCTCTCACCTCTTGTCTCCTGGAGTCTCCAGAGCTGAGATCCATAAGCAACAGAGTCCCTGAGCAGCAATAACAAAACCTACACCATGGAAGGAATTCCCCAGCCCAGGTAACCCACCAGCCCTCACCCCTGTGGGAGAGATCAGCCAAGTGTCAGGGTCTTGATATGACCTCTGGCCTGGGCACCCCAGGTGCTGCTCTGGTGTGTTCCCAGTGCTCACCAGGCCTGGGCTGGCTCCAGGACTCACAGGAGACCCCAATAGGGCAGACGGCAGAGAGCAGCCCAACACCCTCAGGCCTCTCTGTCACACCTTTTCCCTCTCAAGCACTGCCTTCTTCCCTCCTGTGCTGTGGAAAGGCTCTTATTTCTAGAACCACTGGATACTCACTTGACTCTCTCTGGGGAGGCTATTGCTGTCAGTGTTTAATGGTGCCTGCATTCCACTGTAAATGACGGCAGCAGCCCTGGCTGGCCTTCCCTGGAACAGGGGGGCGGGATGGCTACAGAAGCCTTTGCCCTCTGGAACAGGGATCAGAGCACAGCCCTACAGCCAGGCGTCTGCTGGTCCAAACCAGCCTGCATCTGCCTGTTCTTCCTTCCATCTTGTAAGAGCAGCATGCTAGACCTTAGTTTGGGGTTCTTTTTAAATCTTTATTTGTCCAGGGGATTGAACTGAGGACCTCTACTCTGAGCTACAACCTCAGCCCCTTTTTAAATTTTTTGTACTGAGATGGGATATTACTAGATTGCTGAGTTACCCATGCTGGACTTGAACTTTCTATTTTTCTGCCTCAGACCCCCAGAATGTTGGGATTACAGGCTTATGCCATCACCTTGGTTTCCCTTTTTTATTTTTGAAAAGGTGTTATGTGCATTGTCTGAAGTCTAGGATTCTACTCAGGCAGATCCCTCAAGGGTTCATGGAAAAGGGCCCTAGGATTCTGACCCCAGTGCAACTATCTTTGTGGTGTCTCTATAACAGCGCACATGCTTTGCAAAGAAATGAGGAAAAGAGAATTATGACAGACTTAACCGTATCAAGTTTACATGATTCAACAGATACATGCTAAGGTGGGTGTGGTGGCACACTCCTGCAATCCCAGTACTGGAGAGGCTGATGCAGGAGGATCTCTGTGAAGTCAAGGCTAGCCTGGGCTATACAGTGAAACCTTGTCTCAAAAATAACAAAACAACAACAGAATACATACTATTTTAAATGCTATTGATCCTAATCTGTTCAGTAACTATCAACTAAGCAATATATAAGACTTAGGGCAAAGTAGCATTAGTCCATTTTGTTAATGAAACTGTACAGAATATATATATTCAAATTCCAATACCGAGTGCAGAAGGAGCTAAAGGGTCTCAAGGCATAATCAGGATGAAACTCAGGAGCCATTCTAACAGGGAAAACCCAACACCTAAATGTGCTTATTTTTGACATGGCTTCCTTCTTATTTAATGTTACATTCCTGATGTTCTTGCTTTCTCTGGATTTTTGAGAATTTAAAATACTGGAAAATAAATTTCCCATTGAAATCTTTCTGGTGTCAAATCAGACATAGTTCTCACATTAAAAACAAACAACAACAAAACACAGGAGGCAAAGAACAGAGCTGTAAGGTAGCCCAGCAGAAGCCCAGGCAGTCCTGAGGGTCTGCACAGGAGGCTGCCCGGCAGATCAGGCTCTTCACTACGGGAGAGGGGCTACAACTGAGTGAATAAGTAAATAGATTGAGGGCAGGGGATCCAGGTTTTTCGCCATGAGAGGGAAGGTTACAAATACAGAAGAGGAAATGATTAGAATCAACAGAGTGACTGCATAATGCTGGCCTGAATTGTGAGGTGTTGGTGTAAATTCATGGTTTACAATATATATTGATAAATACAGAAAGAGGTATAGATGCAAGCTGCATATATGTATTGATAAGTCTAGATATGTAAAGAGAAAGAGATAGAATAAATTCCCTAATGCTACCACAAAGGTGTTTGTGAATAGGGGCGCCCTAGGAAGAAAGACTCCAACTATAGTCCAGACCTTGGATTCCACAGGTAAACTTATTCACTACTAAAAGGATCCAGGCTCCTCAGAGAAATGACTGGTTAACTGTAGAGCGGGAAAGTACAAGCTGAATCCAGAGTATACTGTAATGTTATGACATAATAAAGTGCTCAAAGGATGATGGGAACATTCCAAAATGATACTAAAACCAGGCCAAACGGATCTTGTAGGCCAAATCCAGACAATCTGAACATCAAAGATGGTAGCAATTAATATGTAGCTCACAAGAAAAATAAGAAGCCACAAGACCTCGCATTAATAATTTTATAAAATGCATGTGTATACATAATATGTATTTTTTAAGACAGAAAAAGCTCTTCCTTGTAATAGAACACAAACTGACAAGGGCAGAAAAAATAATGGCATTTAAAAATCACAAGCAGTCATTTGTTTTTAAGTCAAGAAACATCACAAGTGGTACCGGGGAGTGAACTTGGCTTTCACTCTGAGCTACATCCTCAACTCTTTTTTAATTTTTTTTTTTTATTTTGAGATAGGCTTTCACTAAGTCACTGAGTTACCCAGGCTGGGCATGAAGAGATGCCAAACATAGCTGGACGAATGGTTGAGGAATGAGATATTAAATAGCCTCAGAGTCATCTCCACACCAAATACTTACTACTATAAAAGGAATCAAAAGCAGCTTCATAGTGGAAAGGAACAGCATATAGCATCATCATCATATGGTCAAAGTTAATGTCACAAGTCATGAGAAAAACCAGCATAAATTTGCCAACTGATAAAATACAGAGAGGAGAACAGTAGCCCTTCTGTGATATTCTGATCTCGATGTGTAAAAACTGAGTCTAGTCATGAGAAAACTCTGAACCATCCCAAATGAAAGGGTATTTTATAAAGTTATTAGCCAATAAATTTCAGCAATGCCAAGGTCATAAAAGTCAAGGGAAGGCTGAAAAACTGTTCCACATAGAAGGTTAGAGCAGATACAATAGCAGTATAATATACAGTTCTGGATCCCAGCATTTCCCTCTGCATTGGGTTACTGTAAACACAGGAGAAATACAAATGCACAATTTGTACTGTTCGTGCAACTCTTCTGTATGGTAGAAATTATTTATAAGCAAAAAATTAAGGAAACCTTGTGCCACTTCTCATTGTTGCTTATGACTGATAAAAATAATTTTCTTGTATTTAAATAGGTGAAAATTATATCTCATACATGCATGTTTACACTGGTAGAGGTGGATGATGGACAGATAAATATATGATAGATTGATAGATAATACATTGGTAGAACTTAACTTTCAGTAAAATATATATGCACAACACATAAATGAGTTACCTTTCAAGTTTAGCTTTTACCTAAGGATTTGAAAAATCTTTGAAGCCCAAATGCAAACTCTTACATACTTTAACGTGAATTTAAACTTCATTCTCCAAGGCAGTATTCTGAGAGTCTACGATTGACCAATACTTTGGAGTTGCAAAAATTTGTGTTTCAAAAAGCCCTGAGTCAACATTGCAAAAAGTATAGTTCTACAATGGTAGAGGACTTTATGAGTTCCTGAAAGGATAACTTTAATTTAAAAAATATGTATCAAAAGGTTCTTAGTTCTCTGGCTGATTTCATTTTAAGGGATGTCCTCCTGGGTTGTTAGTATCTCCGGCTCACTGAGCTCCTTGATGCCAATTCTCTCGCCAACGGGCTGCTCAGGCCCCTGCAGGCTGCCTCTGTGTGGGACCCTGGTTGGTTTCTCACACCCTGAGGTCCCTACCCCTTTCTGGGACACTCAAGAACCCGGTCTTTAGATGCCCAAGACCACGCCTCACCATGGCTGCAGGAGTGGGTCCCACGGTGGTACCATTTCTACACTTCCCTGGTCGATATACCCACGCTTCTCTGACCAGTTACAGACTTGTCCACAGCCCATGTCATGGCGCTTCTGGAAGTCATTTCTGAAGCAGGTAACCCAGACTGGTTCCTGGGAACACTTCAGTAAACACATCAACATAACTTTTATATCACTGAAGAAAGGAACAAAAGGACTACAGCATAGGGCCCATCGTACTCATCATAGCAACTTTACCAAAGAGGCTTTGAATGATCTTCTTCATTCTCGCTCTTTCTGCTCCCAAATCCTCTACCTTCTACTCCTAGTTTCTAAGGTTTGCCCTAACTCCATGAGACCACATCAGTGTCTTGTTCAGTGCACAAAACAGAACAAGCAAGTGTGGCCTGGAAAGAAGGGGGGCCTCCTGCAAAGCACTGACACCAGTGACATCCTGGTGGAGTCTTCATCCAGCAAAGATCCCAACTAATCTGTGAAGGAGGTCCTGGACCTGCCAATGACTAGACAGTTGACACCCCTGATCTCAGGACAGGTCCCACAGGTTGCATTCCCTTTGTCTCATTCTCACACAGATGCCTGCTTACAACAGATCCCAGGGCATCACCATAGCTCCCACCTTATATTCAGTAAGATATCTGTGACCCCAATATTATTTATAGTCAGTGTTTTCTGTTCTTCCTCAAAATATTTTGGTCTGAATCCTTGCCTTGGGTGTCAAGTGCGAAGGAACTAGGGCCAGTGGCTGGGGTAGCGAAGGGGTGGAGAAGCAAGGGCCCCTTGTATCTATGCCCTGGATTTGTTTACCAGGTCCCTTAGCTGGTCTGCAATCCTCAGGGTTTTGCAATCCCATATTAAAAGGCCTGAATGAAGTCTTTATATGTAACTCAATCATTTCAGCCTTAGGCCTAGTGCATGGGCCTGGATATTTATTTTCATGTCTTGACCCAAGGTTAACTCGTTTTCATCACAGTGACTGTGATTTGTTCTTCAGAGCCTGCCTCTGTGCAACTCACTACACCCTGTAACAGGCAGCAAAGAGGTGCTCACAAACATTTATAAGAAAACCCAAAATCAGCATCACACAGAGGCTTTAGACAAGACTCACAACCTGGCATCTTTTGTGAACAGTATGAGGAAAGTTGGCTCCTCAACAAGCCTCTGCCATGGTCCTGCGGAGCTGCCTGTGGTCAGGGTGGGGCTCATCTGGATGTGGCTATGGCCAGGCTGGTGCCAAAGAACATCATCTACTCTGGGAAAGAGTCTTTGGGAAGCTGGCTTCCTGGTGATGTCCTTCTGAAGGGGCCACACTGGACCTGACACATGTCCACAGTCAGGCATGTTCTGCCTATGCTGAACTGGCCAGATTCCTCTCTCTCTTCCACCTTTTGCTTGATTTTAGTTCAGTTGCGGTCAGGCTTTTTATTTTTTTATAACGTTCTCCAGCTTTACAGTAAATGTAAAGGTCATAGATTAGTCAGTGTGCAGACATAAAGGGCAGGTGCCATTGCCAACTATACCCAGTCCCCCTAGGAAAGAGGGGAGGGGTCCAGTGTTCGAGAACACACTCAGCAGCCTCCTGGCTCTGGCCAGGGAAGCTGGATTTGGAATGGTCAGTGTTCAGCTCCCCTGAACTGCAGAAACAGGGCAGAAAGACTGTTTCTAGTCCCCCCACTACAATACAAGGTTTTTACTGACAACAGCAATGTGTGTAGATGGTGCCAGGAGGAAGAAAGACTAGGGATTGCATAAAGAGACCAGTCAGCATTCACACCCCTACCGTTGTAAATGGACAAGACAGACCTTCAATTATTTTTTTGAGTAACTTTATTCCCCACCTCAGCCATCTCCCTGACTCATAGTCTCAGTGGCACTCTACACATTGAGATCTCCTAAATGTCTGACCACACTGGCACCCAACTGACACACACAATCACCCACTGGACATTTAGCTATTCCACAGACCTCTCGGACATACCACAGTTCATCCCAAGGTAAAGAATCCCCTGGAACTCATTTCCCTCCAGGACCCAGAGCCGGATAGGCCTCCGTGATCTGTGCCCTTTCCTCCCCACAGAAACCATCATCAAATCCTCATGAAAGGACAGTCTCCAAGGAAAGCCTGCACCAGGGACAGGTTTCCTACTCCAAGACCCTTGGACTCCTCCCTGGTGTTTGCTGTTATCCTCACATGAACCTTTATTCTTCTCTTCACCCTATAGACTTTGGAGTAGTCAAGAACAATTCTAGACTGGTCTTCTCCCTTCTTGATCTTCTATTGCTTCTGACTTGTCCTACACTTTCCGCTGCTTTCCCTCACCTTCTTGCCATTTTATTCAGTTAATACAGCCACCCACTTGCCATCTCTCATGCTCTCACCAGGCCTTGTATAAACAGCCAAGATTCCTGCCACCTTCTTTGTGAGGACCTCTTGTTCCTGGATTCCCCCACACACACACCGAGTGAGCTCATACCTAACTCAGCCTTCAGACTTCAGCTCAGAAGACACTTTCTTGGTCCCATTCTCCCCTCACTTCAAGCTAATTACTTTTAGTACCTACCACCACCAGCAATTTTCGTAATATATAGCACCTGTGTAACTCCTAGTCGTGGTTAATTTTTTTTTTTTCTTGGGCCAAATTCCTTGCCTTCCAAATTTAGGGAGGGAAGGTTTTTTTTGGTTCCCGTTTTTTGGGGTTTCGTTCCTTGTTCGGTTGGTTCCAGGGCTTGTTGGCGGGGCCCGGGGGCACCCTTTCAGGAGGGCGGAGGCCGGCAAAAGCACCAGGGCCAAAAGGGTCTATTTTCCTCCCTTACACTGTAAGCTGGATACACTTCCTAGGGTGGGTGTATCACTCACACCATCTCTGTGCCCTCCTCTTGCACAGGCTGAGAATGTTTACAAAGTGAAGACCCTGGCCCGCTGCTGACTCCCTTAGTTAAGTTCCTAAACTTCTCAAGTTGATACAATAAATTAACCATTACAGCATAAACTTTTGCACTAGGGCATGTCCTCTACACCCTAATATGTAGAACTGCTGAGTTACTTAGTTAAGCTTGTAAACTTTTCAAGTTGACACGATATATTACCCATTATACTCCCCAAAGTGTTTATCCAGTTTTCTGCTAGATCTAAGATTGATATTCTCCTAGCCTCTTCTTCTATACACTGTCCAATTCTATGTCCCTAATGCACACCGCAGTGCCTAATATATATCCTGTACTCAGAAACATTAAATAAACATATGGATAAATGATAGAAAGATGCTATGGAAAGAACTGAAACCATGCTGGAGTTAAGTCATTGTACTAGGTCAATATTATTTTCAGTTTAAGTAAATATAAAAACAAGAAAACCCACAAAGATACTAAAACTATTCCATCTATTAGAAAGCAAAGGGAATAGATGTATGATGTGTCACTTATATTTTTAGCTTTTCATGTTGGTTTTATAGTGGAGAAAGTTTTCATTACAGCTGTGCTGGGGAGAATGGAGGATTCATCCACAGAAGGCCTGAGAAAGTTGAAGTACATATGTAGATCTCCATGGTTGCTCCTCACTCCCTGAAAGAATGTAGGCATGGGATGGGAGTTACAAATCATCACTAAAGTGCCACTGAATGCATTCTTTTGCAGTTCAAGAAGCCTGTAAGGAAACAGAAGTCTGTTGAATTCATGGAGTTCTTGGGCTTTTTTGACTGACGCTCTCTCTGGCATGAATCATCACAGCTGATAGTCAGTATTTAACATCTCCTTTTAAAGAGGCAAAATCTCTTCCATGTATTTCGCTGTGCTACTGAGGCTGCTCTTTCCCATCAGGTTGCCTCTGTGTTCGCTCCTTCTGGGCTCTCTGTAGGTTGGAGAGTCTCAGTGATAACCTCTAACTCTCAAAAGAAGAAGGCTAGAGAGACTCCTGAAGGTGGTGCAGGAAAGTGAGCCACCCCTGAGAACTTGCACACACAAACACAGCATTGTCCCATATCGGGCCACCCCACCCTGTGACTCACTGAAGTGACAAAACACACACTTTCCTCATTAGAACCCAGTACAGCCCTCGTCTCTGAGCTAACCCCCACCCCAGAGAACACTGGCCACTGAAGTCTACAAGGATCTCAGGGGACACAGAACTCCTTTATCCCAGAATGAGCTGGTGGCTCCTGACTCAAGCACATCTACTGGGTGATCTGCTCAAATGGATAGAGAAGGGCTGAATGAGTTACTTCATCCTGGCTTCTTAGACTGCATCTGCTCACAGGGAATGGGGCCCAGAGCTACAGATCTGAGCTGAAAAAGCAAGCATGAGGTCTGTACTCCTGAACACTGTGGCAGGTCCTCAAAAGCCAGCTTCAGGAATGGTTAGTGGATCAACTGCAAGTAAGGGACACCCAGGCCATCATTCTCCTCATGAAAGGAGAGTCTCCAAAGAAAGCTTGCACCAGGCCCAGGTTTGCTGGACCAGTCCTCTGAAGCTCCTGTGAGAACTGTTAGCCACACTCTGTAGGCTGAAGAAATGATACAGCCCATTATTTATGATCTGTCAGCTGCCCCTGGTAAATTCTTACCAGGAAAGCTGAACAGTACCTCAAAGGATGGTGAGATGCACAAAAGAGCCACATTTACCATTCACCCCTCTCTGGGGCCTTAGGGTTCAACTGATGTGGGTGGCAACAATGTGACGGGATCAAGAGGAACCTTCGAGAGAGACCACCTAAAAGTTATGTGGCACCGCACAAGTATTTGGGGTAGAAATTGCTTTGGTTTCTTATAAGATGGTGAAAGTAAGATTTCAGCCACCTAGAGCATCTCCCCATGCCTTCACCACCTGTAGCAGTCCTTCCAGAGCTGGGCACCAGCTCACAGTACCAAAAGTGTCCCAGGGTCCTTTGATCTTCTGCTTGGCAACCCTAAGAGACCATTTTCATCCTCCCAGGTAAAGTCTAGTGCCCACCCAACCCTCAATCCTGAACCATGACACACACACCCACTTTAGGACGGAAGCAAGGAAGGACAAAAGGCATCCACCAGTCTTCTGCCCCTTTTGAAGCAACTTTCCTGAAACCATGTTCAGTTGACTTCTGCCATATCACATGGCCAGAATTGTCCGGGGGTCAACTCCCAGCAAGGCATGCTGGGAAATGTAGTGTTTTGAGCTGATGATTGGAGTTCTATCAAGCAGAGACAAGGATGGTAGAAAACCTAAAGGCTTTGCCTCTCAAATCAATTTGAATGCACACACACACACACACACACACACACACACACACGCTGGCCCAAAGAAGGATTCTGACAAACCCACAACTGTTCCTCAGATTTTCAAGTGAATGCGCCATCCTCAGTCTATTTTGGTCAGTCCTGTTGCAAATATAACCACTCAGTGATCTGAAGGTCAGAGGAAATGATTTCGCCAAGGACCCACAGAATATTCTTTAGACCATTAAGGGCAACTCTTAAAGTCCATGTGGAAAATAAAAATATCCAAAGGGAATTATGCTTGGTTGTAACAAAAAGATCCATTGAAAGGCATGGGCACTAGAGAGGCGAGACATATGGTGAGAATGGGGTCGTGTTTCTCTGGGTATCTCTAAACTGCCTGCAGGAAGGCGGCACCGAAGGCAAAGAGCTGCAGTCCCTGGTAGGAGGAGAGTCGGGTTCAAACCCCACCTCTGCCACTTCCCAACCTGGGAGCCCATCTGAACCTTAGTTTCCATATCGGCAAAATATAGAGAACAGAGATTTACATGCAAAGCACAAGCTCGTCTAATGTCAATACTATTTGCAAATGTTCTTGTCAAATCCTGTCTTCCGTCCTTGATCACACTGGATTAATCAGTTGTGAAAATTAAAAGAAAAACAAAAAAATTAAAGCATGGCACTCGACCCTGCAGTAAGGGAAAGGAAGCTCTATGAAAAGAGGTTCGGATGCAGGAGATTCAACCACAGCTCCACCGCTGCAACTTTGGGGGGTGTGTTCTATCGTTAAGAAGCAGAGATGCTTATTTCTCAAGGTGAGAATAGTCAACATCACATTTTCCCAGGGACTACTTTGGAGTAATATTGGGAGAGGAACTGCATCCCGTTTTCCCTCCACCACGGCAGCCCGGCCCACGCCGGATTAACACAGCAGAGCCTCCTCGCGGGCCCAACTAGAATTCCCAGAGCCTCAGTCTGAAGCAGGGGGCCTAAGCAGGCCTTGGAGCTGTTTTCTTGTCCGGTTGCCGAGCCAAGTAGGAGGAGGGAGAGAGGGTGGGACAAAACTCAAGCCTAACTGCTTTGTCACTTTTAAAATCTTCCCCAATCCTGTTAGATTTCTTGCGGGTTACACTAATGACATCTCATGACTGGAAATTTGATCGGTAAGCACGGTCCTGCCGCGTTGCCACGTTAAAAACTCATTTTTCGAGGAAAAAAAGTAAATAAATACAAAATATAAGCAAGTCCATTCTTCATTTTTAAAAGACGCTTTTTAAACAGAGCACACAAAGAAACAAAAGAAAACACTGAAAAAAAAAAAAGAGAGAGCAAACAAAAAGAAGACAAAAAAAGGCAGAAGCCTGGGTCTCATTTTGGATGTGGATTCTAGGAACAGAGAGTGACTTCCGCCTCCCAGCTTCCTTTTCTCAAGGGGCTTCTGGGCTGAAAGGGTCTCCTCTCTCATGCAGCTAATGCTTTCTTGGCTTCTAGGGAGTCTTTTCTTCTGAGAGCTCGCCAAACCCTGCAGTGGGGCTTCGGGCAGCAAGTCCTTCTCATACTGCAGGAACCCAGGGACAAAGGGTGCCGCGGAGACAGGCATTTATTTTTATAGTATCACTTCCTTACTCCCTCAAATGATAACTGTTTGGATTACTTATTATTTGATTGGAAGGGGGAGAAACCTCAAATCTAATTTGGTTTTTACTCTTTGCACCACTGTTTATTTATCTTTCATTCATTCCTCAGCTTGGGAAATGATAAAAAAAAAAAGAACCTGGCCATTCATTCCACGTGTGTCCAGAGGTTTGAATGTGCTGCTGGTCTTTCTCTCAGCTACTTGCATTGCTGAAATACAAGGGGCCTGTAAAGCTTCTGTTTCTGCACAAATACTCTCAGAAGCAGAGGGGGAAAGTTCCTACATGAAGGCCACAGGAAGCCACTCCTGGAATGTGGCTGAGCCGTTTAGCTCGTGGAACATATCTCTGGGCATCAGGGCTGCTGAACGACACAAGATTGTCCTCTGACAAGGAAGGTGCCATCCGCATGGTCTTCGCGTCACACCCTCTTTCATCTACAGGGGAGAAGGTAAGAATGCCCATCTGCACACAGGATGAAGACAATAAGGACAGAGAGACACGAGGTGGAGGTGGAGAAATTGCAGCCATCCACCTGTATCTAAGGTTTTGTTTCTGGAGTTCAGTGAATAGCAGACAGCCATTGTCTAAAAATATGAAATAGAAAAGCACAGAAATAAACAATGTATGTTTTAAAGCGTACACTTGCTGAGTGTGTGATGCGGTCTTTGCCATCTGGGCCTGGCCCACACAGCATGTGAACCATCTCTTTTTCCAGCACATCCACTCTGTATATCCTACCTGCTGTTAGCCTCTTAGTAGCCGTCTCAGCTACGGACTGACTGCTATGGTATTACAGTGCTTATGTTCAGGTACCCGTATTTCATTTTGTAATGGCCCCGAAGTAGTGATTTTGGCAATTTGTATATGCTCAAGAGAAGCCATAACTGCTTCCTTTAGGAGAAAAGGTACGAGTTTATCATATGTATACACAGGAAAACACATAGCATTATGCATTCACTACTATCCACAGTTGAAAGAATCTACTGTGAGTTTTGGAAAACATCCCCTGAGATTAAGGACAGACTACGGTATTGGCATGGCTTGCCCAGTCCCCAGTAGTGCAGCCAAACTTGGGAACCTGGGCAGTAGAGCACCAGGCCTGTGGTCAGCCAAGGACAGATTCAGAACCTGGGGGCCAGGCCGCCATCCCACACTGTCCCCACATCTGCTGCCTGATTCCCCAGTGGCAAAGTCCCCCATAGTTCCCTTCTGCCCAGCACTAGAGGTCTCACAGGACCCTACTAGCCTGCAGAGTCCACCCTGTGCAGAACTCACACTCCTCAAAAACCCAAATCTGGTTTGTCTTGAATCACTCCTCTTCACCACCCAAACCTACTTGTCATTCGGTGTTCTTGTAACCTTGTCATGTAACCCTTTCTAAGGAGACGTTCCTGTCTCTTCTAGACTGTATTGATGTCTCTCAAGGTAGAGCAATTACTATGTGGCAGGTATTATTCTGCTTTTAAAAAAAATTGTGATTGTCATTGTCCTCATGTTTTAAGTGAGAGCACAAAGACAGACAGTAACCCTCCCAAAGGTCTGGAAACAAGCAAGGGGCAGAACTAGGATTTGGCCCCCAGCTTGGCCTCAGCCTGAGCTGCTGGGCTTGGGGCACAGCCAAGATGATCTCCAGGCCTCACAATTAATTATTCCTCAATAGCCGGATGGGTGAGCTCCTTGAAGGAAGAGGCAACCTTCTCAATTTCTTTGGTAAGTGCTGCAGTGCATGGTAGTGGCCACAGCAGAAAGGCAAAAATAACATTCATTAGGTCTTATTGCACGACAGGCATGGTCGTATATTATTGTCAGTTCATTTACAGACAGTGAAAGAGGTCTTTCTTTCTCCATCCCACGACAATGCAGAATATCAACTGTCACTACCTAGTGTTGGGAGAGAACTTTGCAAAGAAAGCACCATGGAGACAGGGTGGGTTTTATTATTGCATATACATGTGTCTTGTGTCATGCTTTTTCATTTATGGGCCGCTGGTGGAATCCAACAATCCAGCTTGTGACTTCTACAGAATTGTAACTGCAAAAGAACAGGAATAATTCAGAGGCTCTCTCCCTCCCATCCCCTTTCTCCCCCAACCCCCGTGTGCATGTGTGTGTGCGTGCATGTGTGTGTGTGTTTTCCTGGCAAAACATTTTGTTTATACATGAGAGTTTTACTCATGCTTCAAATATTTGAATTTAATATTTAATTAAGTTACTATTTGAACAATCCTAGGGATAGAAAAGCCAACACATGCAGACACTGCTATGAACATATGTATGATCTCATTTAAGTACAAAGCACTGGTGTTATTCTTGTAACTTCCTGAACATTCCTTGAATTTGAACATTGGCTCAATCTCAGAAACTGCCAGGGAGCAGGAGAAGGCCTGGGTGAGGAACGGTCTGACGCAGGTCCCTCCTGGATTTCGGCTTACTGTGCATTCGGAGGAAGTCTGTGAAGTTCTCAGGACTGTGTCCACCCCTTAGCTAGGGAGGAACTGCTCTTCCTACGCACAAAACCACTGTCATTCACAATGGAAACATTTGATAGGAAGCAGCAAATCCAATAAGAATGGACCCAGTAAGAATGGAGATAACTCAGTGGAGCTTTAGTCCTCCCAAGGAAAGATTAAAAGTAAAATAAAATTGATAAAAACAAGATCAATAATGATGTAAGTGAAGAAAATAAAACCTCAGGGCCCAGAAACTAGCACTTTAGTATACCCTAGGAATATACAGTATTCCCAAGCCCAAAAGAAGATCACCAAAAGGTCCAGCGAAGCTTGCTAGCTCTTGCAGACCTTCACAACTTGCTCCTGCCAGGTGAGTCATAGAGGTGTTAGGAGCAGCCAGTCACGTATGAAAGAGGTCTGAACGCATAGCTGGGATCCCACCGTGCTGCTCAGAGCAGAGTAGGTGGGCCGGGTGTTCACTGGAAGAAAAGCAGGAAGGCAAAGGACACTTGTGGTAAGTCCTGTTCCCACACAGTCCCCATCTAAAACACAGTACAGTAAAATTGATGTAGATAGTGACAACCAAGGACAGAAGGAAACTGATGAATTATGTTCAGGAAACTTTGCATAAGAAGGCAGGAAATTGAAGAGTATATTTCAAAAAGATTGTCACCAAGAAGTATTCAAATTTAAAGGCTGCTAGAGGAAGGGTTAAAATTCTCTTCCATCAAAAAACAAATCACTTTCCTAAAAGAATTTTTCTTATCTTGAGTCTGGAGAACTGTTATTTTACTTGGCAATGCAGCCTTTTTCTCCGCAACGAGGAAGAAGCTAGAAAGTTCTGGATTTTTCTTTGCACCTTGAAATTTGCACACCATTGCTCAGATTTTTCAAAATTGATTCGGACTATAGCCATTGTTTTTTGACCACTTAGCATGGTCCTGGGCTGTGCTACATAATGCACAGGAATTATCTCATGGGGCACCCAGAGCTGCTTCATGGGGCCAGTAAAGGTCCCAGGTAACTAAAGAGGAAACTGAGTCTTGGAGACATTAATCAAAGGATCTGAAGCCAAGAAAGGACAGTGTCAGGGTCCAAAGCCATGTCCCACAGGCTCTGGAGCCCAGCGTCCAACTGCTGGATTAATCTGCAGAGGAAAGGAAACCAAAGCAGAGACCTGAGATAGCATGCAGACACATCAGTTCTCGCGAGAAAGACAAGACGGCTGTAAGGTGAAACCCCACGTGACCTTTTTCTCAGCTGGCATTTAGATGTTCACTCCAGGCCATGTTAAAAACTGTCCCTGTAGCCTGAGTCTGAGCCTACTCAGTAGCTACGGGTCCCTTCAGCAAAGGACAATGTTTTTTTACAGAAGAAGGGATTCCTCTCATTTGCCTCTAAAATCAGGAAATAGAGAGCCAAGCAAAGCCAGAAACCAGAGTCTGGTTTCTTTCGCTGTGGTCTCTTATTCAACTGGGGAGAGAGGCCATGGTTACTTCCACAGACTCCAGAGGGTCCGCCAGGCAGAATCCCAGCCGTAAGTCCCCATGTAAAGGGCTCTGTAGACGCCCATACAGCAAGCACAATTCGATCAGCGAGGAAAGCTAGCGTTCAGCGTTTAGCGAAGAGCCTTGGTATTTCAGCTGGGTGTCTCTCAGAGCTCCCTGGGAAGATGACTTGACAGCCCCGGTTGGCTCCTACAAGTTCTGGGTACTGCCCACTGCAGACACAGAGGCCATTCCTGTGGGCCAGGTGCCAGGTGCCGGATACAAGCCTGAGGGCAAAGAACAAAGAAGTCGTAGAACCTTCACAAACCCTACTCCAAAGCTATCGGGAACTGTTCTGTGGATCTGCAATTCTCACCTGGAAAAGCCAGCTCTTATAGGACTTTAAGTCTGAACTTTCAGTTATTCCTAATTTGTTTATTTCTGGAAAAGAGGATGAAAAAAAAGGGAAAGAGTTGGAAGAGAAGCAGTGCATAGATCTCCATCCTATTTTTCCTCAACGTGTGAAACTTATTATTTCACTGATAAATGAATGATGATTCTGCCAGAAAACCCGTTGGAAGTATCAAGGGAGCCCACAGGCCACCGAACTCTCAGACCTGGTTTTGAGGCACCTCAAGACCATTCAGATCCCTCTGTGTGTCCCAGAATCACCTGCTTTCTCAGTTTTTATTTCCATCCACTGACCTGAGTACACACAGCTGAACTGCTGGCGTGCATGGATCTTGCTCAGATTGAGAGGCATAAGCAACATGCTGCAGTTAAATGGAGGTGCCTGCAAAGGCTTCCCTTTGTTCTGCAGGACACTCTGAGGTCCCAAAACCACTGTACAGCACAGAAGCCAACCATGGCAGGGTGATTAAGTCCTTAAAGAAGACTTTAAGTGAAGGCCAGTAGCGTAGAGGTATTCACGAAGAGGCTGGGATGGCTTCAAGCAGGCGAGGCAGAAATGAGACAAGAGCATGGAGCTCCACAATTTCTAGTGCTGTACCACTCCACTACTCCTTGTCAACCTGCAGGAAGAATCTTGTCTTCAACGGGACAGTGGTGTTTTCACAGCTAGAGTTGCACTACATGCTCTGCTGCCCACACTGTTATCTTTGTAATGATAAGCAGCCCACAATGACTTAAGCTCAAATCCTCTTCCACTGAAGCGAAATTAACTTCAGAGACATACCAATCTTGGAAGAAATGGCTGAGTACTGTCTTAGCACACGGTGTATCATTAGTTCTCACAATAAATGTGTTATCATTTATTGGCACAATCTATTCTTAATCTGCTACAGTTATGGGCTGGCACAACACATTTCCAACAAGTCTATTAGTAAAAGAGGGAACAAATTTGTTCTTTGATAACCCAGCGAGAAATCCAAGAACATTTCATGGAAGGTTCATATTCAGTATTTATTTTAGAAATTCTAATGTTTATCATTTTTAGCTACTTAAGAAGAACGTGACAGCTTGGCAGAGAGAACACTTTTGCTCTCCAGGAATGCTCAACAAGAAGCTGGCTTGTGTTGTTAGGGAGATCGGTCCGTTTCTTCTATCGGTCTCCTCGCTTTCCCTTTGGGGATGGGTGTGAAGGCCCCCCGACACCAGCATGAGGAGTGGAGGTAAACCCAGAAACACAGCTGTAGCTCCAGCCTCACGGAGCTCAAGCTGGAAGACAAGCTGATGCGACACACTTTTAGATTTCCTTCAGGGTTAAGTTCCACAGCTTAGCAGTTAGGGGTACCTCGCTGATATTCCTCGCTGTGATAACTTCAAGTTCCTGACTCCACGTTTTCTTCTGTCTTTTGTCCTTATACTAACCTGAGAATCAGTTGAGGTTTTTCTGATAAAAGACAACTGGGGGCCCCAAAATGTATCCACAGGTAAACCAGAGTTACTACTTATAAAATCTACACCACATTGGTTTGTATCCTAACTCTCTGTCCCCTGCAGAGCTAATGCCATCAAGAAGATTGCAGAGAATAACTGGAGGTTGGTTGCTTATATTCTTCTGCTCTCTGACTCCAGTGAGTGTACACTAATAAGTCATCATCTCACTTTGGGACTCAGCCTTCTGTTTTAGTTATTTCCCATCAAGAAAAAAGATACATGCACAAGAGGAGACGTTTTATCAAGTGAAAACCAACCCAGAAAGCCCTATATGGATAGTTTCCGAAGGCAGGCAGCCACTTCCCCTAGGGCACAGCCCTCTGCATGCCTTGGTGCTGTGCCTTCCTCCTCACCCTCACTCCCCCAGCACTTGCATCCCCAGTGCAAGGCAGTTTAGCACTACCATGTCACTTTTACTCCACACTACTCCCTGATCAAACATTTATCATAGTCTTGTTTGGGGCAGCGTGCTCTGTGACCCTCATGGGGCTTGACTTCCAGCAGGGTAAAGCAGCGAGCAGAAGATCTACCAGCTAGTGATAAGGCAAAAAAGAGGAGCCAGACAGAAGGAGGAGTGAATGGTCAGCTTTGCATCACTACAACAAAGTACCTGAAGCATGCCACTGTACAGTAATGAGAGGTTTATTTTCAAGGATGGCTCTGGAAGTGTAAGTGCAAGATCAGGCAGCACTAATTGTTTGGGCCTCTGGTGAAGGCGGCGCATTATGGCTGGAGCATATGTCAGAATAAGTGCTCAAACTGTGAGCCTGGAAGCAGAGCTAGAACAAGGGAGGCTGAGGTCCCTCGATCCACCTCAAGCACACACTTCCAAAGACCTAAGGATCTCCTCTGAGGTTCCACTTCCTAAAGGCTCACAGCACCTCCCAGTGCTACCACCCTGGGGGCTAAACCTTTAAGGGACACACTGAGAGTCCCTTCTTGGGGAAGAACTTGGGCTAGAGCTGCTCCTCTGGGGATGGCTCACCCACCAAGTGTCTGTGGCTTTCAAGGGACACTATTCATGTTGAAACCACAGCAGTGAACACAGGGGTTGTTAGTGCTGAGGGCTGCTCTTTTATTTAAGGTGGTTTCAGATGAGGGGATGTTTGGGCAGAAACCAGGAAAAACGCTGTCACGTTTTCTGGAGGAAGCCACTCCTGATAGGGGGGCGGGTAGCATGTGCAAAACGCAGAGGCGGCAAAGCAAGGGCCAGGGTTGGTGTGGCTAGCCCAAGAAGGGCAGAAGCAAGCGATAGAAGATAAGAGCAAAGAAGGAGAAAGAGAGGTCCCACAAGCTGCACAGGCCACTTAGACTTTGGCTTTTGGCTCAGTGTGGGACCAGACGGTAGGAGCTGCGAGGGAGGTGACCCAGACAGGGACCTTCCGAGCAGGCTGGCGAGATATGAGTGCACCTTCGACAAGCACGCAAAATTACAAGGAATGAGAGGGCTGACTTCTTGATGTATTTTGGATTACATATTACAACTGAATGTGTGATCAACAGGACAAGCAATGTGAAAGGTAGGGATGAGTCAAGCAGGACCTCAGCGTTGGGTGGCCATGCAGTCCCCACCCCACCCCAGGAAGCTCACCCAAACCACCCTCTAAGCAGAGAGAGAATTCCTTCCCTAGGAGGTGTTTCAGCGAGAGCTAGTCTGCCAGGGATGGCTCACCCACCAAGCGTCTGTGGGCCCCTTCCGCTCCTCCTCCCTGCACAGGCGGAGGGAGTCGAACCATCCTCTGGCAGGAAGACATCCAAAGGGAACTTTTCCTAGAATTGTAACAGTGAGCTGCTAAAAATGAGGCCTGACTTTACAGGGCACATACTGGAAGTGAACGCTATTCATAGGTCCCTGCAGGCCGGCTGCCACGCCGAGACTGGCTGCAAGGCAGTGAGCTCACCCAGCAGCGTCGGGGGGGCGGGGGGTGGGAAGCAGAATTCTAGAGTGCTAAAGTAGGCCAGGGAAAGAAAATCACAGAATTGCCTTAAGAATGCAAAAAGAGTCCATAACCGTTTCTGAGGGTATGGCCGAACACAGCCAGGAGCTGGTGTGTAAATATTTGAGCTACACACAAACCTGAAAGCTCAGAGAGCAGACAGGCTGTATCAGTGCCTGCTGCCTGCCTCTAACTTTGCAGGAATAGCCTGAAAGGCTGCCTCGGTTCCCCCTCAGCACGCTCACGCCTTGTGTAGGGTAGGTACTGAGAGGGTCAGCAAGAATGGAAGTTCTTGAAGAACTGCCCATCTCTCTCAGGTGTCAAGAAGCCAAAAAAAAAAAAAAAAAAAGAATGGAAGTTCTTGAAGAACTGCCCATCTCTCTCAGGTGTCAAGAAGCCAAAAAAAAAAAAAAAAACAACCCTCAGTTCCCATTCTGTGCCTCTTTTCCCAACTAGTGTTTTGGAAGAGTATTGGTTTCTGATAAAATCAACTTGGTATAGTAAAAAAAATCCGACTGCATGGAGACCTTATTTGGAATCCCAGCTGACCTTGGACAAGCTGACTTAATATTTTTGAGCTTAGTTTCTTCATCAGTAAAATGGGCATAAAACTACTTACTACTGATACAGCATTATAAAACTCAAATGGGAAACATTTGATTGGTCCGTGGTGAGGAGCTGCCTATGTGAGTGTGCCTTCCTGGTTTCTAATGGAAGAGGAGGAAAACAGGTTTTAAACTAAGGGAGCTGCACATAGCCAGGGAATCCATTGCAGAGAGCATTGCGGTGGGCATATTTTCCAGACAGAGTCCATCCCCCTTAATCCTATATTGAGTGTAGGATACTCTTCTATAGTCAAGAGCAGTGTCCGCGTCTCCGTTCCCTTCCAGCAAGTCCGCTAGCCGATTCAGTGCAGCAGAATTTGCTTGGAATTTGTCCAGTGTACAGTGAACAGAAACTGCCTTACTTTTTCCCTTAGTCTTGCAGGCTTGTCATGTTTTCTGCAAAAAGTAGAGGGCCAGTTGAGGGTATCCTTGGAATGCCAGGACTCAGGAAGCTCCATGTGGTCTCTGATCTCCTTCCTCTGCTTTTTAGTTTCACTTGCATCTCGCAAAAAAACAGAAACCCCTCAAGTAGAAACAGAGACTGGGACTGAGTCAGTACACTTGCTCCTCGCTCTCTCTCTCTCATCTTGGAATAGACTGAGGAAGAATCTATGTATCATTGTAAAATTCACAAAATCCCAAACCCACTGAGTGAGCAACAGATGAGGGAAATTGTTCCACATCCCGCCGAGAGGAAATGAACGGGACTGGGAGAAGAATGTGCTGCGTGGTGTGAAAGCTGTTTTGATTCCTGATGCTGAACATCTGCCACATTGTGTGAGGAGCCACCGTCTCTCACAGACAGCAAAGACCCTCTGCATACTGGCCGGAGCTGTGGCCCTCGGCAGCTGTGGGAACACGGACAGGAAGCAGAGGACCCTGGAAGAAAGAGTAGGAGTACATCCTGTGGGGATAGATAAAAAATAACGGCCAGGCTGTGAGAACCTCTTCCCAGCAAACACGTGAGCTCAGGAATTTCCTGAGCCAAAGATCTGACTGCAGTTATTTGTTGTATCTGTTTATTTGTTCTCCAGGAGATTTTGCATAATTTGGACAAAGGGAAAGTAGATATTAAAGCCAAAATGTATATGACTGCCCTTTGGAAGTGTCTGCTTACAGAGCATGCTCTTGATCCTGGGCGAAGGAGTGCTAGTTTGTAATTCAGAATTTAGCTGCTGCTGGCTTAAAGGGTTAGGCAGGGCAGGAGGCCCTGACAGAGGAAGCCGGGAGTGTCTGTCAGAGCTCTCCCCTGGACAGACAAACGGAGGGCACAGGAAACACCATCGGCCCCATCGGGTAGCTGCTCTCTCCTGCCCAGTGAGCGATTTCAGCCTGCCTCCTCAGCCCACTCCAGCCAGCAGAGAGGAGCTCTTTCCGAGTCACAAACCAGGAAGCCATTTATCATTATCAGAGCCCTTATCACACTCTGGCATTCCTCTAAATTTCCAAGAAAGTTGCTCCATAATTTTTACTAAGACTTATCATTCCTTCATCTGACCCTGCGCATTAGAATCCTAAGCGGTGAAGTACGTGTTAGATAAAATTAGATTTCTAAGGGCCAAGGAGATAGCACAGTGCCTGCCTGGCAAGCACAAGGCCCTGAGTTCAATTCCAGGCACACACAAAAAAATTATCTTTCTAGTGGTCATTGGTAGCAGACACTTATTTTTCCATTCTTTGAAGATAACTCTATTGAATATATGTTTCAGCATCTGCCATGACACAGATTTGGGTGATAGCCACTGCCACCAAGCAGGCTCAGGCCTGGTCCTCACTGGCTCTGTGTCTTCCAGATCTCAACATCAAGAAGGCTTCAACTTCTTCCTGTGAGGAGAGAGAAGGGCAGTTTGGAAGGCTCACCCTCAGGCCCACTCACTTTCTCATCCCAATTCCTCACCTCCTGAGGCCTCCGTGGTGGACTGTGTGGCCTCATTCATGCATTGGTGACTATTCATTAGGTGCTCCTTGCATAGGGTGTACCTTCTGAGGATCCTCAGCATTCCCTTCAGGACACCCTGCACCCTGATGACATCCCTAGCATCTCCTTACGCCATCCGGGATTCAGGCCCGGTCAGCTTCCTGCAAGACCATAGCTGCCGCATCTCTGCTTCACATTCTCACCAAGCCTGGGTCTCACTGATGCGAGCTTCATTTCCATTCCACCTAGATACTTTTATTTTTCTTAAATAAATGCTCTCTTCCTTTATCGCTCTCTTTTATTACCCTCTGTCCTCTCTCCCTTCCTTTCCTTTAAGGCCTGTATTTCTTTTGAGAATACAACAAGGCTCAACCTCCAGCAAGACCCCCTGTGGCCTTGGACACTGGCCCCACCCTGGGGACCGCAGAGCATGGGCTGTCACCCGCTGCCATTTAAGCAAGTGCCCAGAACTTCTCTCCCGGCCCTGACTAGGCCTATCTCTCTTCTGTGTGTTTACAACCGCACCTTCCACTTGCGGACAGCAATCCACCTGACAAATTTCACCCCACTCTTAGGTTTTGCTAGGAAATGTGAACATCCACCTGCACCACAGCAAACTAAAGGGATGGAGGAGGCGTGGGGATCCGCCCACAAAGCGTAAGAGTCACAAAGAAGTGTTCAAAAGACTCCAGGATTTGGAGCTGAACATCTCTCCTGATTTCCCAAAGCCGATGGAAATATCCTGAAGGTATTAATAGAATGCAGATGTTGGAGAATGCGACTTAGAATTCTGCTGAACAAATGACCCTGTTGGGAGGTCGTTTCTAGTCTCCAGGGACATTCCACAGAGGGCCCAGCTGATTGTCTCATATTGAAACAACATGTCCAAGACACATTCCCGCCAGAAGAAAGCGGAACAAGGCTACTCTGACCAAATATAAATCATGAGGCAAAGGGCAACTGAGCTCCCTCGTCCTGCCTGCCTCCCTCCCTGACTCACTCTCCTCCGCCCTCCCGCCCCCCAAGGAAAACAGCGCGTGGAGGAAGACACTGCCAAGCCAAGCTGACTCCGGCGCCAGCCGGCCGAGCGGCACACATGGCGGCCGTTTGGGGAGTTCACAGCTTTCCACGCTGCGGCCCTGATGTTTTTGCTTCACTGCAATTTGTTTCTGATCTGAAGTCAAGTCCTTACAATGCTGGGATCCCCTGGAGAGTTTATACTTTGACCTTATGACAATACCAGAGGCCAAGGGAAAAAAAAGCAGATAAGAGGGAAATTCTGTGGTTGGGAGGTAGATGGCAGGAGGACGGGCCAGGGGATTTGTTCCTAAAGTAAAAGTGTTACTTGTTAAATTACTGCCCATCCAATAAAAAGAACAGAGTGTCTCTCAGGAGGCAAGGTGCCAAAATGGAAAGAAAGTCTTCTTTCAAAGGCCGCCAAACCTGGCGATCCTCGATGAGCTGTGTGTTCAAGGAAGGGCACATTAGCTGGCCTGGGGCAGGAGACTTTCCACAGCAGCCTCTGGCTAGTGACCGGCACAGCCGCTGGACAGGGCCTTTCAGAGCTCTGTTTGTTATGAAAATGTGGGAGAGTCCACCGTGTCCTCCGCTGGCCAGCCCTGCCCACCACCACTCCTCGGGGCAGATCCAGAGATTTGGGCCAGAAGCTGTGGTCCAGGTTCTCGGCCACCAGGGCTGCTGCGGGTGACTAGGGGACACCGGGCACCGTGGGGAGGGGCTCTGCTGTCACCACTCAGAGGTGGGGTAGGTGTCACAGACACGGTGACACCAAAGCTCCTGCTGAGCAAAGGCGCCCTGTCCCTGGAGTCCCACCCAGTCACGTGCCTCAGGAACAGCTCCCCCAGTGGCAGTCAGTACCCTCCTTGGAAACAGCAGGGACACCAAAACAGGAAGCCCTTCAGAGGAGAGGGCCAGTCTGAGCCCTGCCACTGGGGACAGCTCAGACAAGACAGTCAGCAGTGCGCTTCCAGATGAGGAGCATGCTGAATTCAAATCTCTAGATCTGAAGGAAGGGGCAGGCTACATGGCGTGCCCTGAAGGAGGAAGTGAACAGTCTTTCTCACATGGAGATTTATGCAGAGGAGGCCCCCCAGGATGGTGGGCTGCTCCCTGCAAATCCCCCCACACAGGCAGAAAACAACACAGAGCCCTAGAGATATACAGAGGGGCTCACCCACACATGGGCGCGCGAGCAAACATCGGGGCTCGAAAGAAACTCCAAGTCGAAAAGAAATAGTCAAAATTATTTTTTTTCCTTTGAGAATTTATCAGAAAGCAAGATAATGACCGTCCTAAGCAGCTAAATGTTTGGGTTTCCTTAAAAAATAAAAATTCCTTTGACAGAGGACAACCAGGAGGCCTGCTTTGAGGGACCATGTCTGGGGGCTGTCAGCCTCCACCCCCGCGGAAGGAGGAGATGGGGGCTGTCTGGACACTGCAGGGTCCCTGGATTTTGTGAGAGCCAAGGAGAGAAATCAAACCAAGTTTGGGGACCGAGCCGGGCGGGACTGTAGATTAGAATGTAGACAGCGTACTAGTTACCAGAGAGCAGAAAAAGTATTTCAGACAATGGGAAGAGCATGCAAAGGGCTAGGAGAAACTTGACAATTATTGGCCAGCGTTTTGTAGGGGGAGAAGGTGGGAAGTAGCGAAAGAGGGCTATGGGGAGACAGTTAAGCCTAACAGTGAGCCTGGCCTGGACCACAAACCCTGTTAAGTGTCAAGCCTTTTGTTGTGGTGGTGGTGGTTTTGCTCAGGATTGAACCCAGAGCCTTTCACACTGAACTACATCCCTAGCCCCCTTTTTATTTTTTATTTTGAGACAATTTCTTGCTAAGTCACTAAGTGACCCAGGCTGAACCCAAACATGCAATCCTCCTGCCTAAGCACCCCCAGAATTATGGGATTACAGGTCTGTGTCAGCACATTCAGCTTCACTAATTCTTTTTGTTGTGTTAAAATATGCTGAAAATTTACCATGGAATCATACAGCATTTGTGTCTTCTGTGATTGGCTTTTTAAAAACTTAGCATTATATTCTCAAGGTACATTCATGTTGTAGCATGTATCACAGTCTCCTTTCTTATGAAGGTTGAATCGTTTTTTTTGGTTTTGCTTTTTTTAAGACAGGGTCTCGGGGCTGGGGATTTAGCTCAGCGGCAAAAGCACCTGCCTGGCAAGTGCAAGGTCGTGAGTTCGGTTCCCGGTACCGGAGAAAAACCAAAAAAAAAAAAAAAAACTAAAAAAAAGACAGGGTCTCACTATATATTTCAGGCTGGCCTTGAACTCACTATGTAGCCCAGGCTGGCCGCAAACTCACAGTGATCCTCCTGCCTCAGCCTCAGGAGTTCTGGGATTCATGCCCAGCCTTAAGGTTCAATAGTAATTCATGTGAATATGCACTATATTTTATTAATCCACTCACCCATCCGTGGACATTTGGGCTGCCCCCACCTCTCTGCTGTTGTGAATATCACTGCTATGCACAAAGGTATATAAATACTTCTTCAAGATGCTGTGTTCACTTCTTTTGGTAGTGTACCCAGAAGTGGGATGCCTGGATTATATGACAATTCTATTTTTAATTTTTTAAGGAGCTGCCATACTGTTTTCTAAAGCAGCTGTACTATTTTATGTTCTCATCCACAGGAAAGAATAGTACCAGTTTCTCCAGATCTTCACCAACACTTTATTTAAGGGTTGGACTTTTGAAGAGAAAAGGCTTGGAGGGTTTCTTAAAACATCCACTAGAGAAGAATGAGTTAGTCGTATGCACTTGTTCTCGGTCCACTATCATGAATATGTACAAGGTCTTCTTTGCTATAACTTTTTATTCCCTTGTACCCCATATGACACTCCCATTCCTTTCCCCTGCAAAGATACTACTTTAAAATTTTATTTCTTCATATTTGAGCATGTCCCTACAAAGTGTGGTTTATAGTTTTGTGTGCGTGAATTCTTGATGTATGGAAATGATTGTGTGATTTAGCTTACCACATTTCCTATTTTAATGAAGAAATCAGCCTTCTTTGGCTACAATTTTTATGTCCATGGATTCATCCAACCTTGTATCAAAAATCTTCAGGGAAAAAAATTTCATCTTTGCGGACCATTTTTTCTTCTCATTATTCCCTAAAACAAAGCACTGTAACAACTATTTACATAGCAGTTGTATTTTATAATTAAAACTAAAGATTAAAGTACATGAAAGCAAGTGTGTAGATTATATGCAAATACTAAGCCATTTTATACAGGGACATGAGGAAGCAGTATATCCCAGACCATCCCCCTCAGATGTGGAGAAGTGAATTACCTATGGTATTAAATTTGCCTATGCGACTAGCCATACATTAAATCCATTGCTCCTAACCACCGCACATTTGACACACGTTCTATGTGCACTGCTCCTCCCCTTTTAGACCTCGGAGACCAACACTGAGCCTACCCTAACTCCCACCCACACACAGCACTGCAATGAGAATCTTCACACCCATCACCTCAAGGACCTGCCTGAGGCTTTCCACAGAGCCCCTCACTCCTTCTCAGGATAGTCCTGTACTTGACTTGGCTTATGGGACCAGGTCCTGTCCCAGATGACTCTCCCGTTTGCACCAGCAGGCATAAGGGCTCCTGTGAGCAGGAAGTGGGGACAGAAAGCCTACTGGGAAGCTGAAATTGCCGAACAGATTATGATTTAGACTGGTTTTTAAAGAGTCAAACTGTTGAAGGATTTCAACAAACCCTGTAAACGAGGTAATGAAAGAACGCTGCTTTCATAGTCTAAATAATATTCAGACAAGGCCTTTTTTCTTGTCACTCCTCTAGCCAAGCAACTGCGGAAAACTCTGCTTTAACCCCAGAAGGTCAGCACGCAGATGAGAAATTCTCTGCCTCATACTCCCTCACCTCTGCTCGCGCTTGACAGTGCATGCAACTTCCATGAAAGGTGTGTTACAAGCAATTTTCTAAGAAAAATGCAATAATAATAAGAAGGCCAGGATGGAGGAGCCTTAGCCACCACACCAGAGAGAACATTCCAGCCTATGTTATTTTAACTTGTGGAGTGGTACCTTCGTTCACAAACTTAATTCTGTCCACAAATCTGGTTGCAAACTAAATTGGACAAGAACCGAATCAAACTCAGTGGTTAGGGTCAACGTTGACCTTCTGGGGAAATTTGATTCAGTTCTCATCCAATTCGGTTTGAGAGCAGAATCATGGATAGAATGAAGTTCATGAACCGAGGTGCCACTGCACTCACATTAGTGAGTGTACACCTGGACTGTAGTACAAGTGAGGGCGACACTGGAGTTGGAGCTCTCTCTGCACAAATCATCTGTTATCAAAGGGGACACTGCGGTGCAGAGGACACAGCTGCACAAGGGAAGCAACATGCCCAGAACAGGCCCTGCCTACAGCATAAGGATTAGGAACTCTACATGTAAACTATAGTATGTCAACTACAAATTAGAAGCTTGGCTCCTTGGCTAGCTGCTTGGCTTGCTACCCTTTGGTTTTTCTTATCTGTAAAATGGTAGCAATCACCATTTCCATCTCTTCTTGCTGTCCTAAGGACTTGATCATTCCCTGTGCCCGGCACTGCTCTAGGCGTAAGGAGAGTTGTCTACCTCAGCATGCTTGTGCCCTGATGGGGAGAGATGATAAAAATGAATTATTCCTTAGATACCATTACCTGCTTGCCCCCAAATTCGGTTCTGGTAAGCAAGATGGTACCCTTTCCCTTTAGATGTAGATAATATTCTATCCTACCTCCGTGCTGTCCCCTGTGGAAGAAGTCCAGGGACTGCCCAGGACTTTCTGCAAACATACTTAGGAACTTACTTCTCAAGGCCATTTTGCCTCCTACTTCCTTCCCACTTTGAGTGCTTGTTCAGTATATGTTACGTACTTACACGTACGCACACTCACACGCACGCACACACACAGCAATGTGAGGCGGACGCCTTTAGAACTAGTGGGGGCTTTCAGAGCATCAAGGTCAAACATCTACCTCTACTCTGGATTAACAGGTTTGTTGTATCCCTTAGGCCCCTGGACCTCATGGCCCCATCCTCCCGGTTCTGTGTCTCCCTGTTCATCCTCTCTGTTCTTCTAACCCAGTGGAGTTCATCTTGCTACCCCAGTGGGTCCAAAAGGCTGATCATCATGTCAGTGTGCCTGGAGAACTGAGTGCAAAGCCGAAGTTAATCTTACACTGCATGCAGACCCTGTTCTGGGCATGTGGCTTCCCTTACGCAGCGGTGTTCTCTTCACTGCAGTGTCCTCTCTGATGATGGAATGATTGTGCAGAGAGAGCTCCAACTCCAGTGCTGCCCTCTGCAGACTTTGTCCCCTTGTCTTCTAAGGCCTTAAATGTCATCATTTGCCTTGTTGGGTTTTTAAAATGCTTGGGACCTATGACCCTTTCCTTCTTACCTACTTCTTTCTTTGGGGGTAGACTTTAAAGTTGAAGCTGAAATGGGTTAAGACTGGGGCTCGTTGGAATGGAATGAATTTATTTGATGTCTGAAGACACAAATTTGGGGAGCCAGGGGTGAAGGTCAGAGACTGAATATTTGTGCCCCCTCAAATTCCCATGTTGAGATTATCTCCTCCAATATGACGGTGTTAGGAGATGTGAGATTTGAGAGGACGTTAGATCACGTGAGTGAAGCCCCCATGAATGAGATCAGCGCCCTGATAAAGGAGGCCTGGGGGAGCCTTGGCCTTTCCGCTATGTGAGGACACAAAAAGAATGGGTCCCTACAGGACATGGGATCTGTTGTGTTTTGATCTTAATCCCCCCAGGCTCCAGAACTGTAAGAGATAAGTTTCTATTTATAAATTATCTCCTGCTCCTGTTTTCTGTCTCAAGAACATTATAGCTATCCCATCAGACAAGCCAGACACCTGGGAGTCGCTCTGGACCCATCTGTATCCCCATCCCCATATTTAAATCTAGCATGAAATACACTGATTTTACTCATCAAGAATTGCTTGAGTGTTTCCTCTCCTTCAACTGCATGGCTACTTTACACACTTCTCTAGTCTTTGTCAGAACTCCTTCAGTAGGCTCCTCACCATGAATCCATTCTCCAGGACACACCCAGCAGGGTGGCTCCAAAAGCTAACTGCACACATGGACTCCCAATAAAAAGCTTTCCATGATTCTTGAGAATGACAGAAGTTAGTTCTGAACCCCACCAAACAGCCCAGCAGTCTTGGCCCTACCCCAGCAACCTCATCTCACACCATGTGAGATCCTCGCCATCTACCTGCAACGCTCTCTCCTCCCCTCTAAACCTAATCTCTTCTCTTCTTTCAAATCTCAAGTCTAATGCATTGAATTTCTCTTCAAATGCTTTCGCAGTGCCATGCATTCCTCCCTGATACAACGGTGCATTTCAATTGTCTATGTATAATTTTGATCAGGGTTTGACAAACTAAAGCCCACAATCAAAACTGGTTCCAGGGGCTGGGGATTTAGCTCAGCGGCAAAAGCACCTGCCTGGCATGTGCAAGGTTGTGAGTTCGGTTCCCGGTACCGGAGAAAAAAAAAAAAAAAAAAAAAAAACTTGGTTCCATCATCCATTTCTGTAATAAAGTTTTATTGGAACACTCGTGCTCCCGCCTTTGTGTACCATGTAGCTGTCTGTGCACTATGAGGACAGAGATGAGTAACTAAGGAGAGACCAGAGGTCCGCCACACCTGACGTCTTGGCTGTCTGACCCTTCACAGAAAACATCTGTCAGTTTTGCTTATCACCAAGCCTGTTATCCACACACTCAGCAATCCAGTGAAGACAAAGATTGTGTTGGCTTTCTCCGCTCTAATACCTTAATGTCTCCCAGTAGTGTCTGATACTCAGCAAAGCCTCCATGAATATCAATCAAACGAGTGAGGAGTCAAATGCCAGCTGTCACATCACTTCCCACACTTGGGCTTTTCTCAAGCACAGAGTCAGGATATCAGGAGGCAAGCAGGTAACTTCACTTTCTCTGTATTCCTTGCCTCTCCAGCAGTTTCCATGTATTCTACTGTCTCTTTGGTAATTTCCATTCATTCTACTGCTGAGGTTCCTTGACAACTGTGTGTTCTTCGGAAGAGGCAGTGGACACACAAATAAATACAGCCTGCTTCTGCGCCTGCAGGCTCCCACCTGCACGTGTAACCATTGCAGATGGAAAGTACTGGGGAGGGCTGGGGATTTAGCTCAGCGGCAAAAGCGTCTGCCTGGCAAGCGCAAGGTCGTGAGTTCGGTTCCGGGTACCGGAGGAAAAAAAAAAAAAAAAAAACTGAAAGTACTGGGGAAAAACTGCTTCTGAAGTGAACATGGATGCTTTTTCCTTGTCACTGGTCCCTAAGCAATACAGTGTAACATCTTTTAAAATACAGTATAATAGCTTTTACATAGCATTTACAGTGTATTAGGTATTATAAGCAATTTAGAGATATACTTTGAATACAGGAGAATGTATGTGGGTTCTATGCAAATGCTATGTTATCTAAGGAATTTGAGCATTCTTGGATTTTGGAATCCATGCAGGTCCTGGAACCAATTCCTTTTATATATCTAGGAAAAACTGTAATCTGTATAAAGAGTTTATTACTCAAAGTGTGAGGGAAGTAACTGCACACGAATCAGGGATTACCTCTGAAGATGGGTCTTACCCTCATCTCTGCACACCATCACAGCCAGGGAGAGTATGGGGGCTTTGGTCTTATTTTATTGTGCAGATTGATGCTGTTTGTAGAAGTTCATTCACATCTGAATGAACTTCACTGGCTGCAAAATCTCTTTTCTTTCAAATGCACCAACGATTCCAAAATTTGTGCTCCGTCATGATTTTTATGAGAGAAAGAGGGTTCTGTGCTCAAATGTGACTGGAAGTGGGACATCCTCCATAGCCACAGTGGAAATTCTGCAAGAAAGAAACCTATGTGACATTTCCAAAATGCATTTGGCTTCCATGCATCTTTTCCCCATGGAGCACCCAGGAACCCTCTGCAGAGGCTGGCATTCTGCGGAACACATTCAGAGAAACATGTATTTGTAGTAATCCAACTATTACGGTCAGCAGTGCCTTGCTACAGGCAGTACGGCGTCCATCCTGACTCTCTGCCCAACCACAGCCACAGGGGTGTCACCGCACCTCTGAAGAGGGGGATTTGCATGAGGGCACTGGGTAAAATGCTATTAGCTCCTGCATTTCTCCCTTCTTTCAGCTAACTGACTTCAATTGTCTCAGAGAAAATCAGTTTCACCCTCCGAGCAACGTAATCTACCCACAGTAGAAATGACAGAGATAATCCTCTTAAAACATGTGTGCAATCTGAAAGAGACCTTAGCTGGTTAGGTACAAGTCGGATATTAGGGGCCACTCTCTCACCCTCGGTTATATCTCTTTAAGCACCTCATCAATCCTCCTCATTCAAAAACAGCAATCAGTTTGGCCATTGAGATGCCACTAGCTGCCTCTGCTGTTCTTGGTTTGTAACTGGAGTCATCATTTAGACATGACGGACTTTGTTTCTTGATCAGGAACAGCCTCTTGTTCGTCTTTACATCACCTGCACTGCCTGTTTGAAGAATGTTCACTGAATGAAATTGGAAACCTTTTGATTTTCATCCCGCAGACCTCTAACCAGCTCATATTGTTGATGATCTGCCATGCACTAAACACCATACTTAGCTGAAGTCTAGGATCCCACCACCTACAGGGAGAGGTGGGCAGGGATACGATGGTTCACAGTGCCCTGTGCCGAGGGCTATGTCATCACTAATGGTGAGTTTCTAGAAAACTGGAAGAAGTCTGACAGAAGACACAGGTCACTGGAGCCCTACATGGAGTGGCCATGAACGTCCCAGGGTCACTAAGGGTTTTCAGGGGAACAGAGCCACGGGCAGGAGGCAGCATCTTTGGGGAGCTAGCCCAGAGGCTAGTGGGCTAGCCTGAGGTGGCAGACTCATCCTGTGGGTAACAGAAGCCAGGGAGCGCTTGGAAGCAACATAACAGGACTAAATCTACATTTAGGATGAAAACTCAGTGTGGAAAGACTGTGACAGAGAAATCCTCTTTTTTGTTTGGAAAGGCATTGGGACAAATCCCCACTGTCTTACGCTGATTCTCTTGGGTATCTGGTGGGTACCCCCTAAAGTGCTTGCACAGTCCCCTACCTGGAGGGGACTCTGCCGTCTGCTGGAAGCCAAGGTGCTGCAGCTGTGCATAAAGACCACCTTTTCTGCTGCCTGCAGCCTGCCCCTGCCAGACCAGGGCAGAGAGCCAGCGATGGAAAGAAATCCACCGGCCACGCCCGCCTGTCCCACCCTCCTCAGGGGCCCAGGCCCCTCCGGCAGTGGCGAGGTGTGTCCAGGGCTTGGTGGCGCCCGTGGCAGCAGGAGAGGTCTGTACCAGGCGGCACTGTCCTGGCGGTGTGGCCCGGGACAGCGGCCCCGCAGGATGCCGGACAATACAGGGAAGGAAAAGGAGGGAATCCTCGACCTTGGGCTGGAGCCGGGTGCAGACCACTGAACCCTGGGTGTCTCCACAGGTCTCAAGACATAAAAAAATTCTTGGAAGCTGACAAGGCAGCAAGTGAAAACAAAAGATTCTATCGGGTAGGAAGTAGGACAAAATGGAGAGAATTTGTTTTGTTTGGGGAGATAAAATAAACAACGGCCCACTGAACTAAGGTCAGGAGAGCACAGCAGCTGCCGGCAGAGCAATGGTGGAGGGAAGAGGAAATGTGCTGGAGACAGGTACAAAGAAGCAGCTATTTAGAGGAAAATCATCTGACACCCAGTATGGCTCCTCTGCTTTATATGAATAAACCAACCAAACCTATCACAACAAAAACACCAGAGGCAGTTTCTTTGTGCAGATTCCTGTTGGAAGCCAAGACATGCCCCCACCCTAGGCCCCTGAGCCACCTTGCCTGAGTGGATCCCCAACAGGTCATTCCAGTTCCCAAGTCTGCATCTGGTCTGGCAGTGAAAATTCCTCACCATAGCCTCAGGGAGAAAGGCAGCCATACTTCAAGTGGCCTGGCCATTCATCTATAGGACCATTAGCCTGTAGAGCCATTTATCCATAAGGCAATTAGGCTGAAGGCTTATCGTGCTTGAAACCATCAGGCTGGGTCAATAGAGTTTCCACAGACTTTGGAAAAAGTGTTCATGCCAAATCGGCTTTGTTATCAGTAACTCATGAATGCTTCTTAAATGTACTTACAGTCACCCACAGGGCTCTGGAACATACTTATGGAAAGGGTTCCATGCCCCTTCCATCTGGTTCATATTTAGGTAGCTTCAGAGGTGAAGTGGCCTCCTCACCAGGTATGTATGTCCTTCCCCATCTCTTCACACACGGCTTCTCCTTCAGATGTTCAGGGCACTTTCCCAATAGGGCGCCATCACATGGAGAGATTCTAAAGATTGGACACTTCCCCCGGGCAATTGTATAAAACCATCTCTATTAGTTACCTTGCCAGGGCCGAGAACATAGCTCAGCAGCATAAGTGCTTGCCTGGCAAGCCTGAGGTCATGAGTTCCATTCCCAGTACCAAAAAAAAAAAAAAAAAAGAGAGAGAAATAGTCACCTTTCCATCACTAACACTTCATGCAGGCTTCTTAAAAAGTAAACAAAGATTCATTTTGATTCATCATCCTAGAAGCCCAAGTCCACGACTGGACAGCCCCACAAATCTGGATCTTTGTTAAGGGCAGCACAACATGGCAGGAGCATGTGTGTCAAAGGGGTCAGTCATAGCTCAAGCCAGGTAGCAGAGATAGAAAAAAAAAGAGACCATCATCCCCAAAAAAGATGCCCCACCATCCCATTTGGGGGCATGTTCCTAATGATCCCAGAGGCCCTACCTCATAAAGGTCCAAAACACCTCCTAATACCACCATCCCAGCAAGCCAGTCTTTACCCATGAACCTTTGGGAGACACTCAAGCAAACAACAGCACCATCTTCATTCTGACAGTGATGGCCTAGTCACAATATCAGCCACTCTGACTATGAAGTCCCACACAGAATGCACAGTATGGCCTATCTTACAAGTGTGCACTTAGGCAGCTGTTGCATGGGTAAGTGGTTTAGAGGATCAAAGCAGGTATCCACATCAGTCTTTGCAAAGACAAAGGTATCCTGACAAGAAGTCATTTGAGGCACTTGGTGGCTGCTCATTATACTCGTAAGAAAGCTGAAGAGTTGACCTGCCACTAATGAGCCATGCAGGAATCCAGGGGATGTGCAAAAATAATACACTGCAGCTCTATTGAGATATAATTTTTATACCATGTGATTCACCTATTTAACATGGAAATTCAGTGGTTTTTAGTACAGTCATAAGACTAAATGTTTTCTAGATTTCCCCAATAACACCAGCTGACTTCAGACTTTTTTTGTTGTTGTATTCCTGATTCCATCATTTTATTTGGTATAGGTCTTGAGAGCTTTTATTTCTTCACAAATTAGATTTAATTGTGTGTGTGTGTGTGTGTGTGTGTGTGTGTATCTGTGTGCGTATGTGCGTATGTGCGCATTTCTAGGAACTTGTCCAGTTAGGTCATCTAATTGGTTACCAGACAACTGTTCATAGGATTACCCTATAATCCCTTTTATTTCTGCAAGATCCGTAATAATGTCCTACTTCCATTTCTAATTTTAATTATTTGTATCTTCTTTTTCATTTTTAAATGTAGCTAATAGTTTGCCAATTTTGTTAATACTTTCAAAGAACCGACTTTTGGATTCTTTGAAGCTTTCTATTGTTTTCTATTGTCTATTTTATTTATCTGTGATCTAATCTTTATTGTTTCTATTTCTGCTTGTTTTGGGTTTGGTTAGGTTTCCTTTTTTCTAGTACTTTTAGTAATGAAGTCAGATCATTTGTTCGATTATTTTTTAATGTATGCACTTACAGTTACAAATTTCCCTTTGAATACTTCCTTTACTGCATCCCACAAGTTTTGGTATGCTCTATTTTCATTTTCATTCACTTCAAAGTGTATTTTACTTTTCTGTATGATTTCTTCTTTCACAATTCCATTTTTAAATGCGTTTAAGTTCTACATATGTAAATTTTCTAGTTTTGTTTCCATTTTTGATTTCTAATTTCATTTCATTGTGGTTAGAAAGAATACCTTTCATAATTTCAATATTTTTTAAATTTACTGACACATGTCGCATGGCATAACCTATTTTCTATAATATAGAATATTCTACATACCCTTGAAAAGAATGTGTATTCCATTGTTGGACAGAGTTTGCTATAAATGTTTCTTAAATCTACTGTGTTTACAGTGTAATTCAATTCCGCTATTTCTACATTGATCCTCTTTGTAGATGTTCTACCACTGCTAAAATTTCTAGCTATTAATATAGAACTATTGATCAAGATGTAATATATATGGATCAATTGCCAA
>NW_004955454.1:8282430-8298150 GCF_000276665.1 Chinchilla lanigera | reverse complement strand
AAAAGGACTGTTTCTCCCTTTATTTCTGTCAGTGTATTTGGGGATTCTGCTATTTGGTATATATATGTCTTTAATTCTTATTTCTTGATAAATTGAGGCTTTTTTCAATTTATAATTTCTTTTTTTTGTATAGGAGTTTATCTGTAATTACTGTAGCCGCCTGAACTTTCTTTTGGCCACTATTTTCATGAGGTATCTTTTTCCATCCTCTTCCTTTCAATCTATGGTGATTTTGTTTCTCAAGTGAGTCTCTTATAGAAAGTATATATTTGAGAGATCATGATTTTTCATTCATTTTTCTCAATATCTTCAATCTAAACTGGAATAGTTAATCTATCAGCACTTCACATAATTAAACATAAGGATGTAGAGTTACTGAAACCAAAGTAGGTCTATAGGGGCTGGGGATTTAGCTCAGCGGCAATGCACCTGCCTGGCAAGCATAAGGTCGTGAGTTCGATTCCTGGCACCGGAAGAAAAACAAAAACAAAAACAAAAACAAACAAAACAAACAAACAAAGTAGGTCTATAATTTTACTATTTATTGTCTCTAGTCTTATGCCATTTTATCCCTCATTCCCACTACTATTCTCATGTATGTAACTATTTATAGTGAAGCAGTTTGATTCCTTTTTCATTTCTTTTCATAGATTTTTAAAGATGTTTTTGTTTGATTACCAGGGGATTATAATTAACACCCTAAATTAATGATAATTGATACTAATTTAACTTCATAGCACACAAAATCTCTGTTCTATTTTCATGTTTATTTTGTTATCACTGCCTATTTATTTTGTTATTTTCACAAATTACATTTATATATATACTGTGTGCCCAATAACACAGATTTGTAATTGCATTTATGCATTTTCTTTTAAATCATGCAGGAGATTAAAAGTGAAATTATAATCCCAAACTATAATATAATGGCTTTGATATTGGCCTATGCAGTTGCCTAGAGATTTTTATTTCTTCACGTAGCTTCAAATTATTGTCTATTGCCCTCTCATTTCACTCTCCTTAGTATTTCTTAGGGGGCAGGTCCATTAGTAATAAACTCCTTTACCATTTGTTTATCTGAGAGTGTCTGAAATTTGCCCTTATTTTTGAAGGTTGATTTTTCCAAATTTAGAATTCATAATTGACAGTCTTTTCCTTTCACACCTTAAATGTGTCAACCCTCGGCCTGATGATTTCCAGTAACTGGCTACTAATCCTATTTGGGAGCCCTGAGATGTGATAGTTTATTCTCTGCCTCTGTTTTAAAGATTTTCTGGTTTTAACTTTCAAAAATTATATAATGTGTCTAGTGCAGATCTATCTGAATAGATCCTAGAGGACTTTGTTGAGTTTCTTGGATTTGTAGATTCATATATTTCATTCAATTTGGTAAGTGTTTGACTATTTGTTCTCCACATATTCTTTCTGCCTCTTTCTTTTCTTTCTCTTTCTTGAATGTAAATAATACATATATTGCTTTGGTTTATGGCACCCTGCAAGTCTTTCAAATCATATTCACTTTTACTCATTCGTTTCTTCTTCTACTCTAAGAACAGCATAATCTCAATTGTCTTATCTTTCAGTTCACTGGTTCTTTCTTCTGTCTGATTAAATCTTCGGGTGAAATCCTTCCAATGAATATTTTATTCTAATTATTGTACATTATAGTTTGGATCTGAAATATTCTACAAAAGCTCATGTTGAAGGGTTGGTCTTCAATGCAACAATGTTCAAGGATAGGCCCTTCTGGAAGATGATTGGATCATAAGGATGCTAATCTCAGCAGTGGATTAATCCATTGATAGATTCATAATTTGATGTCATTATTAAGAGATAGTGGAAACTAGAAGGTAGAGGCTAGTTGGAGGAAGTAAGTCACTGGGGACATGTCCCACACAGGTATATCTTATCCCTGGCACCTTTCTCTCACTTTTTCTGCTTCCAGGCTGCCATAAAGTAAGCAGCTTTGCTCTACCATGTGCTGCCTTGTGTGATGTTTCACCTTTCAACAAGCCCAAAGTGATAAAACAAGGCAATCACAGACTAAAACTTCTGAAACTACGATCCAAAATAGAGCTTTATCAGCTTTAAGTTGACTTTTCTTAGGTATTATGTGACAGTGATGGATATAGCAGTGGAGATATTTAGTTCCAGAATTTCTAGTTAGTTTTTCTAATCTATCTGTACAGATATTCTCATATTGTCATTATATCATCATTCTGTTTCTCATTAGTTTTTGTCTGTTTTCCTTCATCTTTCTGGACATGTTTGAAACAGATGACTTATATCTTTGTCCAATATGTCCAATGTTAGCTTCCCTTGAGTATAATTTCTCTCCATTTATTTTATTCCTTTGAATAAATCACACTGAGTTATCTTTTTGTGTGTGTTTGACTTTTGGTTAAGAGCTGAACATTTGTATATTATAATGTGGCAACTCTGGAAATAAGGTCATTCCCCTTCCCAAGGGCTTGTTGTCACTGAAGACTGTAGTCATCAAAATTTATGTTTCATTGTCTTGGTTAGTCAATGAAAGCTCTGTTCCTTCAGTTTGTTTTCAGCTAGTATTTCAACAGAGATTTCCTTGCATACCAGGATTTAAATTTTTAAAAGCCAACTAATAAACAAAACTTCTCCTAGTCTCTGTAGATTCACTCTACGCTGGGGTACACCTTCAGTGTTTTGCCAATCTGTTCTCAATCCTGCCTTTCTTCTGTGCTCACATTAAGCCTCTAAATCAGCAAATGAAAGCTTAGGTTTCCTTGGTTTTTTTCTGTGTGTATCTCCTACTTTTGATATTGTTTTCCTTTCTAAATTTCCCAGTATACATAGGTGCTTTTTGTTTTGTTTCATTTTTTTAGTTTTTTGGTTTTTTTCTGGTACCAGTAATCAAACTCACGACCTTGCGCTTGCCAGGCAAGGCGCTGTGCCACTGAGCTAAACCCCCAGCCCCTATATGGGTGCTTTTGAGAGTTGTAATTTCAAAAAGAGACTCTCTCCAACTTTCCTCCCCAGGATTTATGTGGTCAATTGTATATCAAGCGCGTATCTTCTGCCCAAAAGTCAGATTAATTGCCTTGCAGTATTCTCAAGCAGTGGCCATTCCTTCTCTGAGTGACTTCAGAATTGTCCAGACAGTGACATATACCTTGTGTCCATCTCCCCCCACAGAAAAAAATCCTAGACATTTTTTTTTTTCCTAGACATTTTAAAACATACAAACACAATAATTCCCTCTTGGCAATACAGGCTACTTTCTTTAAGGACACCACTAAGCTGGAAAGGGTATAAGATAAGAGCAAATTTAAATGCCACAAACTTTCCTGCCATTTTTAAATTGCTTTTTCCCTGATTCAGCATTCTTTTGGTCAGCATAAACCTTTGACTGTTTTCCAGAATTCTGACAGTTTCTGTTTATTTTTCAACATTTCTATGAAGGGATAGAAGCTTCCTACTCTGTCATTTTACTTACCTACCCTGGTGAGGACAGATTTTTTGAACAGCTTTTGGTCTAATGGAAAGGGAGGTGTATTATGGTATTCAGTTCATCCAAAAACACAATCATATCTCAAGCCAAGTGAGACCACTTCACAGGCCCTCTGCCACAATGCAGAGCCTATTAGAGAGGTCTGGGGCAATTGGATGCATCTCACTGCCTCTCGCTGAAAAAATCTGAGCACGAGGGTCTGCATGAGCTCCCATCATGACAGAGTAAGACTGGACTATAGTGGAAGCTGACTTTCACCTGTGAGACAGGTGATGAGCCGCATCACATAGGTAAGATTGCACAATGCTACTGTCAGAGCAGAAGTCAAGAATAGGTCAAAGCAGTTAGCTGAACCACGCAAGCATCTCCTTCTGAAATGAGTGTTCTCCAGAAAACCTGGGAAAGCATCCGTGTCAGGAAAAGCCAGAGTCAGAGCCCCTGGAGAGATGTCAGTGTCCAGTGACAGCTACACCAGGCAAATAAGGCCTTCCTGCCACCAGCTGTCCTCCTGTCCCAGCCCTAACTCCGGAATGGGAAGAAAAGATAGAGCAATCTTTCCTTTTCCCCATGCTCAGTCCTAAATCTAAATCAGGACTGAGATAGGGTAGGCATGGGAGGCCAATTTCAATTAAGTGAGAGATGAAAGTTTCTTTTTAATTCAAGCTAGACTTTCAATACTTGAATACAAACAGAAAAGCTATGAAATTTGCCCAAGATCTCATCCAAGGGCAATGAAGGAAACGGTCAGTAGATAAATAAAAATTGGGTCATTTCCTGCTTTGCACTTTCTTGAGTCAAATCCATTCACTGTATGGATGACCTGAGTAAGTGGACTGTAAGTCAGGGAAAAGAGAGCCTATAAATCAGAAAACTTGGGACACAAATTCAATGGAAATTTTAGCACTGAACACAGGTGCATTTAAAAGCTTAGGACTGAAAAGCATTCTCATGGCCCTGATTTCAGTGCCGTGCAATGGAAGGCGGGGGAGAGGGATGGAAGCGTGTGTCCACAGTGTCCTGGGCGCCTCTCCAGAGGGGGCCCCTCCTTACATTCAGGCCCGGGACTCTGGGAGGCCTGCTGCTGGGATCTGGGGGGAGGGCGTGCCCCGGCTGGAGTTTGTGTGGGAAACCATGTGTTCCTCGGTGGTTTCTTTAAACTCAGTGCCAGGGAAGCTTCAGCAAGTTGACTGTCCAAGCTGTGTTCTGAGTGTGTGAGACATCCCAACTCCAATATGCACCGCGAACTGAAGAAACAAGCAGAGAAGAAAGAAAGCCCAAAGCTCAGTGCAGGAGTCGCTCTTGTCGTCCCGTCTCAGGCCCCAGCCTCTTCCTTTCTCTTCCTCCCAAATGGATCCTATTTAGGTTCATCCTCGCTGCGCACTTCAGCTGGTGTATTTCTGGTACTGAACTTGAAATTATTTTATTGGCCACTCCAGAAAAATATTCTATGAATTTATTCTGGAGGAAAAAAGGAAGAAGGAGGAATAAATGTGGCATTGGCTTTTCGACTGTGGTTTTCATTTCCATAAACCTTAGATCACAAGAATGCATGAGATATTTACACAAATCTTTCCACAATTCCTGTGGCCTTTGGGGGCATAGCATTTGCATGACTTCACCACTGTGGCTGGTGTGTGCTTTCTCAGCAGCTTTGCTTGCAACAGGGAACAGCCCGCACCAGGGCCGCAGTTGTATGCATGTGCTGGGGGCGGGGAGGGGGCACTGTCACTTCTCCTTCCTTCCTGCCTTGCCTTTTTCTGTAACAAATTCAACTTTAAAAAGGGAGGCAGACTGTTCTGCATCACATTATGCTGAATTTTCTCGTTGTAAATATTCACTCTTTCCTAGATCATTTCTTTGGGATCTAAAGTCAGAGGGTATTGACCAAGAGAAGCAAAATTTCATTCATGTCTGCCTGGAGGACACTCCAGGGCTGATCTGGCACAGATGAAAGGATCTTGGGAAAGAGCTGTGAGGCAAATGGGACCCACATTTGAGTTTCTTGAATGAGTCAGATTTCTGTGGCTGTAACAGGTTCTCTAACAGCTGGGGGATGAAACATCTGGAAGTGGCCCCAGCCTGAGTGAGGCCATGGCTCCCAGCGTGACCCAAGCACAGCACACACAGTGGGTCCTCAACCTGAGAGCCACTGAGCGTCACTGTGCAAGCGTTACCTGCGTGGAAAACCTCAAGCGCTAGCCGTGCACTCACACACGAGGAAGAAGTCACACGCGCTCATCACGGGCGCCAAGCCATCCGATGTCCTCATGGAATACAAATGAATCACTGATCGTCCAGACACCACCCCAGCTTTTCTCACGTTAGTCATCATATTTCCCATTTCTCTGATTTTGCATTATTGCCCACTAAGTTTGTTGACACTATGATCATCACTTCAAATGATGGGGCGGAGGCTTTTAGGAAAACATCTGGCCATTTAATTCCTCTCCTCTTCCTCTTTTTCATTACCTGAGAGGCAGTGTAGCCAGGTACCACTGCCTTGATGTTAAATTTTGGCCAGGTTCCCCAGCCGGTCTGTGCCTCAGTTCTCCTATCTGGCAAAACAAGCTCATCTCTTCCTTAAGAGCTTTGTGAGTGAAACGCCATTATCTGGAGCAACATCTGGAGCCTAGAAGATGTCTCAGCAAATGGAACTCAGAGTACTGGTCGAATCTGAGAGCAACTGTCCTCTAACGCAGCTGTAGAATCCTTGATTCACCTAGCATACCTGCACTAGCCAGGAGCCACTGGGTAGGAGCCCCTGAGTAGCAGTCACATGCCCAGCAGCCAGGCCACCCCAGAGAGCAGCAAGGCTCCCCACCCTAGTTAAGCAGAAGGACACTCTCTTTTCACTAGAGGGTACACTGGGAATTGGTTGCATTATATAAATTGGGCCTACTATTAATTGGTAATTAGAGTTAATTGAGTGTTTCAGATTCATACACAGCCCAAAGGGTCTTCAGTGACTGCAGGAATCAGGCCTGGGTTCCCTGAACAGGGGTTCAGCATTCCAGGTGTCAACTTGTGGGGTGAGAGAAGAGGACAGGCTGTGTACAGCAGCAGGAGCACAAATGGGCCATGAGCTCATCAGCATGAGTCTGTGTGCACTTCTCTAGGGTCTTCCCACCACTTCCATCCTTTCTAAGGGAAATTTATTGTTATGCAGGTTCAGCAAGAAGCCATATTGCTTTCACTACTTAAATAGCCTAAAGAAAACACTTTTAACTCCCTTGGGTATTTGGGAACGTGAGGGCTCATGTACCTCTTGGAGAGCTCCGGCCCAGGTCAGGGCTTCGTGCTTCCAGCTCCACAGTGACAGCAGTCCAGGTACTTTGCCAAGGCCCATCTTTTCCCACTGACCCAGGTGGTCCATGTACCCATAAGTGGATGCAAAAAGGCTGCCATACAAGCTATTGCCAGCATTTCCATTGTATATCTGTTAGCCTTTTTGAGATCAAGGTTAGATTTTTTAAAAAATTCAAAATCTTTATAAATTTCAGGATTCTGCATTGTGGTTCCTAGTTTAGGCAGGGAATGAGGGTGTGGAGAACATTTCCTCAGGGAGGTAAAAAGCAAGTGATTTTTTTTAAAGTCAAGGCATCTAAAATTTCTTGAGGAAAATATAGCATCTCATGTAGATTTATATGAAGGAGCCCTTTCTATAGTATTCAACATGGTATTTAGAATTTCTTCTATTCATATATATGAATAGATGTATGATATAATTGATTCATATATATGAACATATATGAGTACAAAAAATATATATAACATTTTATATAATGCAACCAGATTAGACACCATTCCTCATTAATTATAATTCTATCAGTGTTTAAAGCTAATCTAAGAAATGAAACAGTATCATTTAACATCCCCAAGTAAAAACACAAATAAAACAAGGCAGAAATCCTTTGGGAGTTTCCTTTTGATAGCAATTCACTATGATATAAGACATGCAATAACATGCAAGACATGAGAAGTTGTCAGAGGGCAATGTTGTGGTTTGGATGTTGAATGTCTCCCAAAGGCTCATGTGTTAAAGGCTTGGTCACCAACCTACAGCACTAGTGAGAGAGAGTGGAACCTTCTGGAAGTGGGGCCTACTGGAAGGAAATTGAGTCACTAGACTGTATCCTTGAAAATGGATATTAAGGTTCTAGCCCCTTCTTGTTGCTTTTTGCTCTCTAGCCACCATGAGGCAAACAGGTTTTCTTTGCCTCATGTTCCTGCCATAATGTACTACAAAATTAGGCCCAAAGCAACAGGGTCAAGTGACCATGGACTGAAACCTCTGAAATCATAAGTCAAAAAAAAAACTTTCTGTTAGGTTTGGCACTAGTAAGAGTCCAAATAAAGTACAAATAGCCTTTATTGCCTGGCACAGGAAGAATTCTGAGAGACAGAGAGCTTCTTCAAGGGGAGGCAGCTGGGAAAAAGCATATATTGGGCTAGGTTGGGGGTGGAGTTTATGGGGTGGTCTAAGTGACTTAACAGATGCTGATTGGTTACCCTGTGCAGTGGGGGGACAGGAAGTTGTAATGGGGGGCAGGAGTTTGTCTGGGAGAGACACATGGTCGTCTCTGGGCTGCACCATGTTCTATCACCACCATGATGACTTGGCAGAAATTTACATGGGCAGAAATCCATCACTTTTTTCTTTTGTATTATTCATCTTAGGTATTTTTTTTTTCATAGTGACAGAAACCTGGCACAGCCTAGGTGCAGATTTAGGATATTTACTTGGCCTATGCTGGGGAGCAGCTGAGCACCTACAAAAGATGTCATGAGTGATAAGTGGAAGAAACACCAAGGGAAGAAGGATACATCTTACCAAGGCCACTAAGCATACATTGACTAGGGAAAGCCAAAGAAGTGATTGACTTCCTCTTTCCATTCTATTTCTGTCTTATTGTCAATATACTGTAGGGCTGTTCAGACTGACACAGTCCTGGACTTGTTCAGTGACAGCTCCATCAGTGACCACCTACCTCAAATGAACACCAACATCTGAATTTAGACCAAATTGGAAGAATCTCCTTTAAACCAAGAAAATACAAAATAATACCACCTACCAACACAAAAACTGCTGCTGGAAGAGGAGGGGAGGGATCAGTTCATTGAAACACTCAATTAACTGTAATTACCAAGTTTCTTACGGATCTACTTCTAACCTCACGCCTACAAATCTAGGTCACTGCATTGTCGAATTATATGTTATCCTCCACAGCCTCCTTCAGTGTGTTTGTATCCTGACAAGTAGAGTGATGTACTTTCAGTGGACCAAGGTAATTATTCATCCCCACACAGTGACCATAGTGCGGCCTCTGGGAGCAGTGTGTCACAAGGTCAAGTACCCATCGCGGGGTCTGAAGAACACAGCCCTCACTCAGTTCGTCTCTTTTTGGTCAAATGGCTTTATTTCAACTGTGTTTATTTCAGGTGAATCACATACGTCTGAGTAGCTCTCAAGAACGCTGAGCACAGGGACCCTGAAACAAGGTCACATCTCTGGGCCATGACCAGTGTGAAGCTAACACAGCAAGAATGACACCAGACAGAGCCCTGTGGAGGTGGCTGGCTGTGGGGACAGCCTCACCTCAGTCCCACTTTCTGGGCTTCAGGATCTCCACTTACCAAGGGTGGAGCGGGGCTGCCTGATCTCTGAAGACCTTCATCCTCCAACACCTAAGAAAATTCTGTGTGCTTTACAAGCAGAGCTGCCATCCTCACAAGTATCTCCTTGGCCAGCATTGGGAACTAAAGTCTCAAACTAGGCTTTCTGGTTGCTATGTACAGGAAGAAATAGAGGAAAAAGGAAATTCTGATGTCTTTAGACACAAGAATATGTTATTCTAAATCCCATCCCTGACTCTCATTCAAAAAATATTACTCTTTCTTTCTCTTTGCCTATATCTAACTGTGCCTTCACCTAAATGTTCTAGGATGAGAGATAGTTTATAGCAAGGAAGCAGGCACATTTCATAGACCCCGGTAGCAACTGGGAGCATAAGTCCTGGTAAGAAAGCAAGAAACAGCCCAATAGATAATAAATACTAGAGCTATTATTACAAGTAGTTTCCACTGTGCCCTCATCATAGGGTGAGTGATTAAAACAACGTATCCTGAAATGACTTGCAAGGCCAGACCTTCCAATGGCTTCTTCATCCTTGCACACACAGATGTCTGTTTGTAGGACGTCAGTTTGGTGTTGCCTGTGACAACCAAGTTTTCAAACATCACACTTCTGTGCTTTCTCAGCCATCATTTCTTCATAGTATTAGTTAGTTCCCTTAGATTGCAGGCAGCAAAAATCTACTCTAACCAATGGAAGGTATATGGCGAATGTACTGGAAAGATATGAAGTAGTTCATAGAATCTAAAGAGAACATGAAACGGAATGTTGTGTTTCTTAGTTTATAAAAGTGTATTGTTACTTGTCACCCACACCAAGAAGCAGAGTGGAAGCTCTGTCTGGTACACACTCATAATGAGATGCACAGACACTAATTAAATCCTTCTCTCCACACCTGGACATCATTTTTTAATGGCAAAGCTTTTGGTCCGCACCATGTGCAGCTGGTCTTCTATATCCAGAAGTTTGGCATCTGCAGATTAAACCAAACATGGATCAAAAATATTCAAAATCTAAATCTGTGTCTGTCCTGAACAAGTACAGATTTTTCTCCCTTGACATTTTCTAACAACACAGCATGATAAATTTTTTGTGTGGTGCTGGGGATCAAATCCAGAAGTAATTATTTATATAGCATATATTTTATTAGTTATTATAAGTAATCTAGACATGAGTTAAAGTATGTGGGAGGATGTGTATAGATTTTTATACAAATATTATGTCATTTTATACAAGGACTTGAGCATCCTCAGATTTTGGCATCCAAAGGGATCCTGGGACCCGTCTCCCATGGATACTGAAGGACAAGTTCATGTTCACAGCATATGCAACATCAGTATACAAAGAGTTTTGATAAATCACACATTTCAAAAAGTAGACCAAGCACCCAAGGTAGAACAAGCACCCTTCTCTTTCCTGCTTTGCTCATTAGCCATGAAAGCAATTCTGTAAGACCACAATGTTCTCAACCACGGAGGTGTCAGTACTGAAAAATACAAGCTGTGGTATTTCTAACCATGTATAGAAACATGCTAGAGACATAGTCAGTCTCTGGTGCACTTAAGTCTTTACCAGGGAAGAATGTAGTTAAATGGCTTTGCAGTGCAGAGTCTTTGCAGGACAACTGCATCAAATGGGAAGTATGTACACTAGTCCCTTTATGTCCACAAAACGTTGGTCTCAGGACTCCCACAGATACCAACCTCCAGGAATGTTCAAGTCCCCTATAGAAAATGCCGTAGTATTTGCATATAACCTAAGATACATCCTCTGGTGTGCTGTAAATTACCTCTAAATTGCTTACAATACTTTGCACAATACCTACACATCCCTCTCATTCATTCTGTTTGGCATGTGGCTAATTCAAGGTGCACTTTTTGAAGCTTTCTGAAATATTTGCTCTGAATACTTTTAATCCTCAGTTGGTTGAATCCACAGATGTGGAATCCACAGATATAAATGGCTGACTGTAGTAAGAAAACACCGAGACATCCTTGATGAGTTATTGGTGCTGTGGAGGTGGGCATGCACGCAAGGGCGTACAGAGGGGAATCCAGCAGCCTGGAAGCCCACACTGAGTCAGTGCAGAGGGCAGGGTAAGAAGCTATTAGCAATTTTTCAAAAGTAAAATATCTACCCTTGAAATACATTCAACCTCAAGCAACTTACTTGGAGATTCGTGGGATGCTACACGACTTCCACATGCAATCTGAGAACTCCTAAGGAACTATAGTCTGCTTTTCATGTCACTTTCTGGGCCCCAGAAGGCCCCCCGTCCCCTACCCCTTCTACAAGAAACCATCTGGACAGCCCGTGAGGACTGTGGTCAGCCCAAAGATGGCCCAGGGGTAGGCCTATTGGGTAGAGCCTTCACTAGCCCCTGACCTTGGTTCTACTGCCTATAGGTGAACCATGAAGAAATGAAGCCACCACCATCCTTACCATTTAAGGAAATGGACTTCCAGTTGCTTGCATGCAAAATTATCTTCAAAAGTCTGCCCGGCACTCTGTATTATCTCTAAGGTTTTATTGAAGAATTATTTTCTTACTCTCTTTAATGGTTTGAGCAATCTCTCATTCTTACATCTGATAATCTGAGCAATGTAGTTGAGGATAGCAACATGCACTGTAACAACCACTGTTGATTTGTATTAATTTGTCTTGAGACCCTGTATCACTTTGAATGTTCTTGCTTTGATTTCTTTATGTTTGTGATACTTGGATGCTGCTACTGTCCCATTTTTTTGTTAGTTTGTGTCTCGTGTACTACTCTCTTTAAAATTAAAAAAAAAAAAGTCTGCCTAGTGAATACTATTCCTCTTTTACTATTAGCGTCCAGAAGGTCCTGCTGTGTCACTACTGAGCTAGTAAGGCCTTCATTTCCTCTTCCTCAAGATGAGGAGGTCAACTCTATGTGCACAGCCCCTGTGATCTGCCTCTGAAGTATCATACTCCCTAGCTCTTCCATAGAAAATCCTACTCCTGGGTCCCAGCCTTTTACCACTTCTCTATCTGCAAAAGCAAACAGAGAACTCAGGCAATGTACAACAGAAGGGGCCAAAAAAGAAGTTGCATTAGTCAGTTAAGTGGTTTTAAAAATTAAGCAAATTTCTGGAAGTTTCTACTCATTGCCTCCTTTTAGTCCTTGGATTATTGCTTTTACAGACTGGTCCATTTTAGTTTCACCCTGAGATTTGGGTGGAGTCGTTCCCTTTAGCTCACCTAAAGAAAGGTCTTTTATCCCCTGAAGACGCCAGATGCAAGCATACTTGAATCCCTATTGAAAATACCATCAGCATAGAGACTGGGTCTTTCCAATTCAAAGTGGCTCTGTTCTAACCATAATGTTGCTGTTTCCTTCCTCCGTTAGTAATGTCTACTCAGTGTGCTTATATCTCTACAAGCTCCTCAGAAAGTCCTTTGCTCTTCACATCAACAATCCTAGCAATGACTCACTCTATGAACTCAAAAAAGTTCACTTCCTCCATCTGCCCCCTCAATTAACCATCAGCTCGCACTTATTCACCGCTTGCCTCTTTTGGCTGGTATGCTGTGTAGTCACTGCCGAGTGAGTGTAACAAGATACAGAATGAAGGCCCCGTCCCTAGGGGTCCCACGGCGGAGCAGGGCATCAAATAACTTCAATATTAGGCAGCCTCGGGCAGTGGAAGAGAAACATGGCAGAGATCCAAATAAAACGCTATGAGAGTTTGTGAAAGAGATAAGAGTCTCCGAGGGAGATCCGAATAAAACTTGCAAGGACAACGTGGAATCTAAGCTTGGTCTTAGAGGACAGAGAGTTTGCAATTGGTAGTGAAGGGAGAGCACTGTAGACAAAGAGGCAAAAGGCAGAGGCAAGAACAGAATGGCAGGAAAGGTGGGGCATGCTCGGGAAGAGGCATTTAACCGTGCGGCCATGAGGACAGGAAGCACATTAAAGGGAGATATGTTTGGAAGCCAAGTTGCACCCAGGTGGTGAAGAGCTTTGGTTAGTTCATTTAAAAAAAATAATGATAAGCCAATCCTGTAGCTGACCAAGAATATTTCTATCTTAGTAGTTATCATACTATATTTTAATGATGCTTCAGGCACTACTGCACCGATGGTGATAGCTATAAGGATCTACATGGCTCTGTCTTTTATTCTTTGTCACTTCAGCATCCAACTCAGCATGTGGCACACAGAACATTCGCAATATGTTTGTTGAATGAATAACTGAACTGAGAAGAGCTGTACGTTTTGAAAAGTAATCTAGTGGAGCAGAGAGAGAAGAACCAATGTTGCAGGGGTTGGGTGGGGATTTGAAGAAACTAAAAGAATTCAGAACCATGATCCCAAAGGAGCACAGTGAAGGTGAATGAGAAGGAAGAACAGGCTAGAAAGATTGGAGAGGAAAAACCAATAGGTCTTGATCAAGAAACACATAAATAACAGGAGAAAATGGAGCTGACAGCACGTGTTTGCCCACAGGACTCAAGGGGCACAAAAGCGCTGGAGGTTGGCTAGAACCTCTGGTCCCCACCATGGCAGGGACATCATTGTTGTAGTGGGGTTTTTTTTCCTACTGTATTCCCAACAGCAAAAACAAAGATTAGCAGGCTCTCCACATTTTTGAATGAACAGTTTTTTAAATGAACATGTTGCATCTCAGATCATGGCAATTCAACCGTTTATAAACGTCAGATTCAGTAAGAAACATGGCCCTAACGTCTAACACTGAAAGTTTACGCTTTGGAGCCATTTGCCAAAGGGCAGTTGTTGGAGACAAAGGTTTGCACCTGTCTGCAGCTAGGACGTACAAGTAAAGGGAAAATGCCGAAGGGCTTTGCAGTTACAGAGATTAAAGACAGAGCCTGACTGCACAACTTTCTCCAGTACAGTAAGTCCCCAATTTATGAACGCTCTCCATTCCAGGAGAATGTTCGTAAACGGGATTCATTCATAATCTGACAAAGTCAGTCTTAGTACACCTGTGAACACCTGTGAGCCTTATACAGTACACCTTACAAACCTTACAGACTTACTGTATTGTAAGAACTCAAAGAGAATAAAGATGAGCAGTTGGCCATTGAATTCTACAAACGGGGGAGTTTCTGTTGCTTCACAAAAGTAGTTGTAGAACTGTTGGTCTTGAAGATCTGTCTTATTATTCCCAGCCAGATACCACAATACGGAAGCATAGGCTTAAGGCACGAAATTACATTTTCATATAGAAATAAACATCTAGGGATCAGCCAAAATTCGTTCACTTTAAGGGCAGAATTAGGATTACGAATTAGGAGTTAGGAATTAGGAATCTTCCACCTGAACATAGATTTGATCAAAGCAAGTGGAAGGTTATCTATCATGTAAAAAGTGTCTTCTAGCTTCACTCAACACCCCTGCCCAAGCCAGAAGGCAGTCCCACCAGAGGGCTGTCTCTCCGAGAGTTATTCTTCCCCGAAATCTAAAGAGGCCCAGCCTCCAGGCACTCAAGAATAAGGTGAAGTTCCCAGGGGTGTAGGAATTTGGGCTGATCCAGGGCATAGCCTCTATGCGCTGATGAATAGCAGAGAGGAAGCCCCAGATTACACTAAAATCAGTCTATGCTGACTGTAATCCTTCAAGCCAGAAAAGACCTGCCCTTGCCTGGGTCCCTGTCCTGAACACATGGAAAAGGCCTTCCTGTGTCTTCAAACACAGCCACTGCGCTCAGAGTCCTTTCCTGTGCCACTCTGTGAGGACACACACATTTGCTACTAACATGGCCAGAAGCGCTCTTCCCAAGCAAAGCCTTAAATATTATTAGTACGCTGGAACACGAGCTATCTGAGAAATCTAAGCAAAGGGGAAACCAAATTCTTTCAAGGAACAGCCAGAATTTAGAAAGTGACGCTGAGCACCAAACGCCTCCTCTTTGTAAGTCTTTGGAGAAGCCTTTACCTTTCACCTGGCTGTAGAACGCCACGCCTCAGTTAGGAAGAAGCACTCGGTGTGAACGGGCTTAAAGTTAAAACACATGCTTCACGGCATCGCAGGCAGCCCAGACAACTCTAGAGGCAGGGAACACGGAGGGAAATCAGATCTGGGGCTTGGATGGGATGTCAGCGGATTTGCTGAATGGGATCAGAAATAGTTTTCACGAGTGTGTAACAACATTCTGTTGGAATTATCACGCCAAGGGACGGGGAAAAAAAACTTGTTTCAAGCAAGTCCGGGCCCCAGCTCTGCGATGGGGACGCCAGGCCCTGAGACGCGCCTAGTCCCCGGCGCAGGCGCACAGGCAGGGCCCCCCGCCCCCCAGCGCCCCGCCAGCGCAGAGCCGCCCCGTAAGTCTCCATTAGGTCAGCTGCGGGACGCGCCGGCCAGCTCCCTTCCTGCACACGCCAAGGACCGCGGCTTCCCCGCGGCCCGCGGAGAGGGGGCGCCTGCGCGGCGGGCGGAGAAACGGGCTCCGCGCCCCGAAACGCAGCGGCCGCCGAGCCTGCAGCCGGCCCGGGAGCGGCTCGGAAAGGACCTCATAAAAGTGCCGTTTGTTGGGAGCCCGGAGGAAGTGGAGGCCGCTCTGGCACACGTGGCCACGGTGCTAAATTAACTGTTAACACAAATAATCAAAGTGCAG
>NW_004955454.1:8259216-8282254 GCF_000276665.1 Chinchilla lanigera | reverse complement strand
CGGGGGCGGGGCGGTCGCGGCCGCTAGGACCTCGCGAGAGCGGAGACCCGGCGAGCGGCGCGGCGCCGGGCTCCGTACTGCGCCTGCGCGCTGAGGTTTCCCTTGGCGCGGGAAGAGTGAGGTCCCTGTGCGGTCCGCTGGGCTGGAAAGGTGGCAGTGGAGCCGCTGATGACGCAAAACAAGTTACATCTGAGGTTGGAAGCCACCGTGGCACTACAGAACCAGGCCTCAGGCTGTCCTTAACTGGGGTGCACTGTCCTCCTGGGGACACTGCCCTGGGGAAATCCCAGCAGAAAAGCCAGGGGAAGCGTGATTCCGGGTGCATTTTCCGTGTTCGTATCACGGAAAGGCTGGGACGCTGTCACCGACGTTTCTCGGCGTGGCTGTGGGTGCTGTGTACCTGAGACCATCAGTTTCAGCTTGTAAAAGGAGAAATAGAGTAGATGTGCTAAAGCCTGGCTGCGCGGGGGTGGGGAGCCTGGCAAAGCTGAGAACACAGCGGGACCAGGTGACCTCCACTCTGCCACCGAGAAGGATGGAGTAGAACCCGCTCACAGCCTGCGAGTGAGAAGGACCAAGTGCAGTGGTGGCGCGTGTTCTCGGGCGCCCTTCACGGCACCCTGGGATTGGAAGGTGCTGTCTAATGCCTAAGTGCCACTGGTACCTATTCCTCGGGAAGGTGCTCTCATCCAGGTGTACCTCCAGGAATCAAAACACGGCCGAATGAGAAATAGGCTAGCAATTAAATTGCAAAGAAATAAACCAAGAGAGACAAGCCCGCTGGCAGCACGTAGGAGCCTACAGACTCCTGAGGACAAAGCCACAGCGAACCTGTGAAACGAAAGCACCAGACTCTGCAGACAGAACCACTATCAAGGCAAATTGAGCGGCTGGAATAATTATGTTGTTAAAGTTTTTTACTTTGGGCTTAATGTTTAGTGTATTTGTGTCTAACACATATGTTTATACAGACTCTGCCAGTTAATCATAGAAGTTCTCCCTTTAGAAAGGATTAAAATCATGATATAGCAAATAAGAAAATTGCAGTGTGCTACTTCAGTCCCTCTAGAAGATCTTCATAAGAAAAGAAAGTCGCTGAAATACGTCCTCCACAGCTCTCCTGAGAGTGCGTGGTCACAAGTACCATATTATCAGCTGAGACACTAGGTGCCAGGGACCTGAAATCCCAGCTAGCTCAGGTGATTTGAACCCAGAGTCATAATTGAAACCACATTCTTTCAACCCACCCAGAAGGGAATGGTTGATAAAGGCCACCAAGTTCCTTATTCTTCTGTGTTCGTTCATGCATTCATTCATTCATTCAACAAATATGTATTGAGCACCTATTACTTGCCTGGGTCAGGAGCCAGCAACCAAAAGGAAAGAGCAAACAGCTGGGATTCCCACCACGCAAAGCCAGTCAGCCCCCCTTCCCTGAGGACCAGGAGAGAAACGGAAAGAAGCACCTTCGTAAGAGACCAGCTACTACAGGCTGTGACTGTTGAAAGTCCGAGCGCCCACATGGAAAAGGACAAGGAGCTGGATTCCTCACCACGTGCCTGCTAAGGGTGACAGGGATACAGCCAGAAACACGGGGAGCCCAGCGCTGGGAGTGCTGACTGCAGCCACTGCATGAGGCCCTTTTCTGGGTCGTGGGTTCAGTCTTAACAGTTATTGTGAGGGCAGGCTCTGTTGTCATCCCCATTTTACAGATGAGGAAAATGAGGTGGAGAGAAATTAACGGCATTCCTCAGGCTTCGAAGGGATGGAGCAAAACCTAGCTTGAAAATAGTATTAGATCTTGTGGTTTTTTAAAGCTTCTTTTCTTCACCTCTGTAACCAGTATATAAGACAAAAAAATATATAACTCCAGTCCTTGGATGGCTCTCGCTACAGTATTGAGTGCATGACCATAGTGCATATAAATCTGGTATAGAAATATACAGTGCATAACTCTGGGGCCTATTCCAGGGCACGTAGTGAGGAGTGACAAGAGTTGAGAGTAGGGCACAGGTCAGTCACTCTGTGTTGGTTCTGTGCTGGAAAGTCACATCCCCTGGGACTCTACCTGTCCTGTTACCTAAGGTAAATTATGATGTTAATATAAACAGGGATGATAATTCACCATGCCTTCTACACTGCGATCTCACGCAATCTTTGCAACAACTTTGATTAAGTACTCTGCTTCGCGCTTCAGAAAGAAAGAAAGCAGGACTTCCAAAGCTTGAACAGTTCACACGGTGAAGAGCTGAGATTTAGAACCTGGGGCTGTGGACTTCCAAAGGCTGTACTTCGGCTTGCACAGCTTCTCTGCAAAATTCAACAGTGAAAAACCAGAAGCCTCCCTCCCAGCTCTAATGCCCAATAATCCTAGGGTTAAAAAAAAAAGCTACAAATTGTTTCTTGTTTTTAAAAGTCATTAAACTAGGTCAGGTAAACAAAGTGATATTTGGACTAGTCTTGCCCAGCTCTAAAGATTCACAATGGAATATCTGAGCTAGTTTGGAAAAGGGCCAAGTTATCCATAAATGTGCCTTAGTTCATAGTGCTGGCTCACCTCAGGCATGCAGACAGCCCAACATGGCCTCTCATCAGCTGCCCCATGTCTCCTAGGAGCATCAGAGATGGGGCCACACCTTGGTGCCACCGCTGCAGTTACCTCTCTAAGCCAGAGTGGAGGGGTCATGCAGCCATTTTGTCACTACGGGGCGGGTCCAGCTGATAGACTCCAGGCTCTTGCATATGACGGGCAAAGAACTGCAAAGCATATACCTGATGGCAAGTGAAAAGCAGCTACTCAATGAGGATCAAGGAAGGATGTACTTAGGGTGAGTCCGTGCTGACAAAAAGATATGGCCTGAATAAAAAAGTGGTGCTGGATGACAGGAAAGTACAAAGCACTGCATTGCGCACAGATAAATCAGGCTTTCTGAATTTAAAGGATGTGCACCCCACACTGGATGCCTCCCACTGAGTTTCTAGGTAAGACTGACAGGAATGATGGATAGGGTGCTAAGTCATCTCAGAAACTCCCAACCTGCATGCCTGTCCCAGAATTCACTCTGCTCTCCATTATGTGGTCTGAGATATAGTGCATATGCACGGACCCGTAATAAACTTTGAGCAGGGTAAAGGGGATTGAAGGCAGGCCTGGAGAAGGAACATACACTGTCACCTATAGCTTCAAAGATTTCCTATGGTTCTGTTATGCTATTTTCTACCTCTCTTAGGACAATGGAAGGAGGAGTACTACCCAAACTCAAATGCGTGGGGCGAGTGATTTCCTCATAATACATAACATCGTACACATGATACTAATACTCTGTACTAGTATCATCCAATTCAATAGTTGGCACATGCTGTGGCTTGAATGTGGACAGGGTTCCCCAGAGGCCCATGTATTGAAGCCTTGATCTCCAGGGGGGTGGTATGAGAAGGCGCTGTTAAGCTTTGAGAGATAGAGTCTTGTGGACGGTACTTAGATCTTTGGGTGAGTGTACCGAAGAACACTTTGGGACCCAGTCATTCCCTTTTGCTGTGCCTCTTGGCTCATGAGGTGAGCTGTTTACCCTTCCATGTATTCCCAGCATATGCTACTCTCACCAGAGACTGATGCACTGAGACCATCTGACCACGGTTGAGAACCTCCATAACTATGAGCAAAATAAACCTTTTCTCTTTGTAAGTTAACTGCCTCAGGTATCTCATTCTCAGAACACAAAGCTGACTAACACAGCCCACTTCTATGGGGAGGATGGGCTTATAGGGTACCCAGGATGTCATCCACTTCACAGTGAATTATGCTGGGTGATGAGGGGAGCTAACTGAAGTCATCTTAAGTACAACCTGAGGGGCTAGAGACAGGGAAAGAAATCAGTCTGCCTTGCTCCCTGCCACCTGGGCAACCCAAGTTACGGCAACTCTGGGACAGTCCTCCCAAGGAGCAGTTCACACCTACCACACAGAAAGATAAGATGCGCACAGTAGGATCTTGACACCCAGCACCTCTACTCTCCATCACCCTGACTCTTAGCTGAAGGATGGAGCAGGGCAATAGCCTGCTTGGAAGCCCCTTGCAGGCACAGCCAGTTCTGTACTGCACCTGAAGGCACATCCCCCTGGACAGTAGTGAGCAAAATAATAAACAGCAAAAGTTCTCGATATTTACAATTATTCATAAGTAGAAAACTCTAGAGGTAGAATTTTATATGCTGGGAGAGATAAAAGATCCTTTCTGCTGTCTGATAAACAATTAGTTTACTGTTGTGTGCAATCATAAGAATATAAATGCCCACTACAATCAGACCAGAGTGGTGCAGTGGACAGAGGGTCCCATGGCAAACTGCAAATTGCAAACCTGTCAGCTATGTCCTCGGCAGGACTCAGACCCGACCAGCCCCTGACACCCCGGCCTAACATGCCTACAGGACTTAAAGTGGGATTCAGCTAGCTTCTGTGCCGATGTGCTGAAGTGTGCAAAGGCAGCAGAGAGATTCTCTTAGAAACAACGGCCGTCCAGAATCTCAATGTCTCTAAGGGAATTAATGGCTTTACAAGTGTGGGACACACTGAGACTCTTCCATGGTCTCCATGCTGGAGAATCACAGCCTTTCTTGGACACTAGATCTGGGAAGCTCCAGAGGCAGCTCTAGCCCAAAGGGAAGAACCCCAGCCCTGAGCCTCAGAGAGGTGCTTCTGTCCTGGGAGCACCTGTTCCATCCAAATCTCTGCTCCCCCCAGTCCCTTTTTCCACCCCTTTTCACAGCCACCTGGGTCTTTGGGAAGGCGCCCCTACTGTTGACATTCAGATATCCTGCATCATCTCTGAGCTAAGCTCCCCAGATCTCCTGCGGTGGGTGCTCATTGCCCCTTCTCCAGAGACTGCTAAGTATGGCTCTGTAACTTGGCATGAACCTTCACCATTGAACTTGCAGCTTCTCACACTCACATGTGTCTCCTGACAGCGCTCCGGAGCTCCTGCAGCATGGTCCATGGTTTTCTGTGTTCACTGCACCCTCACAGTTTTCTGGGCCAACTCTCTAAGGAAAGACAAGCATGTCTTCTGCTCTGTGATAACACTGAAAAGTTCTAGACTAGGATCTGTGCCGTAAACAAAATTATAAACAACAAAAGGCAGCTGGTAGGGGGCTGGGGATTTAGCTCAGTGGCACAGCGCCTGCCTGGCAAGCGCGAGGTTGTGAGTTCAATACCCGGTACCAGGAAAAATAAAAAAAGGCAGCTAGTATTGACTGTAGATCAATCTGTCCTTGTAGAATGAACCCAAGATATAGTGAGCCTGTCACAGCTGACCCCTGCATGAGATTAAAGCTCAGAGACAGGAATAAGGGTGTGCTCACTGGTAGAACCCTTGCCTAGCATGTGTGAGGCCCTGGGCTCAATTTCCAGCACTGCCAAATAAAAGAAAGGTCAGACATAACACTCTAATTTTAAAATGATAAAATTAAGAATAGTTCTCTTGCAAGTAAAACCTGTATCTTACTTACCTTCAGTCTTCTGTAGGCACGTGATTGGTACCCATTAAAAAGTGAATCAGTGAATGAATAGCTTTTTAGGGGAGATAGAGGAAAAGATAATATAGGTTAAGGCATTAGGTTTGGAAAAAAAACTCACAGTTTTTAAAATAAAAACCGTTCTATTAAGTGAGAAACCACAACAAATCTCCATGAAGTCCCACCTACTCATGATCCTGAGGGGTTAAACACTACCCGGGGGATGACAGTGCTTTGCGCAAGACCCTTTAAAGCCGCCTATTTTCCCCTCCCTCAGAGAGAAGCACCCCAGGCACACAGCACGGTATTTCCCCTCCAGGCTTTTGTTTCTATCCAAGTGAAAAGTTTGGGGTCAGCTAAATTTGACACCTCTTACACCTCCTGTGAAATACCAGAGGTTCAAAAACTACTGGAATTTAAGAGGAAAAGATTTTTTTTCAGAACCATATCCAGGTGGCCACTGTGACTCTCCTTCTAACAAGAGGAAGACAGAAGTGGTGGGACGTAGCAGGAAAAACACATGTATTCAGAGTATCTTACACTTTTTAAAAGTGTTTGTTCATTTGTTTGTTTGGAATTTTTTATGCTTGGGATCAAACCTAGGTCCTTGAGCATGTGAAGCATGCATCCTATTACTGAGCTATACCTTCAGCCTCTTTTTAAAAATGTTTTATGGTTTCAACGCTATTTATATTTCCAACACCTTATCCACTTACTTGCAGTATTGGAGAAAATACTGCACTTTTTTAAAGTTTTTTTTCCCTCCAGTATAAAAGTGTTTTAATACAAAAACAGCACAGCAATCAGAAGATGATCTGTTTTAAAGGGAATGTTTTGCTGATTCCGAGTCTGTGACAATATGCAGAATAGACCAGTCAGAAAACATTCCAGAAACCCTCACCCCACCTAGCTGCTTCTAGACACGGTTGCATTTGCAGTCTCTTCTAAATGTGCTCAAAAGTCTGCTCCAGGACATCCAAGTGTCAAGTTTTTCAGATCGTTCAGCTACCAGGAGGTTCCTTTGAGGCTTTTACAGTTTGGGAGAGAAGAAGAGGAAGGAGGAGACCACAGAGCCTGTGGCCGAAGTCTCCACGCTGTAGGCAGGGCAAGGATCCAGTGGTTCTCAGCCATGTGCTGGTTGTCCTTCTCTTCCTGTCTAGAAACTGAAGGTTTTTCATTTAGTCTCCAAGGAAGCCAAAAGTGTTGCACATTTATGGTAACAAACCCAACAAAAACAGTATCATTAACCAAATAAAATTGGAAAATAAAACACGATTTTAAAAAGTGAAATGAGGCACTTGGTCACCAAACTTGTACAACTAAGAAAAAATGTTTTATCGTATCTATTTTATACATAGATTTCACCCTAACTTCACTGTAGGCAAGGCAGTTGTCTTTACCAGGAAGCTGACTGGAGCGTTGCAGTGAGACCCCTCAGATGTTCCAAGCCAGGGCTGTTTAGAAAAGGATGGCTTGTAATTCTCCTGTACTTGAGATTTCTCCAGTGCAAGCCATAATGTGGTGGGCTTGTTTGCTTTTTCATTCATTTGCTTTGCCTATGTTGATGTTAGCACCAAAATTCTACTGCTAAAATCACCCAAGACGCCAAAAGAGTCAGGGAAATTAATTGATTTGAAATTTATATAATTTGTTTCAACTGTGCTCTGAATAGGTTGGTAAGATTCAAACGGTTCAAACTTCAGACTTAGACTCCACCTCGATTGCCACAGGTTTCAGGACAACAAGCTCACTCTTCTTCCTACCTTTTCTAACTTCAAGGAAAACAAGGGAGTATTGCTGGAAGACCATACAATTTTCAATCAGTTTCAACAAGAATTTTTAAAAAGGTTTTCACTGCTGTCGATTTGTCATCCACAAATTAAACAGGAAAAAACATAATGTTTAAAACCAATGGCTTTTTTCCCTCCTAATTACATCTTTCACTGAAGAAAATCATGATGCGAACATGACTTATTGTATAGACCAATAAGAAAAGAAAACATCCCAATTTTATGATTATCTTGGTTGTATACAACTCCCGGCCCTGTAGCATCTGACATCATTAGAGATGTTCTGTGTGTACTCAAAGCTGGGAGAAACCACTAGTCAGGATTTTAGTCTTGAGCATGTTGACATCAACAGATTGACATTTCCGGGGCTTTATTGCATATCACATCCTATTGTTGTTAAGGTTGTTTTTCTTGTTATTGTCCTTTCCTTTACTCCTTCTTTGGTGTTAGGAAGTGGAAACTGACAATGTGGACAAAAGTTAGAGATGAGGCAGGGTGAGCACACTCTGACCTTTGCTCTGGCCAGCTGCATGGCTCTGCCTAGCACTCCCTTCCTGCCCCAGGTACAGACATCCAGCTAATGACGCCAAGGACCTTCTGCAATGGAGACTGTGGAGCTAGATTTTAATCTCAAAAATAAATTTCACTCCTCATCTTAGGTAGAAGGGAATCCGAAGATGACATGTAGCCTATCTTTTCTCTCCACTGAAACAATCATGGCTGGCCTTTTGCCATTGTTCTGGTTTTTGTTCTTTTGGGACCAGGAATCGAACTCAGGACCGTACGCTTGCGAGGAAGGTGCTTGTGCCCCTGAGCTACAGCCCCAGCCTTGCCATTGTTCTGTTTTGCTTCCCTCATAGCTAGCACTTGCATCTTCATCTTGAAACCTGGCTTCCACCTGCCACATTCAGGAAGCCAAATGGAGGCAGGCAGGGCATTTGCTCTCTTGCACTCTTGCCCTGGTCCCCACTACAACTTCAGGAAGAACACAGGGAATTTCAAAATTAAAGCATAATCATACTTCCCCTTTGATAGTTAATCAGGATGGTTCACCTCGATGTTAACCTCGCTTGCCACCTGTTCGGAATACTTTTCATTAGTCAATAGAAAGCAACAAAATTTTGAAGGAAAAGTGGAAATTTAAGTGGAGGGGCATAAAGAAACATAGTGTTATCTTTCCAGAAAGGCATAACCACCTATAGCCATAGGCATTATGTTTGTCTTTATTCACAAGAGCCAAGATAGAAAAGCAATGCCGTGCCCATCAATAGATTCATATATAAAGAAAAGTGGAATAAATGGGATGTTACTTTGCTGTCATTTGCAGGAAATGAACAGTTTTTATGTAGTAAGTGAAATAAACCAAACAGAAAGATAAGTGCTGAATGTTCTCTTTCATAGGTGGAAGCTGAAAAAAGAAGTCAATCTGAATGTAAAGTAGTGACTACTAGAGGCTAGGAAGGCAGGATAACAGGTGCCAAACATCAACGTAAGAAAGAAGTTCTAGTGTTATTTAGCAAAGCAGGGAGACTATAGTTCATGGTAGCCCATTATATATTTTATGATGATTTAAAAGAGAGGAGCTCGGAGGCTCCCGTTAAGGAAGTGATAAGAAAATTGAAATGTTAATCACCTTGAATTGTATGCATGTGTCAAGATAGCATACTGCACACTAACAACATGAACAATTATTACCCGTTGCTCAAAAATAAAAAGTAGGGCCAGGGATAGCTCAGCAGCATAGTGCCTGCCTGGCAAGCACAAGATTCTGAGTTCCATTCCAGGTACCAAATAAATAAATAAATAGTATTGCTACCTATAGCTTTTTCTTACACATTAGCTTTTTCTTTATCAAAATATTCATGCCAAGAGATCTGAGAACAATATTGAAACTCTGTCTTGGGACCACACATATGAATTCTGTTGAATTTGTGGTTTCTTTGTATTTTAAATTATTAAAAGGGTGGAAGGATCCTATCTTGTCTAATCAACCAATTTTTACTAACATCTATGGATCTGATACATGAACTAATTTTTGTATTGCCTAATCTGGAGACCTTGGTTAACTCCTTAAACTCCTTAAGTTTCAATTGCTCATTAAGTAAAATATAGAGTTTTATTTATTTATTTATTGCTATGATTCATTCCAGATTTAAAATACCATTCTTACCAAATTTTAAATCAATCTCACAGGAGGGGTGAACGGGGACATAGTAAAAGGGTAGAAAACTACAAGTGTCAAAGGGTAAAGGGCCACCTTCCCTGAACTATCTCCTGGAAAAGAGGTGAGACTATCAGAATGCTCATTAGGATTTAATGCATATTTGATGGCTTGTGATCATAGATAGTGTTAAGTACACCCTCCCTCTGAGCTTCAGTTTCCTCACTTAAAAGAAATCAAATAATAATTAGCACCTAGGAATGTTTCTATACCACACAGAAATCAGATGATGTAAAAAAAGGCCCACATTGTACCTACAAAGCAGAAGCCCTGCTTCCCTGTTCCTTGCCTCCATTTAGCTGTCAAAGGAGCACAGTGGGTCCTAAGTCATCAAATGACCATGAACGACAGCATGGCCAGCCAAGGCCCAACAATCATGCCATTTGTATTAATTGCTTTGCTGTCACCAGGACAAAAATACTTAACACCCAAAACTTAAAGGAGGAGAGATTTATTTTGGCTCACAGTTTCCGTGGATTCAGCCCATGGTCAACTTGCTCTGAGGCAGAAGCAGCATGGCAGAAGAAAGCTGCTAACCACATAGCAGCCAGAAAGCAGAGAAAGCAATGAGGAGCTCTGGATAGGAAGGTACCCTTCCAGGTCATGCCCCCCAGAGACATAGTCCCTCTAACCAGGCCCCACCTATGAGTGTGGGACTTTGGGGGGGGAGGGTACATTTTAGATCTAAACCATAACACTGTTCTTCTGAAGAGCAGCCTTCAAATCTTGTTCTCCCAGGGGAGGTTGTGTAAGATGTCACATCCTCACATGATGTCAGGCTGGAAACAAAGGTGTGTAGATGGATAGTGCATCTCTCCAAGGACCTGGAGAGCTGAGTCCTTTTGTTCTCACATTGCCACACTTGTATTACCTGATTTTCTGTGTGCACAGCGGCTGCTCACCCTGAGGCTTAGCTGCTGTTCTCACTCTGGGGACCGTGTGCTGGGAAAACAAGCCCCACCCCACGGATACACACAGAGTCAGCTCCCAAACACTGTGTGCCACAGGACTCAACATTCTCTGTGTCTGCCACAGAGAAGCTTTCTGATGGGGCGGTGTACCAGCGCCGTTCCTTGGGGCGCAGTGTACCCTGGACCAGTGACCTCATTCTTTCTAGCATTGCGTGTATCCCAACATGACACCCTTCACCCAGCAAGGCCACAAAAAAAGATCACACAGAACTGACTAGGGAAAATCTGTAGTGTGCAATTAGGGACATGCAGAGAACAGGACAGCAGAGGCATTTGGAGATTTAGGAAGAAATAGAGGACAGGATGACCATCAGCATAGCCACGGCACACAATGATCAGTGCATCTGAGATGTGTGTCACAGAGGCCTCAGCCAGAGGTAGGAGCAAATGTCTACCCTGAAGCCACTATAAGCCGCTATATTGGTGCAAGTGTGGGAGAGGAGCAAGTCTCCAAATTCGGCACAGGCTTTCACAAGCTCAGTACAGTAGAACTGGAGCAGCAAGCACTTTTGGTTCGTGCCGGTGGCGGCAATCAGCTCATAGGTCGATGGGCTTTCTTTGCTGTCCTTAAACATCAGTCTTGACAGCCTCCAAAATTTCCTTGACCTCACACCTCACCTCTTCCTATCACTTTTCTTGCAGATTTCCCCAAAGCTTAACTAAATGAATCTTCCAAATCCCGAGAAAAGAGAATAGTAAAGAGAATCATTTCTCAGACATCAGTGTCAATTTTTCTGAGAAAGCTTTGAAAAGCTCACGTAAGAGTTCCCATCACCCAGTAGGCAAGCTCTCTCCGGGGTCCACCGCAGCAGAAGCTGGTTCAGTACGCGGTCTGCACCAGCCAGGCAAACACACCCAACCAAGAAGATGGCTGGGTTCAGCAGGTGCCCCAGCAGTTCCTCCCTTCCCAGCCATGGCCCTGGCCTCAGAGTTCACCCTTAGGCATCACAGTCTCCCCGTCTCTGTCTTTGGCCTAGAGAACAGGAAGCAAGTGTGGCCGGCCGGCAGCTGGCAGCTCCCTGGCAGTCTGCTCTCCTGTGCAGTCGGTCCTTGTCTCCTTCCCTGCTCCCTACCACTTGCCTCTAACAATCCTTTGCGCTCATTACAGCCAGTGCTCCGTGTGGCATGACTCATCAGGCTGGTGTTCCTGCTACATCCTCTTGACCCTAGCCAGGTTTCCTTCCCTCAATTACTCAGTGAGACGCTTCCCACTGAGTGAGGTCAGATGAGGAATGCTTCCCGCACTTAACCACCCCAGCGCCCGCTCCCATTCGGCGCCTTCTGGCTTCCAGCAGCCCAGTCTTCCCTCCCCCTTCTTCCTTTCATCATTCCTGAAAATTATCCCCTCCCCAGGAGAGCCCCTAACTGTATTATCATACTTCTGTTTTCTCTATCAGTGCTTCTTAATTTTTTTTTTTTTTTTTTTGAAGATGTCTTTAAGATTCCAATAGAAGATGTGGATCTGCTCAAAGAACAATGGCTGAACACATTTACAATCACCCAGGGGCGTTGGAGCAGCCTCCTGGGCTGTGGGTGAAGCACCTCCTTCTAAATGATTCCAGAGTTCTGGGCACTGCTGGGTGCCTGTTGGCCGGCGGGGGCGAGGGTCCCCTAAGAGTGCCTGGGTGTTACAGCCTGGGAAGTGGGGGTGGTGGGGTGTCGGCTGGGAGCCTGGCCCCGTTCTGTTAACCTTTTTCCTCCCAGGCCCTGAAGTTGGGGACAAACTTCCAGAAGAAAAAAGACCCGTGGCCAGGGGGAGAGGGGAGGGATTAGAAGCTGTAATTCAATCTAATATTTGAGGCTTGGCAAGTGTACCTATGGGATTTCACAAAAACCCCCGAATCTTTTTCATTTCAGAGCAATTAAGCAAACCCCAGCGTCCTGGCTCCAGTAAGCCGCTCAGCTCTCGGTTTTATTGCCCGTTTCCTTCCCCTTTGCCAGCACTAGCTCCCATCTTTGCACTCAGAATAAAAAACCCACTCTGTTTCCGTGCCACTGAGGGGCCCCCACGAGCAAGTGCGGGCTGTGGGGAGGCGCAAGCGCAGGCAGGCCAGGGGGGCCCATGTGGCCCCAGGACCGCGCAGGCACCGATGTGTGGTATAATCAGAAACATCCAGCAGTAATTTAATAGTTCCCACGAAGCACGACACAAAGTCTAGCAAGTCTTCTCCCCACATACTTAACCCTTAGAGCAGGAGAGAAGAACCAGAAGAAAGGGGAACTTAACCCTAAAAGGTTGCTACCCTGAGGTTGTTTTTTCTTGCTTGCTTGCTTTCTTTCTTTCGTTTTTTTTTTTTTTTTTTTGGTGCTCTGAGGTGAGAGAGAGAAAAAAAATGTGAGTTTTGGAAGCCGGCAGGAAGAAGGAATTTATATTAAAATGCCCTCCTTCAGTTCTGGCAGGAGGAGCAGGCTGGGAGGGAGCTAGGACCCTCACTCACTGGGCAGGGCCAGTCCTGCTGAGAAGACTGTCTTCCTGGCTAAAAAGCACCAGGAACACAGTACTGCACTTTTAAACATACATTTGCGGGCCGGGGATATAGCTCAGCGGCACAGCACCTTGCTTGGCAAGTGCAAGGTCTTCAGTTTGATTCCTGGTACCAAAAAAATAAACAAATAAACAAATAAACATACATTTGCGTTATAGCTGTTGGACAAGCGAGGCAGATGACCCCATAGAATCTGAGGCCGTGTCTCCACCAAGACAGAGTGACCCATTTTCCTTCTCAAACTCTGGGGCTCAGCCTCATCCCTCAAGGAGGTGAACACTGGCATCACTGCCCAGGACCACCAGCTTCCCAGGGAGCAGGGGAGTCACTCCTAACCCACCCCATTCTAACCCACTATTTGTTGGTTATGTTAGATGCTCCATAACTAGGCCAATGACAAAATTGGAAACACACGCTTTGGAAGAAATCTGTCCTTCCAGTTAGAAGTTTTGATTTTTAAATAAAATATATGGGGGCTGGGGATTTAGCTCAGCAGCAAAAGCGCCTGCCTGGCAAGCTCAAGGTCATGAGTTCGGTTCCCGGTACCGGAGAAAAACCAAATAAATAAATAAATAAATAAATAAATAAATAAAATATATGTTTTCCTAATTCGTGGATAGGAACCACCATTGTCGACTTTTTCATATCTGTTAAGAGCGGTGACAGCTTTTACATGTCTGTGGCTTATCAACCTCACCTACATGTTCATGTACTCTGAGGCCACCAACGTTCAGGCTTCTGCTGGGCAAACTGAACACACCTGCTTGTGCGTGTGCATGCATGTGTGTGTGCATGTGCACACGCATACACTCGGTCCTCTTGGTGAATATTCATCAGACACCTGTACTGCACTGATACTTGGCCCATACAATATAAAACGCATTCCCCGAACAGAGCTTCACTTCAAAGTACTGAAGGGATTTTAAAGAGATTTTCTGATCTGAATCAAGGGAGAAGCCCAGGACCTTCTTTTTGGAAAGGGCTGTCACTTTACTCTGACACGCAGCCAGGTCCCCTGGCAGAGTGTGTGACCAGGTTTACACCACCCTTGAGATGCTCACCTTCAATGTCAGGCCTGTGGAGAAGCCTTGCATCTGGTGCGCAGCTGTACAACTAGCCTTAGGACTTTGACAAGCTGTGAGACCTGCGGAAACTGGAGGGCCTTCAGTGCTTTGCTTTCTTTATCTGTAAAAAGAAGATGCTAAAAATATCTTTGGTGTAGAGATTTTGAGCGCATGGAATGAGCTAATATCCGAAATGCATCTGGAACAGGAAGTGATGTGAACCGTGAGCAGTAAACAGGAGCTCATGACTCTCTCACTCGGGATGTCAGTTAGATGACGTGGACTGGGAGGGTGGCAAAAGAAATTCCCAGCATTGGTGGAGAGAGCAAGCCAGGGAAAGTTGGTAGACAAACTACCCTGGGTTAGAGGTGGTGGAACCAGGATTGATTCCACACAGGTAGAAAACCACTCACAGTCCTCTGTGGGTGGAATTGGCTAAAGATTCGCAAACATGACAGAATATGTTTAGTGGTGTGTTTAGATAGTAGCCACAGACCAAGTAACAATTCTAATTGAGAGATAAAACATGGTAATTCATTTGAAAAACCATTCCCATCCTCCCAACAGGCCTCACTGTGAATAGGTGAGAGGTGTGCGCATCCTCCAGGTGGGATGGGGACTTGTCCAGACGGCACAGGTCCATTCCTCCTTCAGGATCTGATGTCTGTATCTACGCATGTCCTAACTACTCAAGAGCTACACGGTGGAAACATGTAGGAGACATCCCTGCAAATGCCTGTGACTACATGACATGTGACTTGTGCTTCCTCTGCCCGCTGAGAGAGGGAGTCTGGAAGTGGTCACTCACTCTGTGACCTACAATATGCATTGCTAGGCCCAGAACAGAGTTCTCAACTTCAGACCAACCTCCACTCTCCTTCTGATAGAAAATTCTCAATCAGATAGGAAATATTTGACAAATGTATTCACATAATACATAAATAGGCATGATATTTTTTAGTTATGTATTAGGTAGATATGCACAATATTACGAGAAATACGTTATTCTGTCTAGTAGGAGAAGTTGGATCAGATGGCTTTCAGAATGAACACTTTACAGACGGGCCAGTGTTTTTCCTTGGGATCAGCAACAGCATTTTGCTGAGAAATGCTGATCTCGATGACAGCATCCAGCATCCTGTCCCCCAAAAGAGCAACCAATCTCCCAAGTGAAGTCCTGGCTACCAAATCCGTCATGGCAAGAGAATGTACTACACCAGGCTGATCTGGCTGGGCCTAGTTTTTCCTCCTTCTCTCTACTTTCTCTGACATGAAATACTGTGTGAGAAAAAATATGACTCAAAGTGAGCCATCTGTCTTTGGTTTCTTTTTGGGTGCATTGCCACCCACTGTCATCAACCTAATCCTGAAACCAGCAACTCTGCTACTCTGATGAAGCCCTGATGAAAGGGAAGTAAACTGGGAGCCTCTGTGTTTGTTTCTTTGGCTTGGTTTAAAACTTACAATTTGACCCTCATCCCTCCCACATTCCTAGTAAATCCAGCTGCAGGTTGTCTGGGGTGACCCTGGCTGGGTGGTACCTTTCCTGGGCCCTACCAGGATGTGGACCTGGTCACTGTGTGCTCACCAGCCCTCCCATTGCAGCTCTCTATGAAGTATGCTGCAACCAGGCCACTGCCACAGGCAGCCTCCACCCCAAGGAGGCTGTGTCCACTCATGCCTGGCTGACTGGCTGCCTCTGTACCCCAGGCCATCCATTTCTTCTCAAGGATTGTTCTACTTGGGTGGCTTAAAGTAACTCCACCCAAAGCATCCAGCAATTGCCTTAAATACAATGCAGAACATGTTAGACAACTTCCTTGCAAATCTAACTTCTCTTTATTGATGTATGTCTTCTTTTTTGTTGAAAATTACACTGCATGGAAACTTCTTACAGCAGAGAGCCCTCAGGTTGGAGGTGACTTGGCATCTCAGGACACATGTAACATGCTTCCCAACAATTCCCATGGGCCTAGAACAGATCTAGAAAAGCAGGCACCCGTGGCCAAAACTGACCATCTATCTTAGAGTGGCTAATCACGGACTTCTTCCCCAAGGGTATCTTCCCTGCCCTCTCTGTCCCCTGGAGCTGCCCGCTTTCCAACTCCTTTCTAAATCAAAGCCACATATTCATCCTGAGAAGAGACCCCTTTCAAGACAAAGTGGTACTTCTCCAGGAATTTGTATTTTCACATTTTTATCTTTGATCATTAAATGGAAGCTTTGTGTCTTATTAAAGGACTATCTCGTTTGAAGGGAGGATTTTTAAATAAATCTTCTTACACCTAAAATCACACTGTTATGGTTTGTGTCTGGGTGTCCCCCTAAAGCCTCATGCAGTCATGGGGCAGGTTTTTAGAGTTTGATTGATTGTGGGTATGAGAGCTACACCTGACCTGGGGTGGATAGTTTGCATATGTAAGGGAGAGGAAGAGGCTGCTTGAGGCCATTCCTCCCTTTTGTGGTTGTTGCTTTTGCTGTGTTCTGCTGCCATGAGCTGTAGCCCTCTGCCATGTGCCACTCTACCTTGTAACCTGCCAAGTATGGACTGAAACCTCCACAAACTGTAAGCGAAATAAACCCTTCCTTCCTTAATTTTGGGTGTCAAGTATTTTGTTCCAGCAATGAGAGATAAGTAACTAAGACACACACCAAGATTCCTGCGTGCCTGGATCTGAAAGAACCATGAGCACTGGGTCTGGCTCTCCTCACCCTGCCCTGGATCATCTCTCATCCTGGCTCCTGCCCTCCTACACTTTACCTGGGTCTTTCCAATAGGTGAGGAGCATTTACCTAGTGCCCTCAGGTGACTGTGCCAGACTTTCTTCCACCTCACAGCACTGACTTCAGGACAAAGCCTTGAAAGCAGCCCTGGCTAAGGAGAGGAAAGAGTAGGAGGGACCACCAGGGATGGGAAAGAAGATGCAGAGGGACTGGAGGACAGATGCTTGGGCCAAGGAAGGCCCAACTGAACAGGGCAGGATGAAGGTTCAGTTCTATGTCCAGATGTGAACTAAGCACAGTGGCAAGTTGCAGCCATACAGCATCCCAGTAAAGCCAGAATGATACCAGATCTGGAGCTAGAGACCTAGTAAGAGAAAACATTTGGATGAGGACTTGTCTGTGTAAAAACTGCACTGATTATAGTTATTTTGGCTAACTGCCAATCATTTATGCCTAATTAGCATGCAGTACAATAATGTAGATCATGTACAATAATGTAGGTCAATAATGTAGACCATGTAGATCATGAAATGAGTGTCAGATTAACTGTTTCTTTTGATTATAGTAGAAAATCCTGCAAATAGATGACCACTTGGTCTTCATAATTAGTTTCTTCTCTGGCACTATCTACTCAGGCAGCAGAGGTTTGTGCATTTGTCTTAAAATAAGTGAAAAAATAAATAATACAAAATGAGAAACAGCAGCAACACTGAGCCTCCCCAGAAGGCTTACCTGACCAGGCCTCCTGCCTGTCAAGTCTCGCACAAGGAAATTAAATCCTGAGAATCAGGCTATAGCCATATTGTCACTTCCTCATCTCCAGTACCCAAAATGCCACACACTTCATGTGCTTGAAAAATACTCTACTCAAGGGGGGGAGTGGTAAATGAATGACTGAAAGTGAAGGTTGAATCCTTCTAATCATCCTGCTCTGACACCTCTGCCCCGCAGCGGGATAAAGAACACCTTGGCACAGGTGAGAGTATTTTCTGTGGTCTCCTGAGTAGGGACCCCAGCTCCATCATAGTTCTTATAATTTTGCCCACAGAATTCACCTATTTTGGCTTCTTATTTTCTTTCAGTAAAATGGAGATTTGCATCATCTCATAGAATTCATGGGCGGATTCAGTAAATTCTTAAAAACAACTGTGCAAAGACCAATGCTAAAGAAATTGTGTGCTTTCCTCTTAGGAAATTCCACATCAGTAGAATTTTTTCTTTGTTTCATGTTCCTTTTTTTGTGGTGCTGGGGATCAGAATTGGGATGCTGTGTACATGCCAGGCAAGCTTCCTACCACTGACCTATATCCCCAGCCCACAACAACTGTGGTTTAAATGTGTGTTGAAAGGAAAATCATGGTGGCCAAAGACCCTTTGGTAGAGAGAAGGTAGCATGGACAGAAGAAAGCCAGATGCTGTTCATCAAGAAGATGGAGATAAAGCCCTGAGGCATTTCAGAGATCTTCCAGACTGCCCCTCTATCACAGGCCTAGTGGTATGATGCTGAAGGGAGAAAGGTTTTGAAGAGGGGCCGAGGGGCCTGGGACCTTTCAGCCCAGGGCCACCTCAAGTCTCTTCTGTCATACTGCATTAGTTAGCTTTCCTGTGGCTGAGACATATCCACAACTTACAGGAAGAGAGATTTAATTTGGCTTGTGGTTTCAGGAGATTCTTGTTACCTAGTTCCAAGGCAGGAGCATCATGGCCAAAGGTATGGTGAACAAAGATGCTTAGTTGGTGGCAGCCAGGACACAGAAAGGGAGCAGTGCCAGACAGGAAGGGACCAAGGACCATATATGGTATCTGAAGTTATGCCTCCAGAACCCACCCAGACACACCCAGAAGTGTGCTTTACTAATGCCCTAAGTGGCCCCCAAGTCCATCAAGTTGACAGTTAAGCTTACCTACCACATGAATTCTGGCTCAGCGCTCCTCAGCTGTCTTAGCTGTGCCTCTGACTGTACTCTGGTAGTACAGGCTGTGAACCTTGGCAGCATTCATGCACTGCCAACTCTGCAGCACATAGAGTACCCGGGCTGCAGAGGCATGGCCTTCTCCTCCAGATTTCAGACGGTGGCAGAGAGCCTCAGGGCCCAGACCCACAAAGCTCTTAAGACAGCTAGTCCGTGAGAGTGGCACTGACCCTGAGGCCTCAAAACTATAGAGATGTCAGAGTGCAGTCCCAGCCAGGGGAAGAGTTGCAGACTCCTCCCCATGAGACGTGCTGTGTGGGCTGCCCCAGTGTGTGGAACATAAGAAACAGAGTCAAAGATTCTTCTAAAACCTTAAAGGTCATTGCCCTTGTTTGGTTTGGACTTGCTTGAGACCTGTTGCTCCTTTCTTCCTGCCTGTTTCTCCCTTTGGAAATAGTAATACCTATCCTATGCCTGTCCCACCATTGTACTTAGGAAGCACATAACTTGTTTGATTTCATGGGCTCACAAAGGGGAATTTGCACCAGAATGAAGTGTACCTTGAGCCTCACTGTTTCTGACTTAGATGGCATTTAGATAAGACTTTGAACTTAGACTTTAATGTTGATGCTAAAACAAATTGTCCTAGTTACTTTTCTCTTGCTGCTGAGACAAAACACCCAGCAACCATAGTTAAGGGAGGAGAGGTTTATTTAGCTCACAATTTGTAGAGGTTTCAGTCCACAATCAGCTGGCCAGAAGGCAAAGTGGCACTGCAAAGGAGAAACAGTTCATGGTAGGCAAAAGGTAGAAAAGCAACAAATGACAACCACAGCTCTTTCTATCCCTTATATCTTATGCAGGCTACTTAGGGCAAGTAGCACTCACATCCTCAATCTTAGTATCCTTGAGCCTAGCACTGTATCATGAGTCAATCCCAGTGTCACACACTCCAGATCCAGCAACCTCTGAAAAAGCCTCACCTATGACTGCATGAGGCTTTGGGAGGACATCTAGACACAAACCATAATACAAGTTAAGGTTGTATGGTGTTATTGGAATGGAGTGAATACATCTTATATGTGTAAAGGACATGAATTTGAAGGAAAACATGGGTTGATGTTATGGTTTGCATGCATGCCTTTCTAAAATTAATTTTGCAACTTAATCCCCATTGCAGTGGTATTAAGAGGTAGAGCCTTTGGGGAAGTGATTAAAACACAAGGATTTTTCCCTCCTACATGGATGAATGCCCTGACGAAGGAGGCTTCGGGAAGAGAGAGCTCACCTCTCCTGTTCTTCACATTGCTCAACAATCCAGGCACTTAACCCTTACAATCAAGAGAGAAAGAAGCCTTGTTACTGTTCCAGCTGCTGTCAGACCTTGGCATCATACATGTGGTGCTGGTTTTAGGTGCACATGGAATGCAAGAGTTGTGCACTCAGGAAGGCTTCCACCCAGGTTTCAAAAGAAGTCCTGGGAGGCCAGGCAGTGTGTCCCTAAGAAGGCAATGTGAGAAGCTGTGAATGTGAAGCCAAAGGTGCAGTGAAGACCCCAGAAGTGTGGAGAAGCCAGGAACATGGAAATCCACAAGGAGTGAGCAAAGCCAGCCCAAGAGAAAAGCCATTAAAGCTACAACCACGAGCAGTGTCATAAGGGTAGTGTTACCTAAGCACTTCGGAGTTCACAGATTATACTAGATTCTGGACATGGAACTATGGGATTTCATGTTTGCCCTGCTGAATACCAGACTTGCTTTTGTCCCATTCCTTTTTACCCCCCAACTTATACCTTTTGGAATGGTAGTGTTGTGCCATTGTATGTTGAAGTGTTAACATTCTTTTCATTTGTACAGGGACTCGTAGCTAAGAGTTTGCCTTAAATCTCAGAGGAGACTTGAGGCTTGGACTTTTCAGCAATGCTGAAACTGTTAGGACTTTGGCAATTCTTAGAAATAGGCTACATGCCTTCTGCATGAAGAGATGCACATGAATCTCTTGTCAGAAGTCGGGGGCAATGTTCTGATCTGTATCTAGATGTTCCCCTACAGCCTCATGAGCTAATGGTAGGGCTTTAGGGAGGTGACTGGATCATGGGTGTGTGATGCTGGATTAGGGTTGTGATACTCAGATGAAGGGTATATGATAACTAAATTGGTTTAGCATACATCTGGGTGTGGATAATGGCAAGGGCCACCCTGCGTGTGTGTGATACCACCCAAAAGGCACAAGCCTGGATAGGATGAAAGGAAGAAAGAGGCTTGCTGCTGCTGCTGCTGCTGCTGCTGCTGCTGCTTGTTCCTTTGCTGCCCCCTTCCTGCTTTTCCATGAACTATTTTTCTTCTCCAATGCTTCTCTTCCATGCCTCCCTGTGATGCCCCTCTTCCATGCCACGCTGCCTGGGAACCATTCAACTATAAACTGACATCTCTGCAAACTGTGAGCTGAAATAAACCTTTCCTCCTTTAACTCTGAGTGCCAAGTATTTTGTCTCAGCAATGAGAAAAGTTACTAAGACAGTGCCCTTAGAAGAAGACACCCGAAAGCTCCCACTTTCTCTCCACCAAATGAGGACACAGCTAGAAGGTGGCTGCTGTCTATAAGCCAGGAAGGGCCCTCACCAGATAATAAATGTGCTAGTATCCTTCCTGATCTTGGCGGGCCCTTCTCAACCTCTAGAACTCTGAGAAATAAATTTCTGTTGTTTAAGTTGCCCAGTCATGGTGTTTTGTTATGACAGCCAAAGCTGGCTAGTATAGGTAGGATTAAATGAGAACTCAGGCAAAGCTCCCACTTCAAGCAGGAACTCACAAATGTTAGCTTCTTCCCCATGTGCAGTCCTATAAGCATGGTTCACCTTTCCCTTGAGAAGTCAGAATCCTGCAATGCCTCAAAAACACTGTTATGAACAAGAAATCACTTCATACACTTATATGAAGGAAACTATAGGAGGTGTTAGAAATACTAGTGATTGGACATCTCTTAAAAAGCAAATTTCTCTTTCTTTTTATGGTTAAATCCCATTCTACCTTTCTCATATTTGACATTTTAGTGTAGTAAATACTAGAGAAGAAGGCTGTGGCTATCCTAAGTCAAGAATCTGTTTTAATCAGAATAAAATTCACGTTCCTTAAAAATAAGGGTCATCTAGGTAGATGGGTTAGTGACTTCCTCCTGGTGAATGCTCACATCCAGTCTCCCTTTGATACAGCTCTTACTAAAATAGTTAATGTGTTTTTGCTCCCCTAAGGGCTGAACAGAAGCAACAGTGTGAATGATTCTTTGTCTGTCATAAGACAGCCCTGCATTGCCACCCAACTCAGGCATCCCTGCCTCTCTGCTGGGCCCTCTTCCCCTTTCCTCTGCCCTTAGTCTTCTGAAAAGAATGTAATGAAGCAAAATGTCATTTAGAATTCAATCACTGATCATCCTGAAAGACAGTGATATGTTTTTCTGGGAAGATTGCATTCCACAAGCAATACACCCTTAAGGACAAGGAGGAACACCTGAATGATAAATGTGAGTGATAGAATACCAATAGGGGCAGTGTGCCTCAGGATGAGGTAGGAACCCAACATCTCAAAGACGACCACCTACTTGGGGGTCCTGATCTTGCTCTGCCACATCCATTATACTCTCTCTATTGACCCTGCAGATAATTCCTCAGCCCTGTGACCAGGTGAGAACAAAGGGCTTCAGTAGAGGGCTTTCAAACTCTCTCCCACAAATGGAGTTCTACCCTATTTGCCAAGATAAAAAGCTAGTTTGGAAAACTTGGTAGACTCCTGGGTCAACAGCTGGCCCAGGCATGAAATTCAGCTTGGTCCTAGGACTGTGTTTTCTTGGCCCCATATGGCAGACATTTTATACAGTGGTTAGCAAAGACCATTGCGTCTTCTTGCCCAGTTGGCACAAAACTTTTGATCAGCCTTTGGAGCAACAGAAGTCAACAGTTGCTTTGAAAATCCAGGCTGAAGGAAGTGCCACTAGTTTCTCAGCTCCAGCCCATCTAACGTTCTCTAAGACCAAAATGCTCTCTCTTGTTTCTTTTCTTTTCCTTTTCCTTTTCCTTTTTTAAAAAAAAATTTTTGAAGATCTTTTACTGAGTTAATTTCTAAAAGAATTCAATAAGGAAGTCCAACAGGAAAGCCACAATGCCTCTATACCAAACAAAATGATAAAAAGTGTATTTTTAATTCTCAATAAAATTGTTACTGCCTGTGTATTTACACACTTTCACATTTTATGTAAATCCATCACAATGAAGTTGCTGAACAATGTAAAAATAAATAAATAAATAAATAAATAAATAAATAAATAAATAAATTTCCTTTCTTTCTTATCTGCTGAGCTATCTCA
>NW_004955454.1:8230379-8259010 GCF_000276665.1 Chinchilla lanigera | reverse complement strand
GTAGTTAGGGGCTGGGGATTTAGCTCAGCGGCAAAAGCGCCTGCCTGGCAAGCGCAAGGTCGTGAGTTCGGTTCCCGGTACCGGAGGAAAAAAAAAAAAAAATAGTGCAGTTACACTGAGGATATAGTACCTACCTTTCATTCCTAATCTAGACTCTTTCTTTATCATGGGAATTTCCATGCGATGAGACACAAGTGAAGTAAGTTTGCATTGGCAGTAAGGGGTAGGGCCTGGTAGAATCCTATCTCCCAGGACACAGGTCTGAGCAGAGAGATATGGCAGTCCATAGACTATATACACAGTACTAAGCTACCAGTACCATAGCAGTGTGCAGAAAATAGGCTACAAGAGCACATAGGGTATAAATCCAGGAAATTGGAACATGTGAAAGAATCAGTCATCACCACGTGTTCCAGGAGGGTAAGACCCTACTGATGCGGGGGGAGCATGCATCTGTTCACAGGCAATGAAGCAAACAGCTGACTCAGTGTCTCCAACTTTAAAGAAGTGGGTTTCTTTAGTGCTTTGATATACTAACAGATGCTGTTACAAAAGATATTTGAAACAAAAATTGCCTTCTTTTTCTCAGAAATCCAAACCAGGCTAATGCTTCTGTAAATAGCACAAAGAAACATCATTTAAAAGATGGTATTGACTACTACAAGGTGTGCAGGACTCAGCTTTTCCAAAAGTAAATATTGACTTATAAAGAAAATAGTGAGGTTGATGAAACCAGTTTTTCAGTCCCGTGAAGAAAAGTATAAATCTGATTTATTTTTTCCCGTATTCATTAAAATGAAATCGTGCAGAAAGCAATGTTTCCGTAGGTGTGCATGTTTTTCAAAGGTGGGGGAATGTTAAGTGAACAGTTGTCAAAAGTTTGATACCCAGTGCAGCTACTCAATGTGTGTGGTAGAGATATGACAGTTTTCTGAAAGAGTCCCTCAAAATCCCTCGTGTGTGCTAAAGATTGCTCATCCCAGCTCAAGAGAAGGACTGTGCATGTCTTTTCACAACACCTCACTTGGTGACATCACATCAGTAGCTTGAAATCAGACATGGTGTGAGTCTTTCTATAGAGAGTCCTTCCCAGTCTGAGAAGTTTATATTCGTAATCCCATGGAAAAGTTCTTGGAATTATAGCAAGTTAGTTCCAATCTACCGCTCCCAATGCAACACACAGCATAAATAAAGACACCATTATATATCTAAAATGGGGAGGAGCCAAGGGGGTCCTAAGTCCAGCTAGGATGATGGCTAACTGGAGCAAAGGTCTCAACCCAGGGCTGAACCTGGGTTTTATTAATTCATGAAGAAGGGAGTGGCTTGAGGATGAGTGACTGTGAGAATGGCGGGAAGTATGTGACTTCTGTGAGCTGGGCTAGCTAGGTAGCCTGAAATCACCTCTGCAATATGCAGAGAGAAGTATGTGCAGAAGGAGTAATCTCCACAACACAATTTGAGGTAGTATCTAATGTTTTGAGGTCGGTGCTTCAGCTCTGATGTGTGATTTTTTTTATGCCCTGGGAAGTCATAGCCTCTTAACTCTATGCTGGATCCCAGCTGGCTCATACATGTTTTGGGGAGCTATGGGGCTTGGGTAACACTGACCTGTCACTTTGCTTCAAAGACCACATCAGCACCGCTGGACCTATTTGCATTGCTTAAAGCCAATTGAAGGGATAAGGAAAAGTCCTAGCCAGCTCTGCGCATTCAATACATGGAAATAGGGCCAGGTTTAGGAAATAATTGCTCTTCTTTCAAGGAGAGTCGTCCAGGTAGTCTTCCACATCTTTCCACCACAGAAACCCATAAGCCCAGCAAACCAGACCTACAGATCCTCACGAGATCCAGCCATTAAGTAGTCACCAGCACAACACTGGCAAAAATGTTGTAGAGCAGCAGTGCTCAAACTAAGGCCTCCAACCTGTTCTTAGACAGTTAAAGCTAAGAATGTGCTTTGTGGAAAAATCACCCTTGAGCCTATTATCAAATGTTGAATGGCTTTGGAACTCAACTTTTGCTTCCAATTTGATCAAGTTTCTTAATAAATTCAACCTAAAATGACACAGCAAAATAGCACTTATATATAATACAAGTTGACAAAGTCATTTCCATAACAACTAATATTTTTAAATCACAAATAATGTCAGGATGGTTTATATGTTTTTGTGTTGTGAAATTTTAAAACAAGAAGTGAGATCTCTACTTATATACAAATATGTGTAGATATGTATTTTTAATCTCATACCACAATTATAGCAATTCTTGCACTTCATTGCAAGTGCAAAGTAATATTCTAGCATTCAAAATGCAATCATGTATTCCAGATCTTGCTAATTTCCTTTACAGACAACTAAATAATCCTAGGTATTATTATTTTTAAACCAGACTGTGATACAAGGAACTCTAAAACCTGGAAAGAAAGAAGTGGACTTCAAGGGAAAGGATTCCAAGACTTGGAAAATGATGTGGTTCCCTCTACATTTCTCAAAGGACCAGACAAGTCTGCAACTCACAGCAGCCAACACATATAGACAAAACAAACAAAAACAATTTCTCCCAATCTGCTCTCCTTAGCCAAATGACTGGGAAAGAAGAAACCCAGCAAAATTCTGGTGGAAGGCCCAACTTCTACTGCATAACCGGGAAGCCAACAGTCAGGTAGATGCCCCTGCAGGGTCCAGCATGGGGCGTGTTCTCCATGGCCTGCCCTCCACCCAAGTACATGGAAGACCTAATTGCAGCAGCTTCTGAGCTTCTGTTTCCCAGTCATAGAAGTGGGCCAGCAACACAGGCAGTCCAGAGAAGTGCCTTTCATCCCTCCAGGTACTGCCAGGAAGAATTGAAAGAGGCCCCAGAAGGACAGGAAAGATGAGCTGAATCAGAAAAGCATTGCAACTGTTCTGAAAACTAAGCAATGTGGAACTAGAGCCAACAAAAGAAGACCTAAATTAAACACCAACTCCACACAAGGTGACTTCTTGCCGAAATAGAAGACTTAAATAGCATGAGCATCTCTTAACATAATAAAAAAAGTCATACCAATAGAACCTTAACTTCAGTAAGAAAAGACAATTAACTGATACAAATATGGGGAAAAAATCAGAAATTGGAATTATTGATAAAGGATATCCAACCAATCTTATAAAAAATACTTCAATGTTCAATTATGACTTCTATTGAAACAAATAGAAAAATCAAAAATCTCAGGAAAGAAATGATTTTTAAGAAATTAGAATCAAATGGAGATTATGGAACTTAATACAACAACCAAAATTTCAGAAATATTTGATGAATTCAATAATAGAGCGGCAACAATAAGTGATAACATGCTCAGCAAACTTGAAAACAAACCAATAGGCTTAGTCTACACAACAGAGAAGAATTAGACTTTTAAAATGAGCAGAGCACTAAGAATTTGTATGGTAATAACAAAGGATCTAACATTCATATTATCATAGTCTCAAAGGAGAGAACAGAGGACTATGGGACTAAAAACTCCCCAAATTTGATAAAAAAAAAAAATATATGAACTTACAGAATAAAGAAGCTGAGAAGAACCTAAATATAATAAACTCAAGAAATTCTGGAAAGGTACATCACAATTGAATTTATGAAAGTTAAAAAGGAAGAGCCTTCAAAGGAGTCAGAGAGACATGACACATTCTGATCTGCTCAAGAGAGCAGATTTTTCATTGAAGTCAGAGGCCAGAGAAAAATGGTATAACAGTGTTCAAGTGCTGAGAGAAAACAACTGTCAACTGTGAATCTTATATCTAGATAAACTGTCCTTGAGAAATAAAAAGGATATAAAGAAATCCTCTAACTCGTTAATAACATATCTGCCTTAAAAATTTGGCTAAATGAAAGTATTCAAGCAGAAAGACAAGGATGACAGAAGACTGGAAATATTTTTTAAAACACAAAAATAAAAGTAGTGGTAAATATAATAAATTATCCTTTAATGAGTTACCTTAATCATATTTTATGGTTGAAGTAAAGTCTATAATCACATTTGATGTGGTGTTCAATGTATATGAAGGAAATATTTAAGATGATTACATTTAAAACTAAGGAAGAAAATAGGACCAAAATGGAAATGAGATCTAGAGATTATTCATAGTAGTAAAATGTCAAAACCAGTAAGCTGTGATACATTATGGGTATATATGGTAATGCATAAAACAAGAAAGGAAAGTACACAAAATGAAATATTCAAAGAAGCTAAGTTATAGAGAAGCTAAAGTGGAACTTGATAAACTGTTTAAGTAACACAGAAAATCAAGGAGTAAAAATACAGCAATGAGAAATGAAAACAGGAAAGAAATAATAAAAAGCCAGATCAAAATCCTATCATAACAACAGTCACTTTAAAAAAAATAAAATAAATATAAATGGCCTAAATATCCCAATAACAGCACACTGATTGGCAGAGTGGATTGAAAAAAAGACGCATATTTTCTAAATTCATTTGAAACATAATACTGTATGTGGGTTTAGAGTAAAAGGGTGATAAAAGTTATGCCATGCAGGCATTAAGTTTTAAAAAGCAGGAATGGGTATATATATTATATAAAGTAGACTTCAGGTAAAAGAAAATTAACAGCACAAAAAGAGGGACATTTTGTCAATCTATCAAGCATATCCACCATAGCAATTCTAACTCTGCATGCATCAAACATCACAGCTTCAACCAGAAGACTTAAAAAGAAGAAGTAAGTTATAGTTGAGGACCTCAATACCCCACTCTCAGCAATCAATAGAACCATTAGGCAAAGCCAGCAGGAGCTAAGGGACTCCACAATCCCATCAGTCAATAGGACAGAGCTGTGCTTTCCAGAGCACCATCTGACAACAGCAAAATGCCCATGTAATAGCCATTAGGAATTCTGGGTCACAAACCAAACCTTAGTAGATTTAAAACAATTGAATCATACAGTGCATTCTCTGGCAACAATGTAATCACACTAGGAACAAATAAAAGAAAGATAATTTTTTCAAGCACTTTGAAGTTAAATAATACATATTTAAATAATCCGGAGTCAAAAAAGAGAACATAAGAATTCTTTAAAAAAAAATTACAACTAAGTGGTAATGAAAATACAACAGATAGGGTGATAAGAGGGAAATTTATAGTGCTCTTTGGTTCCAATGGAAAAGAGAACAGATTTCAAATCAAAAACCTAAGCTTTTATCTCATGAAACACAGAAAAGTAAAGCCAAATAAACCAAAAGAAGTCAGAAGGAAGGAAATAACAAAAACAAAAATCAATAAAATTGAAAATTCAAAAATAATGAAAAAAAGTTGCTTCTCTTGGGGGGAAATCAGTAAAATTAATAAATCTTTCAACACATTAACAATGACTTTTTTAAAAGACACAAATTCCTAATATCAAGAAAAATCAGGAGAAATTACAAAAGAGTCTGCAGAATAACAAAGGAAGATTGTTGCAAACCTTATACCTACAAACAACTCAGAAGAAATTACCAATTTCTGGATAATTCAAACTACCAAAACTAATCCAAGATAAACCAGATAACTTAAATAGTCCTACAACTACTGAATTGAACATGCAAGTTTTAAAAATTCTCAAAAGAGTAATCTCCAGGCTGAGATTATTAAGAAAGCTTACCAACAATTTCACACAAATGCTCCCAGAAAATGAAGGAGGAAACTTTTCTGAAATCATACTATTAGCAGTGCTATGCACTAAAATCTAAGAATTTAGAAGAAATGTACCATATTCTTTAAAAGGCCAAATTATTACAATTCAGTTATTATGAAATAAATCATTGTATGAACTCTCTAGGGATGTGAATTTATAATTATAAAACTTTTCAATAAAGACAGCTCTTAACACATGGTTTCCTTAGAAAGTTATATCAAATTTTCAAAGAATTAGCATCAATACGCACAATCTCTTCCTGAAAAAAAGAAAAGATGTATATCTCTCAACTCATAAAGATAGTATTTTGCTGTTGCTAAGATCAGACACAGTACAAAAAGAAAACCATTGATGAATATTATTCATGAACACAGATGTAAAACTCTTAATCAGCTATTAGAAAATAAAATTTGGCAATACATATATGAAAATATATGCACAATAACAAAGTGAAGTTTATTCCAGAAGTTGAAGACATCTTTAATAGTCAAAAAAAATCAATATAATCCAATCTAAGGAAAAATATTATATGCTCATAATTACAAAATTCAATATCAATTCATAATTTTTTAAAATTTAGCAAATTATCAATAAGGGGAATCCCCTTCACTTCATAAAGAGCATGCACAAACATACTGTGACTAACACCATCCCTAATAATGGAAAATTCTTTCCAGCCAAGATCAAGCACAGTGTGAGGATGTCTTATCACTCTTATTCAACATAGCTCCAGAAGTGCTCTCCAGTGCAATGAGGAAAAATAAATAAACAAAACACACAGAGATATAAAGAAAGAAGGAAGGAGAAGAAAGAAAGAAACAAACAAACAAACAAACAAACAAAGAAACAAAGAAAGAAACAAAGAAAGAAAGAAAGACTAGAAAGACTACTTCTATTTGCAGTCTACATGATTGTTTATATAGATATCCTAAGAAGTCTCCAAAAATGAAAAAATAACCTCACAAAGCTTCTAAGTGAATTCAGTAATATTTCAGGTGGCAAAATTAACACACAAAAATTAATTGCACATCTACCTAATGAAAAAATGTAGAAACCAAAATTTAAAATGTGCTGCCAATTACAACTTCTTCAAAGATATTTAAATATTTGGTTATAAATCTAATAAAACCTATACAGGATATATGATACAAATGACAAAATCCAGATGAAATAAATCCAAACAGTTATAAATACTTAGATAGATACACTGTGTACATGGATTAGAAGTCTCAGCACAGCAAAGATACCAATTTTCTCTAAATTTACATATATGTCTAATGAAATTCCTGTCAAAACCTTGAAAAGTTTTATGTAAACAGAGAAATATTTATATGGACAGAAAGATGTGCAACATGAACCAAATCAGTTTTTTTTAATTTTAAAAGGAATAATAAAAAGATAACAAAATAACAACAACATAGACAAAAGCAAAACAAAGCAAAAATAATAAAAATGATACAGAGTTTCAAAACAGAATGATAGGAATTAACAGTGGTTGCTATATTACATATTGTTATCTTCAACGAAGTTGCTCAGATTACCAGATGTAAGAAAATTGATCAAAGCATTAAAGAGAATAAAAAAATATTTAAAGACCATTAGAAAATCAGTTTTAAAAACATAGAATAAAGCAGGAGGGATCACTATGCTTATCATATAGCTATAATAATTAAGGTTGTGTGGCACTGGTGGAAGAACAGATACATTTCAGTGGGACAAAAATAAACAACCAGAAGTATATTCACACATATGTGCCCAATTAATTCTTGACAAGCAAGCAAAAATTTAGAGAGAAAACTCAGGAATGTGGTACAAAGCAAACACATCTTTAACTTAACCCCAAGAGCATGATTCACCAAGGTAAGAAAAGAGAAATTGGACCTCAGCAAAATTTCAAATCTTTGCTATACAAAAGACCCCAGTAAGGAGGAGAAAAGACAAGCTACAGGATAAGATACAAACCACATATCCGACAAGGAATTTCTCTCTCTCTGTCTCTCTGTCTCTGTCTGTCTGTCTGTCTGTCTGTCTATATATGTGTATGTGTGTATGTCTCTCTTTCTGAAAGACAGGAAAAAGTAGTTTCACCAAAGAGACTATTGAGATAACACACACACACACACACACTGTTATCATCATTACCTGCTAGAAAAATGAACATTCAATCCACAATGAGCTGTCACTATACACCTATTAGAATGGCTGAAATGATAATAGTAACGCAAATGTGGCAAGGACATGAGCAGCTGTGCCATTCATACACTGCTTCAGGAATATAAACAGTATGGCCACTCCAGAAAATATTTCTTCAGTCCCTTTTATGTATGTATTTATTTTGAGACAGGGTCTCACCATGTAATTCAGGCTGGGCTTGAACTCACTTTGTAACGCAAGTTGGCCTTGAACTCACAGTGATCCTCCTGCTTCAGCCTCCTGAGCACTGGAATTACAGGTGTGCACCAACACACCCAGCTTCAATTCCTTTTAAACTTAAAAGTGACTTGACTACAAGGCCTATAATTACATGCTTGGGCATTTATTCTTTTGTGCATGAATATTCTTAGCAGCTTTATTTATAATACTCCAAAATTCAAAAATACCAAATATCTTTCAATGGATAAGTCAATAAACAGCGGTACACCCAGACAGCAGAATACTACTCAGCAATAAAGAATAAAACCTATTGGTTCATATAATAATATAAAGGGAGAGCCACGAATATTATGCTGTGTTGGGGCAGGGGAACAGATCTCAAAAATGTCCTGTGCAAGTCCATTTGAATAACATTTGTGCTATAAAATAATTATAGAAAGGGAAAATTAGTTAATGCTTCCTAGGAGTTAGGGACAGAGATGGAAGCATAGGTATAGTACAAACAGGTACCTCGCCGTAGTGAGAGTTCACTTAAGTATCGTGACTACAGTGTTGATTGCACAAAATGACACATGGTGACAGTGCGTGAAACCACAAACTAAACTCAAGTGTGTACACAACTAGTGAAATCTGAGTACACTCCAGGGGTAGAAACAATTTCGACTTCCTGGTTCACACCATCCTGTGTTTATCCAAGATGATACCGTGAGGAAGGCCGGGTGGAGAAGCACAGGGCCTTCCTCTATATTTCCACGCAGCTTCCCTGGGTTGTGTCATTATCTCAAAATTAAAAGCTATCTTTTAATAAGACATATAAAAGTAACAAGGCTCCCCTTCCACAGCTAGCTATGCAGAGGAAAGGTGGCTGCATTTTCTTCCACAGCAGCTTTGATCTTGTCCTCAAGCCCTACACGGCCAGGTGTCAAGAGAGAGGAACATAAAATTCTCCAGTTAGAAGTATTTAGATTTTTTTCTTGCTAAAGGAATAGTAGCACAAAGTCCATACTTCGTAGGTAAAAATAATTACCTACAAATAATTACCTCCAAAATAATTTTTTTAAAGAAAAGGAGGAAAGGCAGGATTCCAGAATCTCAGTATTGGTGATTCATTAAATTATTTTCTTTCATTTTTGGCACAGTATTGAGAACATTCATTAAATAACTTTTTTAAAAATTCCATTAAACCATACAACCAACTTCTCATCCTCTCTCCTAGGCAGTGTTAACTGTGGGCTATTGTGACATACTAAAGCCACATTACAAGAAAATAACCTAAAAGAATTCTATCAGTGCCTTCCAAGTGATGAAGGTCTTCAGTGAAAACCGTATGTTTGTGAATTAATGACAGTACTTGGTAGTAACCAGCAGTGTGTAAAGACATTGCCAAAGATGAAATACATAAAATCTGACTCCAAGTCAGCATTCAGAGATAAACATTTGTGCTTGGTTCTGAACTCCATTTAAGGGAATGCCATCCCCCCATAAAGAATCCCGTTCTTCTTCTTAGTAAACCTGTATTCCAAAACATTGTACACAGCTAACGGATTTCTAATTTTGCCAATAAAACTTTTAGAGAAATATGTCTTCTCTCTTGTTTGGTAGGTACCTACATTATATCCTGAGTATCACCCCTTGGCTTACAAAACCTAAAATAGTTACAACCTCACTTTTGTAGAAATTTTCTGACTTCAGTTGTGAAAGATAGTTTCCACTTGTGATGGTGTAGCAGCTCTAGAGACCTCTCAGCAAAAACATCCAAGATCTAAAGCGAAGCTTCAGAAGTAACATGAACCAGTTCCATTCCATAGCATTCTCAATACAGCAGAAGACATGCAGCATCCTCCACTTCCCCCACTCTGCACGCACTGGGTGGGTGGCCTCCTGCATACACGGTCCTGAGGGACACGTGACTGAGGAAGTGTGAGAAGGACCAGGAAGAGGGTTTGCTCCCACCGCAGGAGGAGATGGCCTCTGCCCCAGCACCACCTAACTCTGCCAGCCCCTCCCACCTCCCTCCCACCCTCACCCAGGCTCACGCCTTCTTAGACTATCACAGCTGCTCTCAGCTGGTTTCCTCACCTTCAGGCCTAGTCCCTCTTACAGGCTGCACACTTGTGTCTCCTGAAATTCATGTGTTGACCTGATTTCCAGTGTGGCTGTACCTGGAGGTAGGGCCTCTAAGGAAGTAATTAGGGTTAAGAGAGGTCCTAAGGGTAGGGTCCTGATTGGATAGGTTAGTGTCCTCATAAGAAGAGACATCTGAGGCCTTCCCTCTTATCCTGTCTAATTTTACGCTGAGGAAAGATCATGGGAGCACATAGCAAGAAGGTTCCGTCTTCAACCCAAAGGAGGCCCTCACAGGACGCCAACACTTCTGACACACTGACACTGGACTTTCAATCTCCAGAACTCCAGTGTAAGCCACCAGTATGTGTTGCCTTGGGATGGTGGCCTGAGAACTCTAAGATAGGCACCATCTGTTCAGCAGTCCCTGCTGCAACAAGCACCTGAAATACCCCACCCAACATGTCAGTGTGCAAAAAGTTACTGTGGTTCCTCATGTCTTGATTAATAAAATCAAACATCCTTGGCCTGACATCCAAACTTCCTACTGGCGGCAAAATTCTCCCTTTCCCTACTCATCCTTGTACTCCGCTGTGCCACATGCCCCTCCCCACTGCCACTCAAGTTAATTTCCTGCTTCCCATCCAGACCCTTCCCAGCCTCCAGGGCAAGCTCAACTCCAGGGCATCCTCCATGAAATTTTCCTTGCTCAAGTTGCAAAATATCATCTATCCGCCTCTGAAATGCCGTGGCACATGTCCTTTCTTTTCTACACTGACTCACACCACATTATTTATTATTTCTTAGAATAGCCTCCGTACATAAACCTCAACTTTCAGGAGACTGTACAGTTCTTAAAGACTCAACCATGTCTAATTAGTGTTTTAAATTTTAACTCAAGTGTCTAACAAAAAGGAGAGAGACAGACAGAGAAAGAGACAGAGACAGAGAGAAGAAGAGAGAGACAGACAGAGAGAGAGGGACAAAGACAGACAGAGAGACAGAGAGAGAAAACTGAGTAAATATCTGACAAAAGCTACATTATTATGTAGGAATATTAGATATTTACATAATATTACATCCTTATACCATATTGTATATTTACATAATATTACACATTATGAAGAATATTATACATATTTCCTCATTGCTGAGTAACTGACCATACATGTGAGCATACTCAAATAATCAGTGCAATGTAAGGAATATCAAAAATTCTAACTTCTCACCAGGCATGGTGGTGCACAGCTGTAATCCCAGCTACCTGGGAGGCTGAGGCAGGGGGATCAAAACCTCAAACCTAGCCTGGGCAACTTAGCAAGACACCACCTCAAAATTTCAAATAAAAATAAAAAGGGCTAGGGATGTAGCTTAGCGTGCACCAGATTCAATCCCCAGTACTGCAAGAAGAAGTCCAAATATTCTGATTCCAAATGGAGCAAAGGAATGGAGCACAAGGCTCAGCCAACAGGATGCTAAAGGTTGCTCAGTTCCCTACAGTCTCTAAGAAAAGAGGAGATTTATGAATAGTTGGCTCTTTCAGGGCCAAACTCTTCATTTATAGCTAATAAATGATAGGAGTCCCTCCTTCAACATTCTGCTTGGAGAGCCCGAATAAAAATGCAATGGGTTATTAGCCAGTATCTTACTACTGAGTGGTTCCTTGCTCCTTTTCTCCTTCCAGGGAAAGAAATGATAGTTAGCCATTCGAGCTGACATACAGCACTGCAGCAAGTGATACTGAGACCTTGATACACACATAAATGAGGCACCCCAAGAACTTTCAAAGTGTCCCCATACTCAGTTTCTAACAAGTCGGCATGAACCATTCCCCAGGAAGGACAGAGAAAAATCTCTCTGAAGACTCATCTCTGTAGGGGCTGGGGATTTAGCTCAGCGGCACAGCACTTACCTGGCAAGTGTGAGGTCATGAGTTTGATTCCCGGTACAGGAAAAAAAAAAAGACTCATGTCTTGGTTACTTTTTTCTCACTGCTGGGACAAAATACCTGACGCCCAAAATTAAGGAAGGAAAGGTTTATTTTGCTTACAGTTCGTGGAAGTTTCAGTCCATACTTGGCACATTATAAGGCAGAGTGGCACGTGGCAGAGGGCTGCATCTCAGGACGGCAGCCACAGCTAAGCTACAAGCACACACCAGAGCGGAATCCAGGAGGAATGCCCCAAGCACTCTTTTCCTGTCCCTTACATATGCAAACTATCCACTCCCTGGCGGGTGCAGCTCTCACACCCATATTCAAACTCTTAATAGCCTGCCCCAGGGCAGCAGGAGGATTTGGGGGGACACACAGGCATAAACCATAACAACTCGTTTCTGTTGAATCAGGAACAGACCGTAGTCCTCATGTTCACTCTTTTCTTGATATCTACTGGTCTCACACTGTCCTCACCATCCATGCAATTTTGTTCTTAGAAAATAAAATACAGCCTCAAGACCCACCCTTTGTCTGGATTAATAATTCAAGTAGCACCCATTTTTTGAGGGTCTCTTCCCACCAGAGGCTGTATATAGAAACCGTGGCCCTCGCAGGGCTCCTAAGGAAATAGGCTCGCTCTACTATTACACAGTCAGGAAAACTAACCTGAAGATGTTAGCGTAACTTGGGTGCCGTCACAGAGCTCAGGTGAGGATGAGAAACAATTCCATCTGACTTCAGAATGTATTCCCCTAACCCTCCTGATTCATCAGTAAAACACACAGGGTGCTGAGGAGCAGGGTGGCCCACTCGGAACCCGGGAAGCCCTTGAGAGAGGCAGGCACATGCAGCTTCTCCGGAAGGCCGACTTTGCTGAGCTGTGCCCTTACGCTGGATATCAGCTGTGCCAACATGAATAACCATGGTAGGAACTGGGAAATTAATTGTAAGTTTTCTTCCAAGGTAGGTAGCCAAGTTGTACACGAAGCACCATTGTTTTATTAATAACTTCAAGAATAATAACAGTGCCCACGTCGCAAACTCAACTAACTTTGACAGCCTGGACCTGTTGGGTGTCCTTGGCAGTCTGTGTGCTGACCCCTCCTTTCGCAGCGCTCCCCTCTCACCTCTCCATGGCCACTGAGGCAGCCTCCCCAGTGAACTGCTGGAGCCAAGCTTCTCCCGAGTCCAACCTGGCCCACATTCCCTTCACACCATGGTTTCTAAAAGAGAACATTTTCCTCACGTTGCTACTCACAGACGGTAGCGTTGCTGCTCTCCAGCGAAGTCCTGCCTTTTCTTCTTTGAGTTGTTTGCAGCTGTTGAGGTTTAGGGCCAGAATGCCCCCGTCTGTGCTCTCAGGTGGGGCACGGGTGACTGGATCATTAGGATCCATGGCGGAATGTGGGGCCAGGTCAGAAGAGGCAGGTCATTGGAGGTGTGACCTGGAAAGCTCTATCTCCCTCCCCTACCCTCCTTTCCCTCTGCTTTCTGGCCCCTTAAGCTGAGCAGCTTTCCTCCAACAGACTTTCTCCACCATGTTGTTCCTCCCTTGCAGCCGGCTGGCCATGCATGGCCTGTGACCTCTGAAACTGCCAGCCCAAATAAACCTTTATGTTGTAGGTGTAAGGTATTTTGTTCTAGTCACAAGGAAAGTAACTAGGGCAGAAATCCTCTGAGCTAGTCATCACACACAAATGACATCTCACTTCCCGCTGATTTCCTGCAGAGATGAAGTCCGTGGGACTGGCCTACCGACTTTCTCCCAAGTATCCCTCACCTATTCCTATTTCATAGCTTTTCTTATTGCTGTTTGGTTTTGTTCATGTATTTCAGCAGCTAAGAACAACCAGTATACATCATCTACTTTATGGGTATTAGGAAACAGAGCCTCTGAATGCCCTGGCCAGACAGAGCTCACACGGTGTGGCCAGATCTGCAGTCACCTTGGGATTAACCGAACTTGATTCTCAAAGCTGGACTCTCGTGGCTGTAGTCCTTCTTGGCTTTTGGCTGGAGACAGCACCCACTTTTGCTTTCAGGGGCTCTGCCTCCCCTAGAAGAAGACGGGAGGAATAAAGATGTGGCCCAAAAAGAAAGCTGCAGGCTCCATAACCCAGTGTCCCTTCTGCTGAATTCTGCTGCTTACAAGTGAGTCACTAAACTGGGCCTACCCCCCTGGGGAGGGGTCACCTAGGGGATGAAAACAGGAGGCCAAGGTCATGGAGGCTACCTTCTAGGCTGCCCGCTACATGTCACAAAAGCCTTTTTATGCAGACAAATTATAGATTTCCAGAAAGTTGCAAAGATAGGACAGAGAGGCCCCTCTACTCTTGCCCGTTATAACAAAAAAATCAAAACCAGAAAATCGACATTGGTACAACGTGTATGCTAGTTTTATCTATTTTATCTAGTACGTAGATTCATGCAACCACTACCTCAACCAAGAATCACGATCGCTCCTTCCCACAAAGATGTTCTTTGCGCTGCCCCTTTGTAATCATGCCTACCCCTCCCCCACCACTCTTAACCCCTGGCAGCCACTAATCTATTTTCTATCTCTACAATTTTGTCATTTGAGAGCATTTTATAAACGAAATTATAGAGCATGTGAACTTTTGATATTGGCCTTTTTCACTCGGTGTAATTCTCTGGGGAATGAACCAGAATGTTGCATGGATTTTCAGTTCACTTCTTTTTATTGTTGAGTCATGCTCCATGGTATGGATAAATCAGTTTGTTTAATACTCTATTAGGAGCATTTTGGTTGTTCTCAGTGTTTTGGTAATTACATATAAAGATGCTGTGAAGAGTCTCATACAGTCCCATACACAGATTTTGGTGTTGACATATGTTTTCATTGGCCATAATCCCAAAAGATATATTCCCTAAAGACAAGAGCTATAACTCCAAATGTAGCTCCGGGAAAGCTGAGGCAGGAGGATCACAAGTTTGAGATCAGATTTGGAAACTTAGTGACTTAGCAAGACCCTGTCTCTAAATGAAAAATAAAAAAGGGTTGATGCTGAAGTTCAGTAAAAATGTCTTGTATTCAATTCACAGCACCACACACACAAAAAAAAAAACTCACAGTAGTAATAATAATAAATTTTGAGGCTTTGTTTGTTTGTTTGAGATAGGATCTTGATATGTAGTTCAGGATGGCCTTGAACTCACTATGTAGCCCAGGCTGGCCTCAAATTCACAGCAATCCTGCTGCCTCAGCCTTCCTAATGCTGGGATTGTAGGTATGCACCACCAGGCTCGTAATGGTAACTTTTAAAGTGTTTAAAAGACACCTCTTAACATTTTTTAAAAGGAGATCTAAGAAACATAAAAAACACAGCAGAACACATCACAGGCCACTTTACACAATAAAATAAACAAATATGGATTTTTACTCCCATAAATTCTCAGGTGTGCTAACAATAGCTGCACAGATGTAAGTCTTGAACAGATGAAGCACATGCATAAAGAAAAAGGTAAAAGGTAAAATGTATTACAAAGGTTGCTTTGGTTGGTAATTTTGCGTACCCAGTTTTGTAACTGCATTCACCACTGTATAGGCAATCATTCAAAGAGCCATGATCTCAAGAAATTTTCTTTCAAATGCATAGAGAAAAGAACACATCTTCATTTATCAAGTTTCAACACTGGACATACATACACAATGCTTTACAGAAAGTTAATATTGTGATAATAAACTTTATCAAAGTCAGTTTTGCAAAAAAAAAAAGTGTATAACAAATTAGAACTAAGTTTATACTCCCATATTAGAAATGGTATAATGTTATTATATATACATATATATACATATATATTATAGTGAACTATAAAAATTAATGCTGATGATTTAAAATAGTGCAAAAACCTAACTAAAGAGAAAATTCACCCCTTTGAAAATTGTATTACAGGAGTAAGATTACGGCAACTATTCCGAGGTTATTCTCCGTAAGAGTGGGTAAACTTTCACAACCCTGGACTATATTTTGAATCTTGCATCATGATGTATAGTTACTTTTTTCCTTTAGATCGTGGCTTTCCTTGGAAAATAGGTTCACATCCACTTCCTTTGTGGTGCTAATCTTTAAATTCTTCTTCAATTCAATTTATTAATACGAGCATTTCTTCTTAAATTTTCCCATGTCTTGTGCCACACTTCTGTGTTGTTTTAGATACAAGGAAATCCATTCTGCATGAGCCTGTATACTAACCACAGGTTTGGCAGAAACAGTACTTGCAGTGGTTGATTGATTATGTCAACTTGAGAAGTTTAGAAGCATAACTAAACTTGGCTCAGCAATTCTACACCCTTGGGTGTAGAGGAGCCACTGTAGGGTGTAGAGGAGCCACCCTAGGGTGGATCATCACGTAGATAATATAAAAGGGAAATGAGGAAGAACAGAGGAACTTCCATTCCTTTTGGAGGAGCTCCAGTCTTCACCTTCAGCTTGGACTTCGTCTCCTAGCTTCTAGTGCAGACTCTTTGGGTTCCACCTTGGATCCTTCAGCCTTCTGTCGCAGACTCATTAGCTTCCTGGTACTGACTTGCACAGAACTCTGCAGTGAACTCCAGACCCTGGACTGATTCCTTCAGTCTTCAGTGTGCAGACACCCTCTGCACGCTTTCCCATACAACTCTCTGGCTGACCGTCATAAGCCAAACTTGTAATTTCTTATAATTTGTACATTCTGTGTTATATCTGTTTCTCCAGTAGAACCCTGACTGATACAGTACTGGTGATCAAACAGCAACACCACCACGTAAGAATCTTTTTAACCTACTGTACGCATAATTATTTTCAACCAATCAGTAACTTCACTGGCTTCTTCAGGCAAACATAGCTTTAATTCATTAAAACTCCTGGAATTTCCTTCAGCTTGAAGGAACGTCAACGCAGGCCAAAGATGCATTTTTAAACTAAAATTTTCATCATTTCTGAATCATGCAGCCAGTCCCTTCCCCAGAATTCAGCTCTGTCTACCCCTTTCACGTAGCTCTTCCCTCCCACACTCCACCATGGGAATTGCGGTTTGGGGGACTGGGGCTTTAAAGATTTCAACATTTGAGATTTTAATCTTTTCAGATTGTGCTTTAAGAGGATGTTAAACTTTAGAAAATGTGATCTTTGGGGATTTTGACATTCGAGATTATGGCGCTCAGGGCTGTGTCTATGGGAACTCCCATGGAGATTAGGTCTCCTGTGAGTTCTGGGGACACAAACATTCAGACCATGGCATCTGGGGAACCAGGCCCTCACTTTGCTCTCAGCTTTCCCTGTTGGGGGGAATCTTAAGTTGAAAGGATCTCTCTTGGCACTGAGCTGTGCTGCCTAGGGCAGGGTGACACAAGTAAAGTGAAACTGCTTTTACCTTCTTCAAGGCATCTGTTCTTGGTTTTTTGCTCCCCTGTAAGGCTGGAACCTCTCAGCTGCTCTACTACTTGTACAAAGATATTGTCTTCCACAGATGCTTGTTAAAAACCCGTGTTGGGGTTGGGGGCTCTCCTATTCATCTCACTGAGGTCTTCCAAACTTTTCAGATCAAGTTATGTTTATAATTATATCTTTATAATTGACTGACCCTTTTATTACAAAATGCCCCTCTATCCCTAGCAATTGTTTGTTTGTGTGTGTGAACGTCTATTTCATCTGCTATTATTATAGAGACTCCAACTTTCTTATGGTTATTGTTTGCATGAAATATAATTACTATTATATTATTTTCAATGGACCTGAATCTTTGAATGCAAATTGCATTCCCCCTATAGAACATATAATTAGATTTTATGTGTTTACTCAGTATAAGAAGCTCGGGGGGGGGGGGGTAATTTTATTTTTTAATTTTTTTAATTTATTTTAAAAAGTAAAAGAAGGAAAACATTAACAAACAGACATCCATTTACAAAATAGCATAAGAACAGTACAAACAATACAGAGTCACAAAGTGGTAGGAAATGAACAATGGTTGTTGTATTACGTATTGATCTCTTCAAAGTGGTTTCTCAGGAAAACAAATAGAGACATGCAGGATGGATCAAACAACTAATCATTAATGGTTCCTTTCAGTAAAACAATAGAGGACAGTGGCACAACTGTGTTAGCTATCCTTTATATACATACATACATAATTTCCCTTTCTTTCCCTTCTCTTAAGAAGCTCTGATTTTTGGATTGTTTAATCAGTTGGATTGTTTAATCCATTCATGTTTAATGTAATTATGAAAACACTTGGATTTATATCTGCCATTTTATATTTGTCTCATGTCCTCTTTCTATATTACTCCTTCACTGTTTAAGTGAATAATTTCTAATATAACATTTTGTTCTTTTAATGACTTCTTGAATTATTTTCTTGGTGGTTGCTCTAGGACTTGCATACACATCTATTTTTATTTCTTCTTATTTTGCCAATACACACAATACTCCTTGACTTATGACAAGGCTACATCTTGACAACCCCATTATAAGCTGAAAATATTGTACATCAAAAATACATTGGACATACTTAATAGACCACATCACAGCTTAGCAACACAGGATTCTAGAATTTCAGCTCTTCACCCTCACGATCACATGGGTAATTGGCAGGCATGACTCACTGCTGCTACCCAGCAGCTCAAGAGAATTTTGCTAACCCAAATTTAAAATTTGAAATATTGGTTTCCAGTGAATGGCTTATCAGTCTCATACTGTCATAAAATTTAAAAAATCACACGCTAAACTATTTCAAGTCAGTAATTATTTTCACATCAGCTCCATCCCCAAAGGTGCATTTCTCCCAATTGATAGATGAGGCCTGGCATAGATATTGTGTTAAATTCTTCAAGTGATTCTACCTTGAAGAGTTCAGAATCAATCTCAGCACCAATCATCTTATGAGGTTGCTTCTGCTGACAAGCTTAGGCCACCAAGCTGTACTTCCTCCGACTCCCAATTGGTCCAGTCAACTAAGCGACAGTCTCACCAGACTGGCTAATTAACCAGTTTTCCCCTAAGGATAGACTAGTAAGTAAACCTTTAGCCCTCACCAGAACCCTCTAAGACGCTAAACACTGTTCTCTAAGCTGCCAGGCAAGGTATTCCACAGAGATCCCAGTGAGCCAAGGCACTGCCACTCTTCTGGCCTCCAGGATCATAGCTGCCAATCTTGGCTGCCACTGCACATGCCCTCCCTTGATTAGATCTTCATGAATATTGACCTTGGTCTTCTCCGTGGCTGTGCCTAGTATTCCTGCAGCATCCCAGCCCCACACACCTCCTACTGCTCTCTCCAGAAGCAGAGACTGTCTCCCCTGGGGAGGGCACAGCAAGAGACAAGACAGGGGCAGTCAAGCTAAATGTAATATGCACCACATTGGCCAGTCACAACGGTAGCATCATGAGTGCCCCAAATCAACAACATCCATATGCTGAAAGTTAAAATCAGGCTCTTATATATATGACCCCATTCCTTCTGATAATTCTCGTGGATAGAATCTCTGTTCTAACCTGCTCCTTCTGTCTTTACTTCTTGTTATGGCTTGTATCCAGATGTCCCCCAAAAGCCTCATGCACTCAAAGGGGGGGGGCTTATAGGAAGTGGTGGGATCTAGGGTGTGTGAATGTAGATTAAGGATGTGATAATTAAATTAGATTGGCTTAGCATAGTTCTGGATAATGGGAAAAGTCTACCTTAGGTGTGGGTGGCACCACCCAAAAAGCTTGCAGCCTGGATGGGATAAGGGGAAGGGAGGCTTGCTGTCGCTGTTTTGCTGCTTGCTGCTCACTGCCTTCTGCCTGCCATGCCATGAACTGTTTTTCCTCTGCGATGCCCCTCTGCCATGAGACCCTGCATTAGATGCAGCAGACTATGGACTGCAACCTTTACAAACCATGAACTGAAGTAAACCTTTCCTCCTTTAACTTGTGGGTGTTGGGTATTTGGTCTCAGCAATGAGAAAAGTAACCAAGATACTCCTCCCCCTTTATTTTCTACGCCCAAAATCAATAATGGAATTAACTGACACTTCCCTTATCTCATTGAAGCAGAGATGTTGCCACATGTGCCCAGAACCTGACAACTGTGAATCCATTTAGTACACCAGGTAAGGTTGTTAGGCCAGATCTACAGGCGTTAGCTGGTCCACAGAGAATGTATGTCTCACCTGTCCCTACTCTATGCCTGATTAGTGAAAGAACGTTGGAAAAAAGCAATTAGCAACAAGGGTCTGGGTGAGGATCATCCCCACAACCACAACAGCAAGGTATATTTTCTCGATTATTCTAAATATAACGTCTGTTTGCCTGGCTCTGACAGCTGAATCTTTGGGAAATACAGAATGTTTCTCGTTGCAGGAAAAATAAATAAATAAACCCGCTACGTTTGGAAGCACAACAACACAGCTAAGCTCTGAAATCTGAATTCTCACGAATCCCAGGTTCCGTGAGAAAGCAAGCCATCGTGCTTCTTGAACACAGCAGCACTTAGTGTTTTTGCATCTCATCTCCAGTAGGCACTCGCTCTGGAAAACGTGGCTAAGTGGGGCGTTTGGCAGACAGGCACCTCACACTTTATCCCTTTCCCAGGCACACACTCTTCCCACGCCTGCATTTCTGGGCTGGTTCCTCTTCCCCCTGCGGAGGCAGAACTCATTGTCCAGAGCTGGCGCTGCTGGGTTCCTGGCTGCCTGGGCCCACGCTGGGTCCAGCCACTGAGGTGTAGTTTGATGGGTTGCCCTTCTGGGAATTATTTGGAGAGAGAGACAGGAACAGGGGGGAAAAGGGCTCACACTGTCTCCATTATGGCTCAGGGCATGTTCAAAGACAAAAACAGGACGTTAGCTCCGAGGCAGGAGCCCTTCGCTGAATGTACTCTCCAAGTGATGGAGCAGACAGCGCTGGACACTTTGGCAGGCAGAGACTAGGTGCTATTTTTACACTTGGAGGAATGGATTTAACCATGTTGGAGAGGACAGTGTGTATTACACCTACCTGGCTGAAAGGCGTCAGGCGTCTTGGACTGCTCAGTTTCCTCCGCTCTGACTTCCTTGGTCCTGTCCCCTCATGGTCCCATTCCTGGCCACTCTTCATCAACGTCACAGCAATATTTATGGGAACACTGAAGCTTTAAAGTACACCATAAGTCGCTCAAAGTTGTCCCACAAGTTCACTGGAGATAGCAGCACTCATCAAAATTCTCTTCCTTTTGCTGCACACACTCTTTTTGGTTAAGGATTCAGAGAATATTTGAACCGGTGTGAGCTCTGGGATGTAACTCTTCCCCTCCTCCCACCACCATCACACTTAACAATCTGCTTGAGTTCACCTATCTCTGCCTCCATCTCATTTTTTGCTTTCAATTCTTCTGTTGTTTTTTTTCTTTCATTTTTTATTTTATTGATGCATTTACAGTACATAATGATTGCCCTCCTCACAAGAAGCTGATACGCATGCATGGCATGTCCTAATTTCATCCCCCCCCCCTTTCTCCCCCTTCCCTCCACTTCTTGGTTCCCTTCCCTTTTGCAAAATATTGACCTCCCTGTTTCCTGTTATCTGTCTTTTATTTTGTTCTTAGAGCCGTTCACATCTACTTCCCCCACTCTCACACCAGTGTCCTCTCATGCATTCCAGCTCAGCTACTGACTGTTCTCTCTACCACAGCAGCAATCCCAGCGGCATCCCTGACAACGCACCTTCTGCACTCCTAATTCCTCCTGACTTCAGGCAACATACAGTAACCCTTCCCCTCTTGTTGAAGCCCTAAGTTAGGATCCTTACAGCCCTCTCCAGTACCCCTGCTAACACTGCCTTGCTGTCATTGGCACTCTGAGCACCTCTCCCCGCTTCAAAGCCACTGGCTCATCTCACCACAGACTCTCCTATCATTCAGCATCAGTATACTGACAGCTTGCCATTTAAATCTTTCATCTCAAACACTGCCTCCAAATCTAGAAGTGTGCAAGAAAGCTCCTTCCAGGACTCAGGAGCTCGTCCAAGACCAAAGCTCACAACCCTCCCTCCACAGCCTCCTGTGGGCATTCTAAGGCTGCATTCTAGAATCAAGGAGTAGTCCTTGGCACGTTCTGACCCTCACCACCCAATTTGCCAAGAGTCCATCTACTTCTCTCCATTCCCACTGCCACCTCCCACCCAGTGCTGTCCTTCACCCGCCCCTAAGGTGCCATGTTGACACCCACATGTACCCTTGCCTGCCACCTCCACATACAGTGATATTCTCAACCCTGAAATCAGCGTGTGCCTCCCATGCTAAAAACAACATAGCAACAAAATTAAATAAAAGTAAATTCTTTGATGGCTTCCCATTGCTCTTCAAATAAAGACCAAAACCTTCATGAGAACCTGCAGGTGGTCGCTCCCTATCCTCACACCATAACGTTGACCTCTTCTTCCCTGCAGTCACCACTCAAACCACGCTGAAGTGGGTCCAGTGGAGGAGGGGACAAGAGACGGCAATAAGAGAACATGGAAGGCAGGATGGAGTGTCACAGCTCATGAGGCCCCCAGTACTGCCTTGTGTAAAGTCACATGGGTGATGGGACAGAGTTCTCGTATATACTTATCACTTTTGAACCATCTTACCTCTTACAGTAGGTGGCCCTGGATTAATGTTCCCTTTTCAAGGTGAAAGGCAAATATACAGGAGAAATTGGTATCTGAAGAACTAAGTCCTTGGTACTTTTATGACATTTTGACTTTTATGACATTTGACTCTTGTGACCAGGTCCATGGTCAGCAGCCCTTAGATAAAGATGCACGTGGTTAATCCCCTTACGGCTGAAAGCCAAACTTAAATTTCAAATTGGTTTGCTTTTATTCATGGTACAAGGGAAATCCAGTAATGCATGGTTTTTTATTAATTTTTTATATCTATTTGTCTATATATCTTCATTATTGGCTACTTCAAAGCTAAATTAAGGCCCAAAACACCAAGTATCTCTAGACCATGATTCATTTTCCCTTCCGTACTGTTGTAATCAGGGTCTACAAGGGTACAGGTTTGTTACAGGACACATAATTTATAGGATTATTTTATAATATCTGCCCAAAAAGTCAAATGCAAAAGAGTGCGAGAGAACTGTCCGTGCACTAGAGACCCAAAGAATCCAGCTGGGAGCCTGGATCCCATGGATATGTCCTCCACAAGTCCAGCTGAAGACCCAGAGCCCATGGCAATGTCCTCCACAAGTCCAGCTGGGGGCCTAGAGCCCAGGACAGTGTCTTATGCAAGTCCATATCAAGGATCTGCACTGGGAAGGCCCAAAAGTCAGAGTTGGAAGCTAGAAAGTCTGCACCAGAAGGTTGAAGGATCTGTGCCAGCAGACTGAGGGTTCTGCACTGGACCCAGGAAGTGACACTCAAAGTAAAAACCATGGCTTTGCCTCCACTTCTTCCTACTCCCAGACTCAGAGCTATCATTAGTAAAGGCAGCAGCCCCTTACAGAACTCTTTCCCCATGTCTTCTGGATGTTGCAATTCTCCCTGTAATCCTTTGACTCCACCCACCCCATGCCATAGATCAGAAAACTGTGGTACAGAGGTCAGGCATGTCCAAGGTCACACAAAGAGTAAGCAACAGAACTGAGAGTCAAATCCACTCTAGTCAATTTCTTTTTCTTTCTTTCTTTCTTTCTTTCTTTCTTTCTTTCTTTCTTTCCTTTTCTTCTTTCTTCTTTCTTTCTGTCTTCCTTTTCTTTCTCTTTCTTTCTTTTTTTCTTTTTCTGCTTTTTCTTTCTTTCTTTCTTCTTTCTTTCTTTCTTTTTTAGTATAACTTCTTTCTAACATTTTTAAATTTCTCTTTTCTGCTCATCCTGTTGAGTACCTCCCTCTTCTCAGTTCAGATCTCAAGACAGGAAGTGGTGTTGATCATTTATATTTGAATGCAATTTTTTCAGTCAGTGTTACTCCGGGACCCATAACATATGCATTGTTGTTCTAATTATGAAAGTGGGGAATCATAACATATGGGACTAGAATAGATGGGAACAATCTTCTAGTGAAATTGGTCCCTTTTAGGAAGTGTGGTTTGAAATCCAAAAAAGGGGGAAATGACTTGCCCAGGATCATACAACTGCAAAAATGTTTAAACCACTCTTTGTCCCTAAAGTTCACAAAGTTCCTAAAACATAATTAGTTATCTTTCGTAGTGTTAAGGTTGAATAAACTCCACTGACACTCAGAAAGTCAAAGAGGCCAGAAGTCAATGATAAATTTCTCATAAATTGCAAAAGGAGGAGGAAGACTTGCAACTTGACCCTTCTGGAAGGATTCTTCTCTGTGAAAGGAATTTCAAGCCACAAAGCATATGTGGAAGGAAGTGCACAAGTCAGAAGACCTTGCCCGCAGGGCTATAGATCCCCAACATCCGGCATCCTCACACTTCCTGAGCCAGGAGCTGAGCTCTGAGCTCTCCCAGGTTGTTGACGACCCACCTCCTGAGAGAAAAGTCACCACTAGGCAGAAGCCTTGTTAGGCCTCCTCACAGCATTCCCAGAATATAAGCCAAGACAGGCCCAGCTAAACCTGCCACCTCCACCTACAGGGACGGCTGTGGGTCCTGGGTCCTTGAGCAGTGATCCACGTCTTTCCTGGCCATGAAGTTCAGAGGACCTGGGCATCAGCACTGGTGAGCTCTGGGCCCTGCCACCTTCTCTGTAGCTGTGCTTCTCATATCCGTACAGGTAGGTGTCAGAGCCAGGCCTTGGCTTTGGTTACAGAGAGGACAATCTTCCCCTGGGGGAGGCCACACAGACAGATAGCTTCAAAATCATTAGTTGCTTGGAAGATGTGGACAAAACAAGCTTCAGTCACCATAATGAGCCTCTGGCATGTCCACACATCACCCTAACCCCAGACACCTGGTATCCCTAAGAATCACCACAGTGCACTTCAAGGCCGCACATCACTAATTTCCCACTGGCAAAGAACAAGCCAAGGTCCATCTCCACCCACAAAAACCTTCCCTGAAGATTCAGACATTTTTCATCCTGCTATTAATGGAATATACATGCTTTTCCTCGAGAATGTGAATGTGCCTGTGTAGCGCAAAACTGGGTGTATGTACTGGAATTGGCAAAATGAGACACCCGCACAGCCAATGCGAAACCCTGGCATGAAATCAGCTCCCAAATATTAGACAGTTAGTTAAATTACAGTAATTGCCTTCACCCACTTATATCCTTGGATAGAAGTCATGTTTAAAGACTTTATGATTTGAAACAAAGTCAGGAATCTAACCGGTTGGAAAGCTGGCAATCCCAGTATGGCTTGGGCGCAGATTTTCTCCAATAGATTCTTCTACCTACTGTATATATCCTCCCAGATGAGCACAAAACGAGGGCAGTGTCCTGCTCACTTACCATCTACCTGCATTTCCTCTAGTGCCAAGAGAGGGTCTGGGCACAGGAAAGAGGTTCATAGCACCCAGTTAGTGTCAGCTCCTACTCATCTTCTCTTGTACAGAGTACCCCCATACGCACCACTCCTGTTCTTGTAGTATATCTTCTAGATCTCAGCACTCAATCAAGGTAAGCCGGCTTTTTGGCACTACTGAGGGCTTCCACGTGCTTAGGATTGGGATAACTGACACAGCCCTGTCTCCTGCCCTGATTTCCCCAGCTTTGTTGGAACACAGTCAAAGAATGAGGTAACACCCTCAGTCAGAGATTCTGACCATCACATCTCAAATGCTAAGCTCTCAGACTCTGGAAGGTGGATATGGGCACCCTCATTAATAATAGTACCTGATATTGGCTCTAAAATCACACTAGGAGTCAAAAATCTATTCAGAGTAATCACATTTAAAACACTTATGCAAGCTTATAAAGATCTGGACAAACCAAACCAAGAGACTGGTAATTTATGTTAGAATACTAATGAATTATGGTTTCTGCTTCCTCTGCTGCTGCTGCTTGCTGCCTTGCTGACTCCTGCTGCCTGCCTGCCATGAACTCTTTCTCCCTATGATGCCTTTCTGCTGTACTATCCTGCCTGGCAGCCAGCCAACTATGAACTGAAACCTCTACAAACTGTGAGCTACAATAAGCCTTTCTTAAGAGAAAAGATTTAATGCATTCCATTCCAAATTCTTTTCAAGAAAAATGCATTTATATATACAGTACGTATACATGTTTATATAGAATATATAAATATATAATATAATATACAATCAGCTGCATTCCATTCCTCAATTTATCCAACCACAGATTGGGCATATTTTTAATTATATATGTAGTAAATGTACATAGACATTTTTCTTGTCATTATTCTCTGACCCAGTGATTCCTAACCTTCTTGATACTAGGGACTAGTTTCATGGAAAGCAATTTTTTCATGGACTACAGGAAGAAAGATTTTTAATTTTTTTTTCATTTCTATATATTTGTGGTACATAATAATTACATTCCCCAGTGCTAGTATCATTGCCTTGGGTCCACTTCAGATCAGCAAATGTTAAATTCTCATAAGGAGAGTGCAACCTAGATCACTCACATATGCAGTCCACAGTAGGGTTCATGGTCCTATGAGAACCTGTGCAGTTACTAATTTGATAGGAGGCAGAGCTCTGGTGACAATTTGAACAGTGGAGAATAGTTATAAACACAGGAGAAGCTTCACTAGCTCCCCTGTTTCTCATCTTCTGCTATGAGGCCTGTTTTGTAATAGGCCACAGACTGGTACCAGTGTGTGACCCAGGGTTTGGGGAACTCTTCTTTAAACATTGTAGTATATAGCAACTATTTATATAGCCTTTACCTTGTACTAGGTATTACAAGTGACCTAGACATGAATTGAAGTATAAGGTGGCAAAGGATGTAGCTCAATGGTAGAGCACATGCTTGAGGCCCTGTGTCTGATCCCTAGCCCCACAGAAAATAAAAAATAAAGTTTATAGGAAGATATATACAGTTAATATAGAGATACTACATCAAGGAGTTTGAGCATCCAAGCATTGTAGTATCTGTGGACATTCTTGAAACCAGCCCTCTCAGAGATCAAGAGGTGACTGTCTTTTAAAATAAATTATTACATATATTTATTACATGCTAAATGTGTTATATATTAGATTTTATATACTATAAAATGCTATACGGTAAATAATATGTATTATATATAACAAATTAAATTGAGCCCTTCATGCCAACATATAGGTGAATGTTGACCACAAGTAATTAAGGTGTACAAGAGAATCACAGCTCTCAGGATCTGTCACATTCAGACAACTACAACTGGTCCACAGTCACCCAGGGGATAATGTAGCCATGATACAGCTGCAGCAGACATACAAGACATGCAAGCATCTTCTGTGAGAAATACTCTGTTCCCAAAGAAAGAGAAAGTTTTAGAAAAGCCATACAGATCCCTCTTTCTAGGGAGCCAGCTCTGCCTTGGGAGCCGCTTTTGCTATGAACCAGCCCCTGCCCGTGTGTCATTTACTTTCCTCTCGTTGCTGGGACAAAATATCTGACACCTGAAATTGAGGAAGATAGTTCACACTTTGTGGAGGTTTCAGTCAATAATCAGCTGACTGCAAGGCAGGGTGGCAGGTCACAAGGGTAGCACTTTAAGGCAGCAGAAGACAACAAAAGCAACAATAGCAAAACAGGGAGAGCAAACCTCTTTTCCTCCCTTATATTATAGGCAGGCTTTCCACCCTGTGTAAGTCTTTTACACCCACACCGTCTGGGTGCACTCCTCTTGCACAGGCTGAGGATGTTTACAAAGTGAGGACCCTGGCCCCCTGCTGAGTTAAACTTCTAAGCTTCTCAAGTTGATGCAATGTATCAACCATTACAGCCTGGCTCTGCCTTCTGCCTTCCTGTCTGCTCCGCCTCCCAAGAAGCCCCAGCCAGCTTCTGCTCCCTGGGGATCCCTGCCATGTCATCAGCCTACCCTACTCTGTGCTGGACACTCTCCCCCAAGTTCTGCCTCTAGTATATCATTCCGTCTGCGCTGGTCACTGCATTTAGAATTTCTCCGGAGTTCTGTCAGCACCTCAATTTCACTTGGGGGAAAATAAAACGAGCTTCATAAAATGCTGCCATTCACATTCTTCAGCTTCCTCCATCACCAATGCCCTCATTATTAGCAGAATCACCACCTTCTCTTCTACAGGAGTCTTTCCACACACTAAAGTGCATATCCACGTGGAACATGCTGCCATCACACTCAGAAAGGACCGACACTTGGGTAGGTAACACATGAAATCCTCAGTGCATACCTTCCAGAACTACCCCTTCAACCAGCAGTCACTTCTGGGAGGAGCACTTTTAAGCATCTTTTTAATAATTCACTTTTATTTGAAGTCTGATTTTGCACCTATACAAAAAATAACCAGGTGACTCTAAATTGAAAACCTCCATTTACCTGGAAAAGTTCTATGCTATCACCAAGTATCCAACACACTCAAGATCTGGGGTTTGAGGAAGGTAGGGGGTCCCACACTGACTTTCTGCAGAGACCAGCACCTCTTGTCTCTGAACTACAGTTCCAAGGAGAGAGGTGAGCACAGTGGCACTGGACTGCTCCCAGCTCAGCAGGAGCTGCCACCCCCCAGGTGACCTTACCCATCCTTCCAGACGGTTTTTT
>NW_004955454.1:8188741-8230279 GCF_000276665.1 Chinchilla lanigera | reverse complement strand
TTTTTTTTTTGTAGAGCTCTGCACAATGCACAATGCAGCCACAAGACCCAAGGGACTCAGTAAATTTAAATTAACTGCAATTAAGTAATCATAATAAAATATCATTGCAGAGCTGGGGGATGTAGCTCAGTGGGAGTACTGTCTTAGTGTGTGTGAGGCTCTGGGTTCCATCCCTAGCAGCACACACACACTGTATGTGTATTTTATGGTTTGTGTCTACATGTCCCCCCAAATCCTCATGCAGTCATGGGGCGGGCTTCTAGATTTATGATTGATTTATGGTCCAGTGCTGGGATCATGGGTATGAGTGCTACACCCACCTACCTATGTAGTTTGCATACAATATAAGGGAGAGAAAGAGACTGCTTGCTGTTTTTCCCTTTTTGCTGCTGTTGCTTTTGCTGTCTTCTGCCACTATGAACTGTTGCCCTGTGCCATGTGCCACCCTGACTTGGAGGCAGCCAAGTATGGACTGAAACCTCCACAAACTGTGAGCTAAATAGACCTTTCCTTCCTTAATTTTGGGTGTCAGGTATTTTGCCTCAGCACTGAGAGAAAAGTAACCAAGACAGTGTATCATGTATATAATTGCAGTCACAATTAGACACGTGTCAAATATTCACAGCCATATGTGGGTGTTACGGTGTAGAACTAGAAAACTCCCCAAAGCCTCAAGCACTCAGAGGCAGGACTTTTGGGGGGTGATTGAATCATGGATGTGCTAAATGTGATGTTAAAATGTGGGGTAGGGTCAAGCATGCAAGCAATTGGGGAACATGACCTGGAAGGCTGTATCTGCATTTCTGACTCCTCACTCACTCTCTGAGTCCTGCCTGCCATGAGGTGAACAGCTCTCCTCCACCAGAGCCTTCCACCAGGCCACAGCTGCCTGGAGCCAGTTGGCTATCAAAGGCTAAAGCGTGAGCCCACATAAATATCTCCTCCTTTGAGCTTTTGTGTGTCAGCTATTGTGGTGGATTAACAGTTGGTGGTCAGTTTATTAACACCCAACTGAACTGAGTAAGTGTGGTGCTGGTGTGGGAGGTCCATCTGAGGATTGTAGCCGGCAGCATAAGGGGCAGAACTGCAGAGGAAGAAGGGAGGCTGCTGGGAGCTGATAGAAGCTGTGAGGAGCTTTTGGTTCTCTTGGAGGAGCTTGTCGTGCTGTCTTTCCTGATGAGCTCGGCTGTTCTCATTATCCAAGGAGCTCCGGACTTTGTTGTCCCTGAGAATGGCTTCTGTTCACTTGGAGGAGCTCTGGTCCTCACTTGGAGCATTGCCTCCTGGCTTCAGAGGGGAAGATGGTGTATTGCTCAGTCTTCTGGAGAAGCTTGTTGCATTGGCTTTCCTAATGGGAACTCGGCTTTCCTTGTCATCAGAGGAGCTCCATATCTCACTGTTGCCGAGAATGGCTGTGGTGCTTTTGGGGGAGCCCTGGTTCTTACTTTGAGTGTTGCTTCCTGGCTGCAGTACAGATCCTGCATCCTGCTAGCACAGATCTTTCATCCTGCTGGCACAGACTTTCTAGCTTCCACCATTGACCTTTGAGCTTTCCCATCACAGATCCATGAAACAGGCCTGCATGAGATGCTGTCATGGGCTCTGGGCCTCCAGCTGGACTCATGTAAGACATTATCATGGGATCCAGGCCCTCAGCTGGGTTCTTTGGCCTTTAGTGTGTGAGCAGATTTCCTGCACTCTTGTATATGATTCTTTGGGTGACTACTATAAAATAATCTTATAAAATATGTGTTCTGTATTATAATGTTCTCTTTGAGAAAACCCCAAAACCATGATAGGTATTTTGGTTCAAGGATGAGGGAAGTGACTAAGAGAGATTTTGATGCCAGTGTTGTAGGCAGCTGAGTTAAATAGAAATATTACAGGCAGTCAGACAGGGCCAGACCCTTGAAGAAGCCAGTATGAAAGACCAGATACCTTGCAAATGGAGAGACAGGCACTTCTGCTTTGGGCCAGACCTCAAGACAAAAGTTTAAACAAATGTACCCACATACCTCCTTAGGGATGAACATCAGGGATTGATACTCTAAATAGGTAGCCATCACCTTGAAGAGTCCTTGACCCAACCCCCTACAGGAAAAGCCCCTGTTCTGTATTCATGCCCGCTTGCTACGTGACTCGCTTCCCCATTTGATGCCAATTTAATCAATTTTACCTGAACAATTCTTATTGGCTGACCACCGTTTTGTCCCTCCTCATGCCTACCTTGTGATTTCCCATTTTTCCCCCACCTTGGACCCAGCTCACCTCATGGTTTTGCTCTATAAAAATTCCTGGAAAAGACAGATTTCCAAGACAACCTACTCTTGGTCCCTAGTTCTGTCCCTCTCTTGGACAGAAGCTTTCTTTCCCTCAATAAATATATTCTGCTCTTAACCTCTATTGTTCCTAAAATTCATTCTTTGATTTTAGAGAACACAAACTCATTCCAGATATCATTCAGGTTGGGAGTTTCTTTCCTTTATATCATTAGGAGTGGGGTCATTGCTGGGACTCTACCTGACCAGGTGGTTCAGAAGCTTTTGGAAATTTTTCAGGGAAGGAATTTGGAAAGGCTTAGAGATGCTGGTTGGAGAATCAGCCTTAGAATGCTGTAAGCTGAGCTTGATGGGAGATTCTGTTTGGAGCTAAGACCAGAATGCTGATAAAAAGGCAGACGGCAAAGACTCAGAATGTTTCAGTTGAAAACATGGACTTCATTGGCATTTAAACTCCAGACTATGTAGGTTACTCTCTGGCGGAAAATTTGTCTATATTTTGTTTATGTCCTGAGACTTTAAGGGAGACTGAGAGTAAGGATGGTGAACCAATTAATCTGGTGCAGGAAATTTCAAGGAAGCCCAGTGTTGAGGCTATGACTGCTAGGGAATTTTAAACAGTATACTGAAAATCAAGATCAAAAAGTTCACTGTAGAAGTTTTCAGTTTTCCCAGAAGGAAGCACCTGTAAAGTTGGTTGCTGAAAAGATTAGCATTAAAAAGAAACCAAGTACTTTGGATAAGGACAATAGGAAAGATGGCTTTAGGAAATCAAAGAAATCAGCAAAACACTTCCCTTCAAAGACTCAAAGCTCCAAAAGTAAGACTTTACTTTGAAAAGAGCCCCAGGTCACCTTGCTTGAAAAAGGTCAGCTAGGAAATTGGTTTGCTTGGATTCTTTTCACAGTGCTCAGCCATCCAAGCATTCAGAAGCCACTGAAACCATGATTCAGGAGGCCTGGCTATTGCTCAAGCTGATGGCAGACCTCGGCATCATCCACATGGTGCTGGTTTTATAGGCATGCAGAATACAAGATTTGTAGCATTGTGGAGGCTTCCACCCAGATTTCAGAAGACCACCTGGCAGACCAGGTAGTGTAGTAGGCCGTGAAGCTGTGAGTGCAGTGGAAACTCTAGAAAATTGGAGATGCTAGGAACTTGGAATGTCTGAAGAAAGCCACAAGGAGTGAACAAAGCTAACCCAAGAGAGAAGCTGTGAAGGCTACAACCATTGGTACTGTTGCAGCTACCCAAGCCCTTTGGAGTTCACATCTTATCACAGCTTGGGTATTTGGTCCCAGCAATGAAGAAAGAGATTAAAACATGATGTTAATTAGTTTTTCATTACTGTGATAAAATAACCTGAGATGATCAACTTATAAGCAGGGAAAGTTTATTTTAGCTAACAGTTTCAGAGGCTTAAATCCATGCTAATTTGGTCCTGTTGCCCTTAAGCCTCTCATGATGTAGTGTATGACAGTAAAGAGTATGTAGTGGAGCAAAGCCACTTATCTCATGATGCCCAGAAGGAAAGATAAAGGGAGAGGCTAGGATGCCCTTATCTCCCTCAAGGGTACACCCCCATGACTTAACTCTTTCCATTAGGCCTCACCTCCTAAAGACTCCACCCACCACCTCCCAGTAGTATCACCAGCTAGTGACCAGGTTTCAGTCACACAGGCTTTTGAGGGGACATTAAGGTCCAAACTATAGCATGTGCTTAGTGGCTACCATATCATGCAATGTGTGTTATAAATCTGGAGGACCACCAGGACACGGCTCTCTTGAAATAGGAGTAATTGTCTTCATTTTGGCTAAAGCTGGCCCTCCTTCTGGGTACTGATATGTCTAGAGCTGGATAAGATTTGTCTTTATCCCCTGAAGTGACTTTAAGCAGCGCAAATGCGTCCAGCTGAAGTGCTGATGTATCATCTTTAAAGCAATGCGACAAGTCAGTAATGCCCCTCCTATAGCTCCCAAGTAGTATGTGTGAGCTAGGCCGAGTGACCCACACTGTCTGCAGAGATTGAGCTTCAAGGAAGAATGTTGATGTTATTTTGTTATTTTTTTATTATCTTTAAAATAGAAAATAAAAAGAAAGAAGCCATGACATCTCAAAGCATGATGACTACACATCAAATCTGAAGCACTGACCCCAAAACACTAGACATTGCCTCAACCTGTGATGTGCAAATTACTCTTTCTGCATCTCTCTCTCTCTCCATATTGCAGAGGTGATTTTAGGCCTCCTACCCAGCCCAGCTCACAGCATTCACATACTCCCTGCCTTTCTCTTAGTTACTCATCCCTGAGCCCCTCCTCTCTTCATGAATTAATAAAACCTAGGTTCAGCACTGGGTAGAGGCCCTGGTTCCCATTAGCCATTGTTCTCACTGGACTTAGGACCTTCTTGGTTCCCCACAACTACACCTTACTGTCTTTATTCTTGCCGCGGGTTGCACTGGAAGTGGTAGATTGGAATTAGTTTATTGAAAGTCCAATAACTTTTCCATGGGATTACAAATATTAACGCCATCAGATTTCAACAAGGTCTGTAAGGGACTTTCTAGAATAAGCACTTTCATCATTACAGAAATTCTAGTAGACAGCACCTACAAAAGCTACGCTTCATGGGTGGAGGAACAATGTGGAAGCCATGTCAGATCCCGCAGACCCCTTCCATGAGCAGTGACATGTTCACAGCAGTACCCAGGCATCATTCCAGCATTCTCATTACTGATCAAATGAAACATCTTGCCATATGTGTGGTAAAATGGAAAATAAAGATTTAGTCATTGTCCCCAGATCCTGGCACAGAACTCCTAAAACAGCAGTATGAGAGTAACAGCTTTTGTTTTTCATTACTAACCTCTTTCAACCATACCTGAATTATGCTAATCAGTGACAATTGATGGGTTCCTAGATAACTTCAGGTTGGCTACTGATTTCAGAAAACTAACGATGTAAGAGGACTGGAGCTTTCAGCTCGACATTCTGACATCCGGGAGAGAAAGGGACTAAGAATTGAGTTCAGTCACCAAGGATCAATGATTCATGCCTACATAATGGAACCTCCATAAAAACCTAACAGATGGGTTCTTGAATATATCAAGGGGTAGGGTGGATGGGGCCCCCAGAGAAGGCATAGGAAGCTCATGCACCTTCTCTCATACCTTGCATGGTGAGTCTTTTCATTTGGCTTCTCCTGAATTGTATCTTTCATAATAAACTGGTAAATAATGTTTCCCTGAGTTCTTTGAGCCATCATAGCAAATTATCAAACTGAGTAGGGGGTTCTTGCAATTTGTAGCCAAACTGGACAGAAGTATAGGTAACCTGGGACCCACTACTCATGATGCAGGAGGCTGTTCTGTGGGACTGCGCCTTGATTTGTGGAGCCTGGGTTAACCTCAGATAGTTCATTTCACAACTGAAGCAAATCTTTGGACACTCGGTGCTGGAGCTTTAGAATTATTCAATGTGAAGAAAAACTCTCCCCATTTGAAATGGAGAAAATAGTCTGCAATTTTCTCTTCCAACAAAAAGACTATAGAGTGGTGTTTGGGTCACATTGTGCCTGAAAGAAGGCTGCCTTTGGAGGTGGGATGGGGGTTCTATTTATACACTGTCTGCCAAGCACTTTGCAATGCTTCTGCATGAAAGGTTCTGTATAAGCGCAAGGTGTTATTGTAAGGTGTTAACAGTTCCAAATGAACCTTTTCGTTTAACTGTGTCAACCTCAGGATTAGCCAGTCTTAAACTCAATAGATGGTGGAGTGGGTAGAACTAATGAGTCTTTGTTTAGAATATTTATATGTCTGACCTGAGAATTATGAAAGATTTTTTTTCAATTTGAGCCATGGGAAATTTTAAACATTTTTGTCCAAAAAAAAAAAAAAAAAAAATGTAGGTCATAGAACTCTACTTCTCATTTTCTTTATAGGTAGAATCAAATCCAGCAATAATCATAGCAGCAATACTAAATACTGTTGTAGCGCTTTTCTGTCAGAACCCTTGTAAATGTGTGTGGGGGTTAGCTTACTTATCTCAACAACATCCTGGATCTCTTTGCTCTGAACAATCAGTGTGGTAACAGGAAGGAGAAGTTAGAATGCGTTGACCTTAATCTGTGCCGCCTGTGCTATCCAAACTCCTCAGCAGGACTCATATGCGTACTTCTTCTGGCAGCTTCTTTCCTTGGTGGAAGCTTAGAAGCACTCCCAGAACCTCCTAGACACTGCTTCATGGAAACAGTCCCTGGGCCTCGCCTCTCAATGCTGACAATTCTAGCAGGTGAGATAATCTGGCACTTTGTACATTAGTCAAGGGGCTCTAGAACTAAGAGGATTTAGATCCTATTATATCTTATAAATAAGTGTGTGGATTGTAGATACAGAAATAAAATTGGACTTCTGTATCTTCAAATTCACAACTTATGAATTCAACCAACATTCCTGGAAAATGGAGGAAAAACTGCATCTGTAGGAAGCACACACAGAATTCTTCCTTGTCATTTTTCCCTAAACAATTTGACAACTATTTGTGTAGCATATACATCACACTGAGCTTTTAATGTAATCTAGAGATGATTTAGTACATACAGGAGGATGTATGCAGGTTATATGCAAATAGTATGTCCTATAAAGGACTTAAGCATCCATGGATTTTAATATTTATGAAGGGTGCTGGAACCAATTTCCCTACAATACTGTTACATTTTATGGCAAGAAAGAAAAGTCGTGTGTGTGTTTGTGGTGTGTGTGTGTGTGTACAGAAACAGAATTAGAAGGAGGGGGAGAGAGAGGAGCAGGCAGGGGGCAGGGAGGGAGAGAGGGAGGGAAGAGAAGAAAAGAAAGGAAAGGAAAGGAGAGGAGAGGACAGGAGAGGAGAGGACAGGACAGGACAGGACAGGACAGCACAGGAGAAGGGAGGGGAGGGGAGGAGAAGGACAAGAGAAGGAGGAGGAGAAGGAGGAGGAAGAGGAGTGGCTCTTGTGACTGTGGAAGCTGACAAGTCTAAGGGTCTGCAGAGCTGATGCGTCATCTGAGTGTGAAGGCTTGGAAACTGCTGTAGAACTAGGAGGAGAGGAAGTCTCAATCTAAAGCCCTCCACATAGGAGAACTGTCTCTTACAGCGAGGAGGGTCACTGTTTTTGTTGTTTCTGGGCCCTAAATTGAGTGAGGCTTCCCCATATATTAGGAGAGCCATCTACTTACTCAGTCTACTGATTCAAATGTTAATCTCATTCGAAAGCAGCCTCACAGATCCACGCACCCACTATAACGTTTGACTAAATATCTGGGCAGCCCATGGTTCAGTCAAGTTGACACATAAAGGTGACCAGCACAGTATGGTAAGTAGCACAGCAAGGCTACTCAGAGAGGAGCAGAACACAGTCACACACATTTCTCTCTCCTTTGGTGGAATCCACTTTTCTCAGTCCTTCCTGAAACCATTAGTCCAGGCCAGTGAGACCCTGCAGCAAGCAGCAAATTTTCTTATAGCCCCAAATTTCCACTCAAATGACCTGGAAAGGGCTGTGTGCAAACACAGGGACTTCTCTCAGCACCACCTGAGGGCCAGCCCCGCCGACCTGACTACAGGCTGCCTCTTCATGACTCATGCTGCCCAGCATGAAGTCTCCACCTGAAATGCCCTCCACCAGGAACTCAATTAGAGTTGGCTTTTCAGGGAATGTATCTGTGTGCCTGTCCCATGGGGAGGGCCCCCTTGCCCTCTATCCTCTGTCCGCTCAGAGTCCACAGAGAGTAAGGCCTTGAGATTATCACTGCCACCCTCCTGGATTTACAGAAGTCCCTGCTAGGCCTCCTCAGTCTTCCCTTTGCATTCAGGCATAGCCACATTCATTTGCATACGCTGAGGGCTTTGTTTATTTTGTTCCTTCCTGTGGCACTGACTACCACTGAGGGCGGTGGCAGGTGCCCTGTCCTGCGTCCACCCATGGGGCATATTAGCAAGCTTCCCACCCCTTAATGACATTAGCATTAGCAATATCAAAGATGCTCCCCCCGCACTCCCAAACACTTCTTGCTAAGATTCCACAAGCACCAGCTGGACACCAGGTGTGATTCTAAAAGCTCACCCTCAGAGCCCTGTTCTTGCACGCTAGCCCTGCAGGAAGCAAACTATAGGCGGGAGATGAGTCTCGTGCCCAGGACCACAGACTTAGTAGGAGAGAGTCAAAAACCTACGCTGGCCCATGACCGACTCTGTGCACCCTACTCCAGAGGCCTCAAGGTACAGGCTCCGGGAAGGAGGGCCAGCAGCTGTAGCCCCACCCCCAGGGCAGAATGTGGGCCCACAGTAGCCAGTCCTACAAAAACCATAATGAGCCGAGAGCACCCTGATTTACCCCATCTAAAAGAGTACGCGAAGGCCAGACAGGGCTGCTGCCTGGACTTCCTGGCTCCAGGGCCTGGACGTCTGGATGCCTCAACCCCCACTTTAACTCACACCCCTGAGCTCCCTACCCTCTGGCTGGACCAGCCCACACCAACGGATGTGGGCTGTCTGTGCCAGACCACGTAGTAGGTGAAAGTTCTGGAAACTTCACAGAAAAATCAATTCTTGTAGACTTTCCAGTGTGTTTTTCTTGGCCCTGACAGGCAGATCTTTGGGCTCTAAATTGTTCTAGCCTTGCCCATTCTAAAGGGCACCAAGACTTTTCCTGGACACTAAAGAGTGCACCATATATAGAGTGCACTGGAGTCCAATTCTTCCTGAAACTGAACCTCAGACGTTCTCAGTAACAAGGAAGGTGAACTGTAAACCAAACAAATCCAAGTCAAAATCACAGAGAATGCCGAAGTTACCCCTACTGCACTGTGGGTGTACTGTGTGATATTTTTCAAAATGTTGGGGACCACACTGTTTAGTTCACTGACACCCTCAGAAGGTACAGAATAGGATGGATAGAAAGCAGCTGGAGAATGTGCCAGGAGAAGAAGATTCACAAGAGTGTGTTTCTGTCCAAAACAGATCACAGAATGCCCATCCCCCCAACATGTCAGAGCATCTCAGGCTCATCCGGCAGGACTGCTAAGAACCATGGTCCAGCCACACCTATCATCTCAAGAAGACAGAGTGTGGACTGATACATGGTTACTTTTAATCATCTGGTGCATTTCCTACCTGTTTTCTCCTAGGGAGGCATGAAATAGATATAATCAACCTGGATAGAAAGGTTGATCGCTCAGTGAAGAACCGCCTTCACAGACAGCAGGATATTTCAACTAGCCAGAACACAGCAGCAGCCTGGAGCCCATCCCCTTAGAGTCCATCAGGTTAGTGAAACTTAACCCAGCAAGAAGGCCGCCCTGCCCAGAGCTACCCTGCCTCCCGCTCCCATTCAGGGTATAGGAGAAACCAGCTCTGGGAAAGAAAAGAGCTCAGATGTGTCCAGTTGTTCACTTCCGTGGTGTAAATATTCCCATAATGCTTGGTTTCAAACCATGGGTAGTGCAGCCACCAGGCGGCCAAGTTCTCAGTATTTAACAGCCCACTCTCCTGAGGCAGTTCTAACAGGCCCAGCATGGGCCGTGCCACAAAGAAGCCAAATATATCCAGAAACTGACTACTGCTCACCACCACCCCTGCCATCTCCCAGGCTTAGCCGCCGAGCTCTCTCCACCGGATCATCGCAACTGACCCCACCTCAGCCTCTGCTCAGCCCTTTCCCCTCTTAACCTCTTTAAACAGAAATCAGAGCCCCGCCCCTCTGTGCTCCAGCCCCTCCCCGCTAAGGTGTTCCACTCCCTCCAAGTGTCCCCGCGGAAGGTGCTCACTGAGTGCTGGGCCCCGCCCCCTGACCATCTCAGCACTTTTTCTGGATCCTTTTCCCGCCTCACAGCCTTCTCCGCTGCTCCTCAAGCACACCAGCAGCCTCTGGCCTCAGGGCCTGCCACCTGGCTGCTGTCCCCTGACATCTGTGCCTCCGCTCCCTCACCTCCCCCATGAACCTTCTCCAATGTCACTGTCCCTTTAGGGCTCCCTGAATGGCCCACACTGCACTCCCTGTACCTTTCCTTCCTTTACTTTTTCCTGGACACTTCCCGTCTAATCCACACACATCATTTGCTTCTTTGGCTTATTTTGTGTCTCTTCTCACTAGGAGGAATGTTCCATACTTCCCGTGTTCCCTGGTGAACCCCCAGCAAAAAGCAGCCTCAGGCTCCATGTTCACTGGGTGAATGAATCCCAGGTTTACTTTGAGTATGTGATACACACAGCTTGCTCTGCTCTGCTCTTCCTCCTGTGAATGTGCCCCATTGGATGGACTACACAGCACGTTGTCCAGCAGCCCGGTCCAGGGCTATAGCACTCACCTCTTATCCGCCTTTGCATGTTAGAACCCACTTTGGCCCACTTAGAACTATCTTAGTCACAACCCAAACACCAGCTTTAGATAAACTCTTGAATTCTGTCATCCAGCTAATTCCTTCAAGTAGAAACAGAAAAACTGGAACCTGTCCAAATGTGCCCCTGGCAGGAAGAATTTTCATTCAGCCAGGAGCCTAGCTATGTGGGTAGACTAGCTACGTGTCCCCCGTAGCGAAAGGCTTGTGCCCAGGGGAGCAGGTCCTCTGCACAGCTGACGGACTTTCCTTCATCGTCCTGAGCTAGGAAAGAGGAAATCCACAGGCCTCAGATCTCAGGCACGGTAACAAATGCTCTCAAGTTCATTCGTGCAAAGAAAAATGTGGAAGCTGCAACTTTATTCTTAGCCCTTTCTTGTAGACATCCTGCCTTCTCACTGGAGCTGGATTGTAACAGACAGACTAACGTCGGTTGTTTCCCCTGATACTCATATATCACACCCCGTATGAACCGCAGGTGAGTTTAACGATACACAATAGAAATGGATGTTAAAAGTGGAAGGCTGCAAAACAAGTGACAGAATCAAGAAATACAGAACCATTCTCAGGAAAATAAACAAGCCCTGCTCAGTGTCAACCTAGAAATCAGCCTCCTTCTCTGAGGTGTCATCTTTGCCCTAGAGGATTACCTCCCTCCACATTGGGTCATTCCAGCAGTGTCTCCTTCCGAGGAGTCCCTGTGGGGCTTGTGACCCCGGGAACTGCCCAGCGTTAGTCGAGGGTTCTAAGGCTGCCCTGTTCTAGCCCCCGAGAACCCACCCTGCAGCCTGCGTGGCCCCCCACCCAGGACTTAGCTACTCCTCAGCAAACTTCACACACTACCTCCCTGACCTGGTGCGGAAAAGGAGCTCCTGTCCCTGTCCCTGGCACCTGCTCTCCGCTTCCCGCCCTGCTACGTGGAAGCGGACAGACAGGCACCCTGGGCATCCTCGCTGGCCCTGCGCCTGCCGAACACGCGCGGGTGGGTGGCCCAGGACACCTTGCACTCCGTGCGCCCTCCCTGGCCCAGCGCCCGTGCGACGGGCACCAGAACGTGAGCTCCCACGGGCAGCTCTCTGCACCTTCACTTTTGAGCTGGCAGAGGAGCACTTTAGTGCTTCCATCCCCACGAACAATGCTCGCTCTGAGGACTCGTCCCACGTTGTAACGACTGGCCGGCTCCTAGGATCCTAACCCGCAGGTTAAGGAAGAGGTTGAAGGGAGCGACATCTAGTGGTCCACTGCGGTATCTAACTTAATGCACACTCCCCCACCCCCACCCTTCTGTATTAAGAAGTAGGAACAAAAATTCAGAACGCATGCCCCATGCAGCCTCAGTACTGAGAAGTTTCCAAGACTATTAGGGGCTCGGAAAGGCACTATCTGGACGTCGCTTTGTTGTTTCATGCTGAAGACCTTGTTTGGCTTGGTATTTTCCTCCAACTCCTTGCCTGCCAAAACACCCTTGCTGGAGGCAGCAAACCTTCCGCTAAGGCAGGTGGGTGTCAGCTCAGGAGCAGGTCCGAGGGGTGAGAGTCAACGCGCAGGCCCGAGCACGTCAGAGACAACCACACAGGAAGGAATCTGCCGCTAATAAAGCACGTACAGGGGATGATTAGCCATCTGTCATCGGCTGGGGGTGCTTCATTTTTCTCAGATGACAAGCCCTGCATTTTGTAATTTAGGGGACTCCTCCCTACACTGGCCAGCATTTCCAAGTTCAATTGCTGTTGCCGGTAATCTGGCAGAGATAAGCAGGGAGGGTGTACCTTCAGTCTCGACAAAGTCACAATATTGAGTAAAAACGCAGAAATCGATTTGCAACCTCCGGAGCAAGGCTTAACACAGTGAATATTTGCAACGAGACTTATAACTTGAGTTTGCCCGGGAGTTTAGATACATTTGTTCAGTTACCACATGGAGGATTCTTGCTATTTCTCCATACGGATGAGAATTTTCATCATGTAGTTTATGATTCAAACATAAAAGAGTCGAGAGATATAAAAACTCATCTTTTAACTACCAACTCACAAACGTGGCTTGTGCATACGTGGCATGTTAAAATCAGAGTGGAAACCATGCAGAAAACTATCAGATCCTTATCTCTATATACAACCTAGCAATGTCGCAGCAAAAGCTTGTGTTTGCATCAATGAACTGACCTGCACATGCTCGAATGTAGAGGGGGTCCTGATGTCTTGTTTTCTGGATCTCAGATTTGAGGACCGCTGGTCTCATAGAAGTCCAGCCATTCACTGCGGAACACTGGTGCTGTCCATCCTCCCTGTGACTGGCCGTACCCCACCTCCAGCTACCATGAAGTGTCTTTTTTTTTTCTTGTTTTATTTGTTTGTCTGTTTGTTTTTGTTTTTGAGACAAGGTCTCCTAGTGCAGGCTGGCCTTGAACTCACCGTGATCCTCCTGCCTCAGCCTCCAGAGTGTTGGGATTACAGGTATGCACAACCACACCCAGCATGAAGTATCTTTTAAAATCATTCTAAAACTTACTACTTGTCTGACTTAGTTACAAGTATACTGGCAAAGAGGACATCAAACTATTTCATAAGAAAATAGCAAGAATCTATATTTATTTAAGGGAGGAAGAGGAAAGGCTGCCTGCTACAAAGATCGAGAAAGGGTTTCCATTTAGATCTGTGCTCCTTCCCCTTATTAGTTAAAACACAACATGTGCCCACTTCACAGATCTCAGGTCAGTTTTCCCTACTCCTCCCCCACCACCTGTTGCTGGGAACAACCTAGTGGGTAGGCCGATAGCCCAAGTGGGCTGTGCATACCCAGGCACTGCCACCCAGCAAGCAGCAGGGCATGCCTTGCACTCACCCCCCGCCAAGCCGCAGGAGCCCATTATCCAGGATAAGTAAGCACAGCAATTGAGCCTAGGGGAGAGAACTGCTTGCTTAAGAAGCACACTGAAATTTCTTACTGGAACCTTTATCATTTTGACCAAAGTAATTAAGAAACACTTATTTAACGTAGATGAGTTGCAACAGTATGCTCAGCTCAGACCCAAGGTTAGCAGATCCACAGTTGACCTAGTACAGGACACAATGGGTGCTTCCGGGCAGGAGTCGTCCAGGGGCGCACACTGACCACTGCAGACCGCTTCCCCTTGCTGGCCTTCTTTAGTGACCCTTGCTCCCTCATGGAGCACACCTTCCTTCCGGGAACAGACAGCTGCCAGTGTGGATTCTCCCTGCCCCGGAGGCACCTGGGTATCATCACTTGGCTAAAAAGGGTTATATTACAAGTATAAAGCACCCACTACACTGAGACACTGACGACCCCCAGCCCTAAGAAACATCTGTGTGTGCATTTCCCCTCGATGTAAAAGTAGCAAAAGCATCTCAGGACACAGGAGCCTTGGGTCGTTTCAAGAAAAGTGGACAAACGGGGAGAAGGAAAGTCCCACACCTCAGACCTCAGGGGGATGTCCGTCTACAGAGGTCCCCGGGGTTTGAGGGGTTCAGTCTTTCCTTCTCTAGAAGACTGAGCCATCTCCCTTCACACACAGTTCATACTTACAAGCAACCACACACACACACACACACACACACACACACACACACACACACTGTGCTGGAACATCAGTCCAGGAATGACTCAGAAGAAAGGTTTGCCATTCAGTGAATCACCAGCATCAATCTCTTCAGTGCCCTGGTTTTCCTGGGAGGTCTTCCTTCCAAAGGCTGGTCCAGGCCTGGTGCTGTGTAGCTAATGAGATCGTATCCCAGAGTAGGGTGTGTATCATCTCCCCAGACTCTGACTCCTGAAACCATGGCTCCTCTGCTCCCTTCTTCCCCCAGGCTCTTTGATTCTGCTCTTGCTGTTCCCTCTGCTGTAGTGTCCCTTGTCTTCCCTCTACCTTTCCAAGACCCTCCACCTGCACTGAACTTCATAGCACCTCATACCTGGTCATACTATGGCTCCTGGTTACTCTGTCTGCTGCCCAAAGGTTATAGATTCTTGGAGGTTGAGTTCCATGTAATTCTGCCTTCATTTGGAGGAGCTACCCCATTCCAGTTGACTCTTCCCTTTCTTCTACTGGAAAAGGTCCAAGACATCACATTGTTGCAATGACCCTAGCCTGCATCAAAACTCCTCTGGAAAGGGAAAACAAAAAAAAATAAAACCTTTGACCTTCCTAGGTCCAACATATCAAAAATGCCCAGCCTAACCTAAACAGAGGCCTCTCTGAAAGATGAATTCCATTTCATTCAACAAAATGTCAACTCTGCACAGACCACAGGAGTAGGTGCCAGGTGGGCTGAATCTGGACACATTCTGGTTGCTGTCCACCCAAATACCAGCAGAGTGGGCCCTCCCTAGCCCTGCCCAGAGCCCTAGCCTACAGGAGAATGATGTAAGGGTTGCAGACATTTCACACACACTTTGTCATCCTCGGCATCTCATGGAACATTTCTGTGTCTCAGGCCCTGTCCTCGGCATCAAGTGCGTGGAAGGGAATGGAATTGTCCTGACTCATACAGCTCATATTCCGGCAGGGGAGACAGACCGTAAACAGCGTACAGCTAAAAATGGACTAAAATCTCTGATAGAGATGTACCATAAAAATCAGCACCACTAGGGGGGCTGACTATGCCTAGGTGAGGTCAGAGGTCCTTATCACCTTAACTTTAGCCAGTGACCCCAAGGCAAAAGCAACCCCAGAAACAGGGCAAAGAAATGCAACCCCCCAAGGTGGAATGAACTGGTAAAATGGAGAAGCAAAGAAAAGGTCATGTGGCCAAGAAAGGTTCTCTTCCAGCTTCTCTTGCCCCAGCTACTCAGTTTCTCCACAAAACCGAAAGAAAGCCATTTCTGCTAGGTGGCTGAGCTGGAGTGTTACAACAGCATAACAAACATAAAACAAAAACGTCAGTGGAGCACTCTGTCCTTTCCTAACCGTCCAGTTTGAAGTCACGCTGCTGTAGCTACCACGCTTAGTAAACAGAAGCTGAGTCGCCTGCTTGTTCCACCTGCCCAAATCCGTGAGGTCTCCGAGGAAGCCTGCTGCATCTCAGTCCTCCGAGAAGGTTTACACGGTACTTTCGGATCCTTCTGGACTTGACGTGTTATGTAAATGTAAGTGCATTATCATTAATCTAAGCACAGATTTATCCTTCTTTTCAGGCGCCGGGTCAGTGTAATGATGCAGCTGCTACAAGACAGTGAAAGAAATTGAATGCGAGGAAAGCCATAGCCCCAGGATAAAAAAACAAAAAAGGCTCCCCGCCTTGGCAGGCCCGCAGCGGATTCCTGAGCTTGGGAAGTTGGGTTCCTCCGGCATCTGCGTGCATGACCAGCCTTCACTCCGTGGGGAATAAAATAAAGACGTTGGAAACGCCTAAGGCCCTTAGAATTTTCTCATATCTAAACTGGAACTTGAGGACGCTCATGATCTATTTTAGCCACTCTCATACTTTCTAGATGAATTTCTCAAGTCCTAAAGTATAGCTGAGCCACCTCACAGCCTGATACAATTTCCGTCTTCCCCCTGTGGTCACCTCGACTACTCTGTACACATACCTACGGACACACAACTGCATATGTGTAGGTGTGCACCCACTCATGTGTACATACGCGTGCACGCCGGAACACGTGCACATACACGTGTGTACACACATGCGTATAGATGCGCACACATGCACACATCTCTGGGCATACTGGGCACCCCCTGGGCAGAGCCCCTTTCCCTGGCTCCGTTCCATCCTCTTCTTTCCCCACCGAACTGACCAGTCCCACTCCCTCAGAACTTTCTAGGTTAGACCACATGACAAATTAACCTGCAATAAGATGCAAATAATTGTATTTGTCATGGATTTCAAATAAATGGACTTGCGTCAATAGGACCCTTGAAAGCTTCAGTTTAAGGCCTAAGTGAGATGGTAATTCTGGCCCAAAAGGAGGCATTTTAGGGGCAAGACATCCGAGACATTCCTCATGTCATGACCACACCGGCTAGAAGCTACAGCCAAGAGGGCTTGTGTGCAAGCCTGACCCAGTCTGGGCTCTATAAAAACTAATCCACTCAACTACTGGGGTGGGGAATGTGTAAAAATAAAACGGAATGGAATCATTTGGGGCTTTATTTCACCCACACTGGCGCTCGGAGGAACGTGTGTGCTTCACGCCTCCCAGTAATCCAGCTTTAGGGGGAAAAAAGAAGACTTCCCTCAAGTGGAAAAACCTACCTGTGGCCTTAATGATTTAGTAGGTGCCAGTCTAACCTGAAATAATAAATACCATTATGATGTCACTGTCTCACTGCTCAGTTTTAGAGTCGCTGGGCCTTTCTTCCAAAAACAGGAGTTTATGAATAGGACTCTGTGGTGCCTGACATGTCATTTATGGGTCAGCACTGTTGTGGTAGCTGGTCTGCAGGGAGAGACTTTGCAGACCCTCCCCGGCACGTCGTGTGATAGCCAGTTGGCCCTCCTGCCACTGCACTAACCCACGTCAGGCTTCAAAGTGCCAAATCTAAAATTCAGACTTGCTACAGTGAGCTGTTTAACTGCCGCCAGAGCCGGCCTGTCTCCAGGTAGAGTCTGGAAAGAAAAGTTCTCCACCCCAGAGACAAGGATCCCAAAGTACTGAGTTGACGTCCTAGAGGGCTAAGATGCAGCACGACTGCAAATCCTTAAATCATTTGCTCTCACTTCCATTTTTCCGACGGTTGTGACATTGTACGCGTGTTTTCCAGGGAAAGTAGTTAGGGATAAAGCAGAAAAGCCAGATTTCCGATACAGGATTTCTTTTTTTTTTTTTTGGTTTTTCTCTGGTACCGGGAACCGAACTCACGACCTTGCGCTTGCCAGGCAGGCGCTTTTGCCGCTGAGCTAAATCCCCAGCCCCCGGATACAGGATTTCTACTTTCAGAGAAACATCTTTTGGGGCATATAAAACTTAAAGGAGGGGGCAAATGTCAGAAATTGTTTAGGAAAGGGGTGGTAAGAAAGAACCTAATAGCAAATAACATCAACCAGCTCATTATCAATACCCAACAAGAGTAATCAGCTCAAGCTGAACATAGCAGCTGAGTTTAGCTACATGCACAGTATTGAAAGTGAACAGTGAAGGCAAACCTTTTAGAGCTCTCAATGATACGAACAGCTCACGGTGCCACATGCGCCATAGGCTCGTCAGCACTGGTCTAGAACTGTCACATCTTTGCTCTCTGTGTGAGGAGGGGGTGCATATTACAGAGCAGGAGATGGAGCTGTTCCTTAAAGTGTGTTTGAAGACTGCTTCATTCTCCTTCTCAACCTTCCATCAAGAACCTTTAAGAGAAGACCTGATAGTGTAACTCAGTAACCGACCACTTTCCTAGGATGTGTGAGGCCCTGTGTTCTGTCCCCACCACTGAAAGAAGATAAGTAGAAAGATTCTTTTACCTCGGCAGAGCAATGACGCTCCCCCTCCTTTGACAAACTGAGCTGGGCCCCTTTGCTACTTTACAAAACCAGCCTCCCTGTATCTTCTAACTCTTCTTTTCCAACATTACTGGGGTATAATTGACAAATAAAATTGTATATATCAAGATCTGCGACCCTATTATTTAATACACACACACATTCTGAAATGATGACCATGACCAAGTTTACGGACACTCTATCCCGTCACATAGTTTGTGTGTGCATGTGCTCGTGTGTGTGTGCATGTGTGTGGCAAGGATAATTAAGATCTACTATCTTACCAAATTTCAAATACGCAGTGCAATGTTATTAACTACAGTCACCATGACAACTACTTGATGCCCAAAATATTTCATTTACCCAGTAAGCCAATGGTGGACACTTAGGTTGTTCCTATGTTTTGCTGCAATGAATAATGCTGCAATGAATGCGAGAGTGTGGATGTCCCTCTTACGTCCTGATTTTGTTTCCTTTGAGATGGCTGAATTGTGTGGTAGTTCTATTTTCAAGTTTTGAGAAAACATAGTGTTGTTTTCCATAAGGGTTTCACAAGTTTATAGCAACGGTGTGCAACGGCTTCCTTTTCTCTAGACACAAACATTTGTTGCAACTTGTCTTCTTTTATAATAGTCACTCTGAGAGGTGTGAGGTGATATCTCATTGCATTTTTTACCTGAATTTCTCTGATATGTACAGAATGCATAGAGCACATTCTCATATATCTGTTAGCATTTGTATGTCTCCCTCAGATAAATGTCTTTTCAAATCCTTGGCCTATTTTTAATGGGCTTATTTGTATTTTGCAACTGAGTAATACAAATTCCTTACATACTTTGGATATTTACCCTTTTCTTATTTGAGTAAGGCTTGAAAATATTTTATTATTCTGTAAGTTGTCTTTTAATTTTAATGATTATTTCCTTTGCTGTACTAAAACTTTATAGTTTGAAGTCATCCTGCTTGTTTAATTTTGCTTTTGTTGCCTCTGTGATTCTAATGTCATCTCCAAAAATCAATGCCAAGACCAAAGTCAGGGAGCTTTTCCCTGCATTGTCTTCTGGGAATTTTATAGTTTAAAGCTCAAATTTAAATTTTTTTATTCATTTCCAGTTATTTTTGTGTGTCTAAGTCGGTGATGGTAAACCTCTTAGAGCTTTCAATGATATCACACAGCCTGCTGTGGCACATGTGTAGGAGGTATGTCATCACTGGTCTAAGTTAAGGATCCAATTCCATTTGTAAGTGGATATCCTCAGCACCTGCTATTAAAGATATCCTTTCCCTAGTGTGTATTATAGGTCTCCTTATCTAAGATTAGTTGATCATATCTGTATAAGTTTATTTCTGGTCTCTCTATTCTGTTCCATTGTTCTAAATATCTGTCCTTATGGAAGGACCATGATGTTTTGATTGTGATAATTTTGAAATATAGTTTGAAATCAAGAAGTGTGATGCCTTCAGCTTTGTTCTTCTTCTGTTTTGTTTTGTTTTTTGTCTTGGGCTTTGCTCTTCTTACTCAAGATTGCTCTGGCTATTGAGGGTCTTTGGTGACTTCATGCAAAGTTTAAGATTTTTTTCTATTTCTGTGAAAAATGATGTTGGAATTGTGACAGGGATTTCATTGAATCTGTGGATCAATTGGGGTAGCAGGGACTAATATTAATTATTTCAATCCATGAACATGGAAACCCTTTCCATTTATTTGCATCAATTTCAATTTCTTCCACCAATCTTTTACAGGTCTAGTGTACAAATCTTTTACCTCCTTAATTATTTTATTTTATTTTTTTTTTTTGCGGGGGGGAGTTTTTCTCCGGTACCAGGAACCGAACTCACGACCTTGCGCTTGCCAGGCAGGCGCTTTGCCGCTGAGCTAAATCCCCAGCCCCTTACCTCCTTAATTAAATTTATTCCTAAGTATTTTATTATTTTGGATACTATTGTAATTGACATTGTTTTTATAAATCTTTTCTGTAAAGTCTCTGTTTGCAGTACAAAGTTACTGAACTTTGTATGTCAATTTTCTTACCCTGCAATTTTACTATATTCATTTATTAGTTTTAACAGGTTTTTGCTGGAGTCTTTGTGCTTTCTACATATAAGATTGGGCTTCTCTCTTTCTGATTTGGATGCTTTTCATTTCTTTTTCTTAGCTAATTGTTCTGGTAAGATTTCCAGCAATACATTGAAAAGCAGTGGTGAGAAAGGGCATCCTTGTCTAGTTTTTATCTTACAAGAAAATCTTTGAGAAAATGACATTCGTACTGATGAGTATGTTAGCTGTAGGCCTGTACTATATGGCCTTTGGTATATGAAGATATATTTCTTCTGTACCTAAATTGTTGAGATCTTTTATCTTAAAGCGATATTGAATTTTGCTGAATGATTTGGCTGTACCTATTGAGATGTTCATGCAATTTTTATTCTTCATTCTCTTAATGTGGAGTATCACATTAATTGATTTTCATATGGTGAACCATCCTTGCATTCCAGGAAAAATCTCACTTGCTCATAGTGTATGAGCCTTTTAAAGTATTATTGGGTTTATTTGTTATCATTTTGTTAGATATTTTTTTATCTACCATTAGGGATGCAGGGCAATTTTTTTTTGTTCTTATAATATCATAGAGAGCCCCTCTCAGTCCTTGTGGCAGCCCAGGAAGTTTACATTTGTAATCTCATGAAAAGTTACTGGAATTCTAGTGAGTTACTTCGAATCTACCACTTCCAACGCAACTCATGATGAGAATAAAGACACTAAGGCATATTTGTAGTCATGGAGAGCCAAGGGGTCCTAAGTCCAGCCACAATCGTGGCTATTCAGAAAAAAGGCTAGCACCCAGAACTGAACCCAGGTTTTATTAATTTGTGAAGAATGGAGTGGCTTGAGGATGAGTGACTGTGAAAATCTTGGGAAATAAGTGAATGCTGTGAGCTGGGCTAGGTAGGAGGCCTGAAATCACCTCTACAATATGCAGAGAGAAAGATATGCAGAAAGAGTAATCTACATAACACAAGTGAGATAATATCTAATACTTTAGGGTTGGTGCTTCAGCTCTGATGTGTAATCTTTCAAGCCGCAGGAAGTCATAGCCTCTAACTCAAGGCTCAATCCCAGCAGGCAGTCTGGAGCACTAGCTCTACATCCTGCCTCATCCTGGCTCACTCATGGGAACAACAGGGGTTCTGGGGAAATATGCCTAACATCTTCAAAGACATCAGCACCTCAGCTGGATTGATATGCACTGCTTAAAGCCAACTGAAGGGATAAGGAAATGTCCTAGCCAGCTCTGTATGTGTCAGAACATGAAAACAGGGCCAGGTTCACCCAAAATGGAGACAATTGCTCCTCCTTCAAGGAGAGTCACCCAAGTGGTCCTCCACATAATGTCTTTATTTGGATTTCATATCATGGTAATGCTGGCCTCAGAAAATGAATCTGGAAGTGTTAACTCCTATTCAACTATGTGGAAAAATTTGAGAAAGCTTGTCATTAATTCATCTTCCAATGCTTGGTAGAATTTACCAGTAAAGCCACCTGGTGCTGAGCTTTTCTTAGTTGGAAAGATGTTGATTACTATTTCAATCTCCTTACTCATTATTGACTAAGTTTTCTATTTCTTCATTATTCAGTTTTGAAAGTTACCTGTGCCTATGAATGTATCCATTTCTTCTAGGTTACTGAGTTTTTGGCATATAATTTTTGTAGTAGTCTCAAGATCCTCTTTATTACTGTAATATCAGTTATAATATCTCCTCTTTCTTTTATGATTTACTTGAGTCCTCTCTCTTTTCTTACTAAAGCTTTGACAATTTTGTTTACCTTTCCAAAATGCAAATCTTGGTTTTGACGGTTCAACTGTTTCATTTATTTCTACTGTAATCTTTACTTATTTCTTCCTCCTGTTAAATTTAGGCTGAGCTTATTCTTTTCCTAGTCCTTTGAAGTGTACATTAAGTTGTTTGATATCTTATTTTTCCTTAATGTAGGTATTTATCACTATAAGTTTCACTCTTTGAACTGCTTTTGCTTCATCCCACAAATTTTGGTATGTCGCACTTCTATTGCATGGATAGGTATGGCTCCTGCTTTGGTCCTGAGAGGGCTCTTGCTGGATCACTGGGCAGATCCCTGAGTGGGTCCCAGACCATGGTGGAGAGGAGCTAGAGTCAAGTCGCAAGGCTGCTCCCAGATCGGCTTTAAGACTGAGGCCAGAAGACCTAGTGATGGGGACACAGAGAGGAGTGTATTTCCCTGTTGACCCCACCATTCCTTGGCAAGCCAATACTACTTCCAAACTCAGAGAGATTTTAGCTGGTTTACAAGCTGCTGCTTCATGACAAAAGACTAGACTGACGTTAGCAGGCCTGTCCTTAGAGGTATAGATGTGCAATTTCTTCCCAGGTCCTTTGGCTGGGCATCTGGTGCTGATGGCCATACCAAGTCACAAGGTTATAGATTGCTTCTGTAACCAAGACCATAGTTAGTAGGCCTCCCACCTGGGTACAAATTTGCCTTATCATAATGGTCTTTCTCAGTCTTAGGATCTACAGAAATTTATAGCTTCCTACCTGGATCCCAAAGCTCACACTTGTGGGGAGTGCTGAAGTTGGAGATCAGTTACACATGTGGGCCTGAGCAAGGCCAGCCTCAATAACATACAGCACTGAGGCAAGTCACATGAATAAGCTGCTCTGCTCTCAAGAACACTGGGCACCTGAGGCAAGCCACATGAATAAGCCAATAGATGGAGGGATGTCACGTGACTGTCAACCTCCCCGAGCGTATAAAGAAATGTGCTGCAGCTGTTGGGGCCCTCCTCCTTCTCCTCCTCCTTCCTTCCTTACTTCCTACCAGGAGAGAGGGCTCCATCCGGCCTCAGCTTTCTGTATTCTAACTTTTGTCCCTTTTTCTCCGTCCTCTCACCATCCTCATCCCGGAAACACTGAGAGCTGCGTAGGACTCGGCACAAACTGAGGCACTTTTGTCCATAGGTGGCTACCAAATTATTGCTTCAGCAAGAGGATACAAGCATAGGATCTCCTATCCTCCAACTTGTGGAAGTCACTCCTGTGATTCATTCCTAATTCTACCTATCTGTGAGAAGTCCAGAGATCATCAAGCCTCATTGTCCTTCTTTGTGACTACATTGCCTACTTTTTTCTGGCAGCCTCATCCTAAGTTTCTAAAAGTTCCTAGGTTGAGATCTCCCAATCTTATCTGTCCCATTTCAGGGGTTCTGTTGCATCAACTAAATAATAAATAATATGAAACCATTGGCCTTTTTAACCAATTTGCATGTGCCCCCAGAAAGCTCTACAGCAGACATTTGCAGTTGAATCAAGATGGTATTTAAATTATCCCTTTAAAATTGAAACATTAAATCTTTGTTTAAGAAAATAACCCTTGACTCATACCACCGTATGGGAAAATTAGATCTGACTTACATCACTTCCTCTGACACAACTTCTTATAAGAGCACAGCCTGCCTTTAGAACTAACTATATTTGAAAAACACTCTTGTGCTTATTCTCCTACCATTTACATTCTCTAAGGTGTTTCTAAACAAGATAGCTCTTGTGAGAAAAACTTCATGATGAAATGAAAAACACACAAGCAAAACAATCACTATCCCAAATCCACTGAGTCACTATGAGGTAGAAATAAAAAGCCAGATTTGGAGGTGGAAAAAATGTGACTGTACAATACGTATAATTCCCACATTTCAGAGTAAAAGTTAGGGGCTGGGGATTTAGCTCAGCAGCACAGTGCCTGCCTGGCAAGCACAAGGTCATGAGTTCGATTCCCAGTACTGGAAAAAAAAAAAAAAAAAAAAACACAGGCACACAGAGTAAAATTCAAAGTGATGGTGGACACCATGTAAATACAGCCCTATCATTAATAACATTCAGTGTGGTTTTTTTCCATATGACAATCCTTACAATGCAATTTTGTATTATTATTGGTTATTTCCTTAATGAATGTGTTTGTTGAGTGCTTCAATCCAGAGGAAAACAGTGGAGAGGACCTTCATCTTATAGATTAAAAAAAAAAAAAAAAATAGGAGATCATGAGTCTGTCAAGTACTGATGCTGAAAGTTGCTCAGGGTAATCAGCCCATCCCCCGGCTGATGTTCATCTGTAGCGGCTCTAGACTTGCCTTTGTGCAGTTTGAGGTTCTGGTGAGAAAAGATACACACACAAACATACTGGCAAAGAGCACGTATTAGTACTTGTATGTGAACTCTGTTATGCACATGACTTACAAGCAGCTGCTCAGCATAGTAAATGCCACATAATTTTTAGGTTAGGATCTCACTTCTTTTAAAAACATACATAACATAAAGGAGAGAGGAAGTCCTAGAGCTCCAAAGACCAATATTTTATTATATTCAGCGTGTCTCCTTTCACAAGACCCAGTGCTATGGACTTTAGATAATGCTTTATTTAGGAAATACTTCTCGCAACCATTTTGGCATTGGCAATTCACATGTTCTAACTTCCTCCTACCTGGGAAGACCCTTTAGGAAATGTAATATCTTTACCTTTGATGCCCTGAAACCAAAGCAAGTGATATTACTACTTCATGTCCCCCACGTTTCCCTACGCCTTACCACCAGAATGCGAACTGCGAGTGGATATGTACCTCCAGGAGAACTAGCCTGCATCTAATTAATTAGCGTGGGCTCCCTCTGCTGGTGAGTGAAAATGTCAAGAACCCACAAAGAATAGGTGTAAATTCCTGACAAGGAACTTTTCTGGAAAATAAAGCAAAAGCAAAATCACCAAAAATGTCAAGACTGGCTTTACCCTCTTTGTAAGCCAATCAATTAGCATAAGCTACACTTTGAATCTTGAGTGTCCCCCAAACGCCCATGTGCTAAAGGCTTGGTCACATGAGTGGTGCTATTGGGAGGAGGTGGAATTTTCTGGCAGCGAGGACTAGGGTGAGATCTTCAGGTCAGAGTGTGCCCACTGAGGGGACTGTGAGACCCTGGTCCCTTCCTCTCTTTCTCTCTCTCTCTATTTTGTTTCCTTACCATGAGGTGGGCCATTTTACTCCACCGCATGTTCCTGCCATGACGTGTTGCTTCACATTAGCTCCCAAAATGGGGCCAATTGATCATAGAATGGAACCTCCAAAGCTGCAAGCTAAAATACACCTTCTCTCTGTGTAAGCTAATCATCTCAGATATTTCAGTACAGCGACAGAAAGCTGATGAACACAGCCTGTATTCCATGGTTTCTGGCAGAAGACACAAGACTCCTGGATCAGAGAAACAGAGTTTATTACTTAGAGCACAGCATAAGTGTGCCAGTTCTCTTGCTCCAGTTCCCACAGGTCTCATATGGAGAAGCCCAAAAAGATGTTTTACACACACGTTGGATTTGGGTCACATCTGAAGAATACTGAGCTTGGGGAACCCACCATTGTTACAGCAAGCAGTAAACAAGCTCACACTTTACCTTGGAAGGAAATCTTTTGAAGAATTCCTGTTCCTCAAGTTTGCTCACTGCAACCTCAACCACGAAAAATGGACCAGCTCAAGAGCAATCAAAACTTTGCTTTGGAATGCCCACCAAGACTTACAGAAGTACAAGACACTTATACAGAACTCCCCGGTATCTCAGTGGGGTGGTGCACACCTGTAATCCCAACACTTAGGAGGCTGAGGCAGGAGGATTGTTGCAAGTTCGAGACCAGCCTGGGCTACAAAGTGAGCCTGAACTGCATAGTGAGACCCTGTCTCAAAAAGAAAAAGAACTTCCCCATGAAAGACTTCACAGATATTACTGATAATAATTTAAAGTTCCAAATTCATTAAAGTCATTGCAAAATTTCCTTCTTCTTGATTTTTTTTAGATAATTTCTTTTTCTAACTTTCTGCCAAACTATGTCTTTCTGTAGAGGGAAGTAAAACATCAGTACCTTGAGTTATGTATTAGTCCAATTTGATCAAATTACCAATGAGGATGAGTGAGGACTGATATTTCACAGAGTACAGAAATTTTTTAAACTAGAATTACCCCGATGTGAGGTTTCTTGTTTACACACAAGTACAGTACTTTCCAGAGTCTCTTGAAATACTCAGGGGTACACAATTTTAACTGTGATAGAGTATTACAGAATGGTAGGAATCCACAGATAAGCCCTTAACCTTATAGCATCACAAAATTTAAAGCCTCGGGGTTAGACAGAAACTAATTATAATATTTTGACAGCTGGCTTTTATGTTCCTATTTTAGCATTAGTCAGATATCTTGTGCCACCACACTGTAACACCTTTAAGTCAAGAAGTGGTCAGGTTTCCACATTGCTATAAATACTTCGGCCCTACATTCAAAGAGCATTTGACTGTCTCTGATGTTTTCACACACCTTCTCTCCTTTGTACCTCACTTTTACCATGAAGTTTAGGTAGAAGAGAAATGGCTACCTTCCTTTCACCATGGAGGAAACAAGGACGAAGCAGGCCAGTCCAAGGACAGTTCTGAGGTGGCTGCCGGTCACTACAGAGCTGGGGTTGCTTCTGTAGCCTGGAGCTGTTCCCAGCACACATGGCTGCCTCCTGGGCTTCGTTATCTTCTCACTCCATCAGTTGAGAGGCTGTAGACAGCCAGTCACAGAAGATCTTACTCAGACTTACCTAAGGTAAAAGGAATTTATAAGCTCTCTTGACTGATAAAAAGTCCAGGGGAGAGTCAGCCTTCAGCTGAGGATTAACCACGCTCTACCTGTGCCTGCAGTCCTCCAGGCATATGCCTCTTCCCCAGGATGACTCACCTCATTATAATAATTGTCTACCACAATTCCACATCCAACACCCACCCAGTGATCACTCGGATTCAAAGGATCTCTCTCTCTCCCTCTCTCTCCCTCTCTCTCTCTCTCTCTGTCTCTCTCTCTGTCTCTCTCTCTGTCTCTCTCTCTCTCTCTCTCTCTCTCTCTCTCCTCCTCCCGTTCCTTTTTTAAGAGGCAGCATCAGTCTCTCTATGTTGTCAGCCTGGCCTCAAACTCCTGAGCTCAAGTGATCCTCTTTCCCCAATCTCATGAGTAGCTGGAACTCCAGGCATATGGCACTGTGCCCAGCTAAAGAATGTCCTTCTCTCACCATCAAAGGAACTTCTTAAGCATTCCTCTAATTAGGCCAACCAAAAACAATCATTTCAGACAAAGGGATGGTGGAAATGCTAAATGGCAGTCCTATTGAAATTCTGAGAAGCTTATAACATGCAACACTCATTCTGTAGAACTCAGAAGAAGAAAAACAGGACACTTACGGCTAGGGAAATGTGAAAGCTTCTGCATACTGTATTCCCCTCTTGAACACTCACAATGCACATTAGGTAAGAATCCTCTGAGAAATACTATAATAAAGAAACTTACTCATTTGTTTAACCCATCATTCCCCAAACGCACTTTGCTACAGAGCTTCTCTTGTCTACCACCTCCAGAGAACATATACATCGCTGTTTATCTGTTTATGACTTTGGTGAGATATCTGTCACATAACCCTACAATGAAATTCATGGTGTTTTTTTTTTAAAAAAAAAGCTCTGTCTCCTTGGAGAACAGTCATTTACATCTTTTAGCTTTGCAGTTGCAAGTTCAACCAAGGCTAAGGTCTCACAATACTGCCATCTTCCCTGTTGGCCCAGGCCCTGACTTAACCAAGCAAGTGTGTCAATGGGGGCTCCATGTGGAACACGCAACTCTGGCCTCCTCATTGGGATCTTCCATATTTCTAGTGCATTTGGGAGTGTCAGAGCACTAAACAAGATGAGCGTTGGTAAGATGGACAGAGGAGTGCTAACACACTGTTTTAAAGAATTACATAGGAGTGGTCACTTAGCCTTTAGTGAACTAGAGAACAGTTTGTCCTTGCAGATACTCCTTCAGAAGGGAAAAGAGAAGGTGCTACTGATTGATTAGGTATGGGATCTTGGCTGGGAAAGCATGCAGAGTACCTCTCTCACTTGAAATTACTTCATTTCTACAGGCTTTTGGTGATTCATGCAGTGCAGTCCTCTCCCTCCACACTCCTAACTTGATGTTGTCTGGACTGAGATCCAGGAAATCCGTCTTCACTTTCTCATGTTTTGTGAATGTGTCTTGTCCACAGATACAACCTTTAGTCAATTCATTATTGACTTTCTAGGTCACTGACTACTCTGCTACAATTCCTAGGTTGCTTATTTTTCAAAACATAACTGGGGAAGTATTGGTTCTAGGTCCAAAAAGTCCAAAAGAGTCATTCACAGTTATTTTGGTCTGAGTGTAGGTAACACACACTACACAGCAGTGCTAACCAGGAAGAATGTCTTGGGCCAGGATGCAAAGCACAGTAAGGTTTCTCTGTCCCTTTCTAAGGGTGACTTTAAACCATCTTAATGTGGTCACTGCTGTATTCTTCTAGGCATTGCCAAATTTGCTCATTGGCATTTCTTCTATATTCTCTAGAAGATGCATTGAAAAATTTACTGTTTTCCTTTCTTCTGAGTGTAGAAAGTCTCAGCATAACTGCCCATCAGCAACTTGTGGTCATTGACCAGGAAGTGCACAATCTCACTGTGACACAAAGACTTCTTCTGAAGGACACGCCCTCAGCATTAGTCACTTCCTAGGAAGGTGATTACTATTATGTAGAAAATCTACTCTTTTCAGGATGTGTCAGTTACACTCCTTATTCCAGAAAATGTGCCAAGAGTTGGGGTCACTTCTCTTCTACCTCTGACTTCTTCATAGGGAGAACACAACAAGGCTTCCATCCCTGCCAGAGCCTCATTGCTCCTCCCTCAGCCACTTCCCAGTCTCACAAACCCATGCTTATCCTGGGATGCCAGGCCTGGAGTTAGGGAGGAGGAATTTGGGAACAGAAAACCTAATGTTTCTTCTTTAGGACATCATGGCCAATGTAGAGTTGAGCTTCGAGCCCATATTTCTTCCACTCTGCTGCACTCTGACTGAGATCTACTGACCTCACAGCCATCCTAAAAACAGATTCTTTTTTTAAATTTGTTTTTCCTAGAGCCACTAGCAAACTTTGTGTCCTTATATTTGTTTAACTGTCAGGACCCTGAGGCTGGTGACATTTGCAAAACAAAGCAGAGCCTGTCCCCCAGAGCCTGACCAACTGTGAGCAGATATATCTGATGGCCAATGACCCACCTCCTCTGACAATGACACAGCCATGCTCTTATATCACCTTTTCCCTGGAGTGTACTCCCTGCTCTGGGGAATCTCAGACTAGCTGCACCTGAGAATTAACTTCTCAACTCTTTGTCTACAGGATTCACTGTGATCAAATTGGCAACATCTGAAACAATCTGAGAGGGCATTCCCTGGATAAAACCAAAGAGAGGCATCCAGGAGCCTTGGGAGTTTGCACCATTGCTTTACTTCTAAGAACACAGGCATGCTTGGCAGTGCTCCTGAAGAAAGTGTGAGAGGGAAAACAGCATGGTCGCAGGAACCTGTGAAACCTGCATTGCTCTACTGAACCAGCTACAATTCATCTACAATACCAACTTTCCTCCAAATACCTGTAATGGTTAGGCATAGATACTTGTTATATTTTTCTACTGCTATCTAGAATTTCAGTGTGGGATGAAATCTATCTGAGTTGACCTTGATACCTAGATTGAAGTCATAGGGAAATAGCTAGGAGAACAGGTTCTAGAAGAATGTGATTTGCATTCTAGCTCTGTCATTTTGGAAAGGTGTGAGTTGAAACAAAGTCACTTAGTTCTTGCAAGCTTCAGCTTCCTAATGAAGAAAATGGGCATAAGAAGAGTGCTGCTTCATAGGATTTTGAATTAACAGCCCCTGTGAGATACTTTGAAAAATGGTCACAGTTCACCACCCCACTTTGTATCACCAACACTTTTTATAAATTTGTGGCCCCTCTCGTAGTCTATTCCTTTAATCTGGGCTGGTCCTGTGGCATTTTAGCCAATAGAATGTGGCTGAAATAGCCAATTCTGAGCTAGGCCTCAGGGGACTTTACATTCTCTTACCTTCCCTCTTGGACCCTCATGTGGTTTTGTCGATAAAGTGAGGTTACTTTATTAGATGATGAGAGACAAGTGGTCCAGTTATTATGACCCAACCTTCAGTTAGCCAACCACTAGATACCCGAGTGAAGACCTCTTAGACCAGCCAGTGTCAGATGATCTACCAGTTGACCTCAAATATGTGAGCAAGCCCTGCCAAGAAGCCAAGGCCTTCTCCTAAAGATTCAAAGGAAATGACAAATGGTTCTGAGTTTAAGTTTCTGTTTTACTTAGCTCAGGGTGCTTGACTCCTATCACCAAAAGAGAAAGAAGCCTGGCTTTTGTTCCAGCTGGCAGCAAACCTTGGCATCATCCATGTAGTGCTGATTTTAGGTGCATGCAGAATACAAGAGTTGTGGGGTCAGGAAAGCTTCCACTCTGATTTCAGAAGAAGGCCCAGGAGGCCAGGCAGCATGCTCCTGAGAGGGCACTTTGTGAAGCTTTGAATGTGAAGCCAAAGGTGCAGTGGAGACTACAGAAGGTTGAAGAAGCCAGGAATGTGAATAGTCTGAGGAAATCCACAAGGAATGAGCAAAGCTGGTGCAAGAGAGAAACCGTGAGAGCTTCAACCACACAGTGTCATTGGGATGAAGTTACCCACACCCTTTGGTGTTCTATCTCACCACAGATTTCCTCAGATGTTGGGCATGGAACTACAGGATTTAATGTTTGCCCTGTTGGATTTTGGACTTGCTTTTGTCCCATTCTTGGGTATCCCCCATTTGTACCTTTTGGAATGAAAATATTTATCTCATGCCGCTATATATTGGAAATGTTGAAGTTTCTTTTCGTTTATACAGGGGCTTGTAGCTAAGAGTTTGTTTTAAATCTCAGAGGAGGCGTTAGACTTGGACTTTTCAGCAATACTGCAACTAACTGTTAGAATTTTGGCAACTCTTAGAGATGGACTAAATGCGTTTTGCATATAAGGATGTACATGAGTCTTTAGGATATACATGAGTCTTTAGGGTGCAGGGGTGAAATGTAATGGCTTGTGTCTAGATATCCCCCCAAAGCCTCGTGCAGTCATAGGTGGGACTTCTCAGAGGTGGTTCAATCTAGAGTGTGTGATGCTAAAATTAAGTGTGCAATCCTGAGATCAAGGGTGTATGATTACTAAATTAATGCACTGATGAGTTTGGCATAGATCTGAGTATGGGTAATGGAAAGGCCCACTCTAGTTGTGGGTACTACCTGCTCTAAGAGAGAGTAACCTAGATAGAATGTAAGGGACAGAAAGAGGATTCTGCCGTCACTTGCTTCTAGCTACTTCACTGCTTTGCTTCCTTCTGCCTGCCATGAACTGTTTCTCCTGTGCAATTTCCCTCTGCCATGTTACCCTGCATTGGAACCAGTTGACTATAGCTCTACAGACTGACAGCTGAATAAAACCTTTCTTTCTTTAGCTTGTGGGTTTGGGGTATTTTGTCTCAGTGATGAAAAAAGTAACTAAGATGGGCTACTATAACAAAATACTAAAGTCTTAGATAATAAACATGCAACTCTCTGTTATGAAGCTGAGATGAAACAACTCAGAGGTGGATAGTCAGAGAAGCTCTCAACATCCACGCGCTTGCCTGGAACCATGTCAATAATGGCAGCATCACCAGATTTCAAAAATTTGGGCCCATCTTCCAGCTTCTTACCAGAATGGTGATCAATCTGCTTTTGCAGCTCAGCAAACTTACAAGCAATGTGAGCTGTGTGACAATCCAGTACAGGGGCATAGCCAGCACTAGTCTGGCCAGGATGGTTCAGGATAATCACCTGAGTAGTGAAACCAGTTGCTTCCTTTGGTGGGTCATTTTTGCTGTCACCAGCAATATTGGCACGTTGAACATCTTTGACAGACACATTCTTGATGTGGAAGCCCACATTACCCCCAGAAAGAGCTTCACTCAAAGCTTCATGGTGCATTTCAACAGACTTCACATCAGTTGTGACACTGACTGGAGAGAAGGTGACCACCATGCCAGGTTTGAGAACACCAGTCTCCACTTTGCCCACAGGAATGGTACCAATACCACCAATTTTGTAGACATCCTGGAGGGGCAGCTGCAAAGGCTTGTCAGTTGGGCAAGTGGGTGGAAGGATGCAACCCAAAGCTACAAATTCACCAACACTGGCAACAACAATCAACACAGCACAGTCAGCCTGAGATGTACCTGTAATCCTGTTTTTGAAAAATATCTCTGTGTCCAGGGGCATCCATGATAGTCACATAATACTTGCTGGTCTCAAATTTCCACAGGGGGCTGTCAATGGTGGTAGCACGCTCATGCTCAGCTTTCAGTTTATCCAAGATCCAGGCATGCCTGAAGGAACCCTTTCCTGTCTCGGCAGCCTCCTTCTCAAATTTTTCAATGGTTCTTTTGTGGATGTCACCACATTTGTAAATCAGAAGGCCGGCAGTGGTGGACTTGCCAGAATCCACATGTCCGATGATGAAGATATTAATGTGAGTCTTCTCCTTCCCATGTGGCTTTGATTTAGTGGGGGTTTTCACTGCCCCTGTGCTCTAACAGCAAACCCTTTGCAAAAAAGCTGAAGTAGATTCTTTAGCTGGTGCATTCTACTTATATCACATTTAGATGTTTCAACTGGCATATATTAAGTACTCAATAAGAATGAGCAAATATTATTGTTTGTAGCAGCAATTTAAAAATATCTCATCTAATATACCAATCTGAAATCAGTAAAAGAATAATGATATTGCCTTCAGTACAAGAGTTGTGGGATCAGGAAATGCCTTAAAGACTTTCATGCATTAAAGCTATGTAGCGATCATACCATTTTTAAACACAGGCAACTTCAACAAATGTTTCTAATTCACTGGCCATTAATGCTTTCATCTGTAGTAAATATCTTGAGCCATCTCTTTTCACATGGAAGACATAGCAATTGAAAAAGGACAGTTGAGTGACAGAAAGTTAGTGAACAATAAAAATAAAATAAAAATAAAAATAAATAAAATAAAAATAAAAACGTTTCATTACTTCTCATATGAAAGAATGTGGGGCTAGAAGTTAATGGTAGCAACAGAACTTTCAGGAACACTTTCCTGGCATGTTGTTTTGTGGGTTTAAGTGTTTACATCATAGGATGGTCTGCTTAAGGTTAAAAAAATGAAAGGCATCAAAAAGAAGAGAAATGAAAGCGGATGAGAGGGAGTGAAATACAGAGGAGGGAAACAGAAAAATCTAAAAATAATGCTTTGATAGGTACAAACACAGCTCCCGAGCTCAGCCTAGGTGGATGACTTCAGAGAGCTTGTTTTCAGCACACTTCCATGGTAAGGGGTGATACGAACCCTATAGTGTCTGTAAGTCTGTGGTCAGCAAAGTCTAAAATCTCCACCATAGCAAAGCACTCTACCAGTGTTTCCCTTCATCTAGGGAGGCTCACTTCTCACTGCTTAATTTAGTACTGTTTCTCTAAGCATATGTGTTACTATGATCTTTTTTTCAGTACCATGTCAACACACAACTGTTCAAACAAATTAATACTCCCATCTTGGTTGACTCATTTGGCCAGAAAAACAAGTTCACAGATGTTCTTGCCATCCCTAAAAAGAAAGTGATTGTGTCATTGTGTTTTCATCCTAATAAGCACTGAAAAATGAATGCTCAGAAGCTTTCTAGCACAAGATAAATAACTGAATACAAATACACTCTTTAGTGGTATGGAAGAAAATACAGACTACCAATTAAATATCCATCCTCTATTTCTTTTCTTTCCTAGTGACATAATCTCAAGCTGGTCTGGGCAGCAACGTGCTTAGTTTAAAAACACTCACCTCCTCCAGCCTCTGTTACAGGCAGGTGTAGCCTTGTGACACTTCAGGGTTATGTGACTATTGTACACAACCAGGCTCATCCTAATGACCAGGTGGGCACTTATCTCTATAAAGCATATATCAACTGCAACCATAAGACACTGTTATCCTGAGAGATACTAAAATATCACAGAGAACCCTCCAATGTGCCACCTGAATTGGTAGCACATGTCTAGAAGCTGAAAGGAAAACTAGTGTGTGTTTGTTCTGTGCTTATGTATATACCATTTATAGATAGAGAGAGAGAGAGATTCCTAAGTATCCAAGGAGAATTGAAATATCCTAACAGACAATCAAATCTGAAGATGCTTCATGATTCTTAAACAAAATGGCATATTATTTATATTTACATATAGCTTAGACACATCTTCTCATATAGTTCTTTTTTCAGGGAGGGTGTTCAGACAGGGTCTCACTTTGTAGGCCAGGCTGGGCTTCCAGTCACGGTGTAGCCCAGGTTGGCCTCAAATTTGCAATAATCCTATTAACTCAGACTCCTGAATGCTGGAATTACAGACCTCTCATGTGTAGTACTTTAGATCATCTCTAGATCATTTATAATACCTAGTATAATGTAAATGTTATGTAATAGTTATATTGCATTATTTAGAGAGTAATGACAGGAAAGAATCTGTACATGTTTAGGGAAGGCACAATTTTTAAAAATATTTTCAATCAGTCTTTGGTTGAATCAGAGAATATAAAGCCTATAGACACAGAAGGCCAAATGTAGATAGATAGATGATAGATGATAAATAGATAGATGATAGATAAATAGATAGATAGATAGATGATAGATAGACAGATGGGTAGATGGATGGATAAATACATGGATGGAGAGATAGACAAATGATAGATAGGCAGACATATAGATGCATATTTGTGTATATGCAAATACACCTATATATATGTATGATTATTGGCAATATAATGTTTCTACAAGACTATGCTATAAGACCCATACTAATCCATGGTTGTTTCCAAAGCTCAAGTCTTATTGATAAAGTAAACTTGGAACCCAGAACTTAAGTAAATGTCTTTACTCATCTGAAATCCAGCCCAACTACAAAGGCCAAACTGAAACTGACCCCAACCTTCCTTTTTCTTTGGAGACATGGAGCATACATATCTCCCATGGCCAATTCAATCAGTAAATATTTGTCAAGCACCTACCCTGGGCCAGACACTGGGCCAGGCCTGGAACACCAAAGTAACTGACTTTCAGAAAAATCAATTCGATGTCACAAACAAGTAGGGCTGAGACTGAGACATCAAGGTATTTATTTGCCAAGGATAAATTTTTTGATTGGTAAAATGCAACAGCGGAGGATGTGGTGAGAGTCAACTGCTGTGTTAGAACTGCTTGAAATGTGAAATACAATATTTTCTTCTGGGTCAAATGGATTAGTAACTTCTAAAATCATCTACATTTCTGAAGTTATTTAATCAGGTCTTAGTCTTCCTTTGATGAATTCTCAAGTCCTAAAAGTGTCTAGGGTCCAGATCCAAAAATAAATAGTTTCCACTTATATCCCTAGTGAGAAACAACATACAAATGGAAAAGTTGGACTCAAAAGCACATTAATCATTAATTACAAGAGAGGCCAATAGATGGCCTGGTCTTCACACCACTTCTCCATTTCACAGGAAGTCTGGCAACACGTCATCATTGGTGGGCACTTATTAATTGCTTTCCTCTGTATATTTTATAACAGTATTTGTCACTATAGTGATTCCCAAAAAAATTAAGTTGGAAAGACAGCGAGGACTCCTTTCTCCTTAGAGTGGGTTAAAATTAACTGCTCATTATGAAGTGCTACAGGAAACCTACTAATGTGTCTTTTCCAAGAACAGTCTCTTACATCCATCACTCCTTCACGATACGAACCATAAAGTCTGTGTTCAACACTCAGGCCCTACCAGTCTCACAGCCTTGATGATCTGAGCCTCCCACCCCAGAAAGTTAGATGTATCAGCATTTGGATTTACTTTGAAGTGACTGCTGCTGAACAATTTTGCACTTGTTCCCTCAGCTCTCCTTAGAAAATGTAACACAGTGGTCCTAGGATAACCTAATAGAAAGTAAGTTTGCAAGAATTAGATGACACCTACTTCAAGAAAATGTTAACAAACAAGGCATTGTAAATGATGAGAAAAAAATTTAAAGGCTTCTCTGGAGGTGATCTTATTGGATCTTGAGGGTGAATTTGCATACAAAGTCTCAGGCATTATGCTTTCCACTTGCTTTTCCTATTATTTGGCATGGACATTTAAAAGTTAATGACAGGACTTCTGCTTCTGGGAAGACAGAGGAGGTATCCTTTTCCTAACTTCTCTTACCAAGTATAACTAAAATGTTCAGTTTTATATATGAAACACTGAAAGATACAGAGAAGCCAGACTTCTGGCTGCAGACCCCAGGATCTGAGGAACAACATGATATTGAGAGTCTTGGCTTTCCTTTTTGCACCATAGATCTGAGATTGAAGATGCAGAAGATGGCAACCTGGAAATCCCAGTGGGCACAGACAAAAAGATCCCTAACAAAAGCTTAAGGACCAGGAAAAGGGCAGCTTGTCAAGACAGAAACATTTAGAGAGTAACCATGATTCCAGCCAAACACCATGGAAAAAACTGTGGCTGCATCCCCACACCATCTCAAGCAAGAAAGGCCAGCTTGGGAGCCCAGTCCTCCACACTCTTCAGGTTATAGAAAGTGCCCTATCACTCTGCGCGTCACCCCACTGAGGTGGTGTTACTGAGGGATTAGACTCTCACTGGTCCTTCACACTAATGAGTTACCCTTCCCTGTGCCAGCTGAGATGGTACCAGAGGAAACCTCATAGACAGTCAGGACCTTCACTATGACCCAATGTGATGAGGTCGCCTTGTAGCCCTCACAGTTGGGACCATCAAGTCTGGACTAGTGGGAGCTGGAACTCCCAATACACATACACCCTGAGCAATGAAACCACTGGCTATCAGTGAGCAACCTGGACTGCTACCTCACCTGGCAGTAACAGGCAGCACCCTATTCCCAGAGCAGTGTCAGAGGAAGCTGACTGAAGCAAAGATTTCAGTGAAATTTTGAGTTCCAGTACATAATACTCAAATGTTCAGGTTTCAGTCTTAAAACACTCACAGCACCAAGCCTCAGGAGAATCTTACACTGAATGAAAAAAAAGAAAATCAATGCATGCCAACACTAAGATGACACAGATGTTAGAACACTGATGAATATTTTAATGCAGCCAACATAAAAATGTTTCAATGACCAGATGCAAACATGCCTGGAACAACTGAAAGAAGTGTTAGCAAATATGTAGTCTCCACAAGAAGTAAAAGGGGAAAAAAGAGAACCACTTGGAAATTTTAGGACTGAAAGACTATAACCAGAATTTTAAAACTTAATGGAAGGGACAGTGACTTAGACAAAAAGACCAAAAATGTACCCAGTTTGATTAACAGAGGAAATAGGCTGAAAAATAATAAACAGACCCTAAACATGTGGGAATATGATCAAACATCTAGCATTTGTATTATGGAGTCTTAGAAGCAGAAGAGAAAATGGGCAGCCTGAAAAGAAACCAACTAAATAATGGCCAAAAACTTTCTAAATTTAGCAAAACAAAAAAAGTGTTAAGTGAATATCCAAATAGGAGAAAACCAAAGGAATCAGCACTAATATACATCATAATTATACTTCTGAAAACTAAAGCAAATTCCTGAAAGAATCTAAAGAAAAGCAACACTTCATCTGTAAAGGAAAAATAATTCAAGTGACAGTTGATTTTTCATCAGGAACCATGGATACCAGAGGAAATGGCACAACATGATTCAAGTGCTGAAGGAAAAGAGGTGTCAAACGAAAAACCTATGGCCAGTGAAAATATTCTCAAGAAATTAAAGTCAGACTATCCTCAGATAAAGAATAAAGACAAGGATTTGTCACCAATAGACCACTCTAAAGAAATGACTAAAAGAAGTTCTCTGACCAGAAAGTAAATAATAGAAGGAAAGCAAAATCATAGTAAGCAAATATAAGGGTAAATACAATAGACCCTCTATATTTCCTTGGATCTTCCAGACTGTATTAGACAGTTAAAACAAAAGCAATAGCAGCTGGATGGGCTCTTAACGTTTGCAGAGGAAATGTTTAAGACTGGTGTGTTTAGTTACTTTTTTTATTGCTGGACAAAATACCCAACACTCAAAATGAAGGGAGGAAAGGTTTATTGAGCTCATAGTTTGTAGAGGTTTCACTCCATAATCAGCTGGCTCAAAGGCAGGGTGGCACATGGCAATAGTTCGTGGAGGCAGAAGATACCAAAGGCAGCAAGAGCAAAAGGGAGAAGCAAGCCTCTTTTCTGTCCCTTTCATCTTATCCAGACTGCTGGGATTAGGGCGGTACCAATCCAATCAGTGGAGTGATCCAGCAATCACCCAGCCTTAATCCCAGAATGGCACTATGAATCAGTCACAAACTCTAGATTTAGCTGCCTTTGGAAAAGCCTGCCTCCCCATGACTACATGAGGTTTTGGGGAGACATCGAGACACAAACCCCAACCAGGTGTAATGCAAGGGATGTAATTGGAGATAAAGTTTCTACAAGCCATCCCAATCATCAAAAGAATCAGTAAATTATGTCAGTTATAGGATATAATACACAAAGTAAAACACTAAAAGAAATCATATAAAGAGATGGTCATAAACACTATACATAAATGAAAATGGCATTCTAAAAAATGCTTGAGCAACCCAGAAGAAAAAAAGAAACAGAAATAAAAAACAAGAACAGACAAAAACCAAAAACATTAATAATAACAGGCTTAACTCCTGACTTTTCAATAAATACATTACATAAAAGTGCTCTAACCCTAACTATACACTGTCTATAAGAAACTCACTCCAACCATGATACAGCCAGATTAAAAGTGAAAGAATGGGAAGATGTACATCATGCAAATATTAATCAAAATGTGCAGAAGTGGCTGTGTTAGTATCTGAAAAAGTATCTCGAGAACAAAGAAAATTACCAGAGACAGGAACGTTATACAATGATAAAAGAATCAATTCATCAAGAAGACATAAGAGTCTTAATTGTATGTGTCCCAAATACCACAATCACAAAACTGTATGAAGCACAGTGGACACTGCTGAAAGTTAGAACTACTACTAACTATTGTTAACAAGTACTTTGCCAAACCTGTACTCCAATGAATTGGAATTTGTAGAAAATGGATAGATTCCTTGATACACATGAATTAACAAAACTGAACCAAGAAGATTTTTAAAACCCTAGTTAATCCAATAACAGGCAATGAACTTGAAGCAGTAATAACCTACCAACTAAGAAAAGCCCAGGTTTGGAGGGGTTCACTGCTAAATTCTTCACAAACTTCAGGGAAGTTCTAACATCAGTATTCCTCAAGACTGTTAATGAAATTGAAAAAGGAGGAATACTTCCAAAGTCAGATGCAACCAAAAAAGAGAACTGTATACCAATCTCTTCAACAGATATAAATGCAAAAGTCCTCAAAAAGATACTGGCAAACAGAATGAAATAAATCGTAAAATTGACCAAATAGGTTTCACCTCAAGAATGCAAGGATGGTTCAACATATGCAAATCAGTAAATAAATCATACGCTGGAAGAAAGATAGGCTCTGTAATAAATGGTGTCAAGAAAAGTGACTGTCCACATGCAGAAGATTGAATCTAGACTCGTATCTCTCACCGTGTACTACACTAAAATCAAAATTGATCAAAGACCTAAATGTTAAAACAGAAACACAATCTTTTGCAAGATAAAATAGGTAAAACTCTTCAAGCCATAGATATAGACAAGAGCTTTCTGAACAGAATCCCTATTGATCAGGAAATAGTACCAAGAATCAAGAAATGGAATCATATCAAATTTAAAAGTTTCATGAGACCTGCACATACTACCTACCCTGTCCCTTTGGGACAGAAAATATCACAGGAACAGCCGGTTGCTGGGGACCTCTCTGCTGGAGGGTGAGGCTTGCTCTCCTCAACCAGCTACCTGAGGAACCCAGAGCAGCGGCCCCTGACTGGCCACCACTGGGTTCACAGCTAAGGCCCATGTTTTCTGCTGATGGTCTGGAGACCCTGGTACTGAAGGTCAGCATTCTCCCACCATAGCTGTGGTCTGAGCTGTACACCCCACCAATTGCCTGGTGTTCCTGGGCCCAGTGGTTCACTGCTCTCTACCACCTTGGGATTCATCTGATATCCAGATAAACCAAGGTCCCTAGAGACCTTCAGTGAGCTGCCTGGGTAGCATTTGGCTCAGCACTTTCCATGTGACATCCAAAAGGACAAGATGAAGGAGCAAAATGCAATCTCAGAACTCAACTCCACCCAGAACAAATCCAGGAGACACTGACATAGTAGAAATTGGAAGTCACATACCTGAAATCTCTGAAATGATCACAACTGAAGTAAAGAAACAACTCCAACAGGCCATAGAAGAAATCAGATCAGAAATAATCACTCAGGTAAAAAAAGAAATGACATTAATAATGAAAGAACTGCTCAGCACATCTAATGAAGACATATGCAAAAAAATGGATGAGTGTAGGAAAATGATGGAAATATTAAATGAACAGTACAGGTCAGAACTAGAATGCATGAAACAGATCCAAAGAGATATCCAGGAAATCAAAACTTCCATTGAAAGCAGGCAAAACCTCTTGAATGAGGCTGAAGATAGAATCTCAGATACTGAAGACAGAATGGCAGCTAATGATTTTGTGACAGGAAGGATCTCTTAAAATCAACAAGGATCCAGGAAAAATCAATTCAACAGCTGCAAGATGAGGAAAAGAGAAATAATGTAAGACTAATAGGAGTCAATGAAGCAGCACAGGCACCACAAATGATATAAGAAGAATATTTGCAGAAATAATGGCAGAAAACTTCCCAAGCATGGAAAAAGATTCTGAAGAACAGGTAAATGAGGCATATAGAACCCCAGGTAGCCACAACCAAAATAAAACCACACCCAGCTTATAATAATCAAGATCTCAGATATTCAGCAAAAGAGCAGAATATTAAAAGCTGCTAGAGAAAAGAAACATTACCTATAAAAGAAAGCCTATCAGAATCACAGTAGACTTCTCAACACAAACAATTCAATCAAGAAGAGCTTGGAGCTAAGTATTACAGGTCCTGAGGCAAAACAGCTTTCAACCAAGACTGATGTACCCTGCCAAACTATCCCTCAAATTCAACGGAGAAATAAAATATGTCCATGACAAAGAACAACCAAAGAACTTCATAAGTGCCAAACCATCATTGCAAAGAGTACTAAAAGATATTCTAGACAGAGAAAAAAATGACCACAATTTCAGGAATACAAAGGAACTCCCAAGCAGAGCAAGCAAGTAAACAGGTAGAAAAAGTAGGAAACCAACAGCAAGTAAATAACATGACAATGATAAGTCAACACATATCGGTTATAACCATAAATGTAAATTGCCTCAATTTGCCAGTCAAAAGAAACAGACTGGCAGGGTGGATTAAGAAACAAAATCCA